>NC_089722.1:2640000-3240000 GCF_035083965.1 Branchiostoma lanceolatum | reverse complement strand
ATTCATTTGGTGACCCTGGAGTGTGCTTGGTTGGAAACAGGAGCCATAGCATTTTTAGCCACATTCCACTACTAACAGAACAGAAAGTGCCATGCTATGTCCACAGTCGCTTGCTTTACCTTTAAATCATTTTTGGACTGAATGAATTCTGCCTGCAGGTGTTTGTGACAGGTGACATGGAGGCTGAGGAGTTCCGTCGGCAGGTGTTCGCCCTGAGGAAGCAGGCCACGCACCGGATCTCCACCCACAGCCGCCGCTTCTACATCTGCAGCCTCAACCAGGACATTGTCGTCTACAAGGTGGGCACTGTTTATTTTTTTTATTTCAATTTTTTATTTCGCTTTTAGACAGACAAGGATGACAAGGGTACTACATCACTGGTGTCAGGGGATACGAACCCGGAACTGCTGGGTACTGGGCCGAACACCCTGCCGTTATGCCACACAATCACTTTTTATGTTTTCCAAGGTTATGTTTTAGGTACCGTTTGTCTGTGTGTTTTTGAACAGCATAACTCTAGTAGCTGTCGATGGATTCTTTTGATATTTTGTAGGTAGGTAGGGGCAGGGAAAATGAAGGTCAGTTTCAAGGTCTCCTGGCGTCTACCATGGTATTGCAGCAGAACGTCCAGCTTTGATATCTGGTGTTCTGGACATGCTGTACAGTGTAAATTTTGGTCCAAATCTAATTAACGTACAGTACATGATGAGGCCAGCTTGTGATTTTAGCAGAGAATGTACAATATTTGCATGGTTTCAGGAATTCAATGATATCTAAAAGAAACCTTTCTTGACTTTTATAGGGCCAGACCACCACGACCCAGCTGTGGCAGTACTTCCTGGATCTCCAGGACCCCGACTACCTGACACACCTGTCCCTGGTGCACAGTCGCTTCTCTACCAACACCTTCCCTAGCTGGGAGAGGGCACACCCACAGAGGTGTGACAACTTACAATCATGCCACTCTTGCAGTACTGTATGATTATAGTATAATTATGTATAATTGTACTAGTCCCAAGTGCCTCATTTACGCCTTCCACTTATTCGTTACCCTTTGGTGTGTACTCAATGAAAATCTACACTTGATTGGGTGAAACATTTAGGAGTTATAGGCTGGAGTCCTGAACTAGATTGACTTTCCGAGATTTTAATTGCTGTGTGTGCCAGTCCCACACATTTTGCACTTAGTCACAGTTAGTGTTGTAGTTAGGGTTGTCGACTTACGATGTAGAACCTAAAGATTCTGGGTTCAAATCTCTAGGGGGCCTCAATGTTGTGCCTTGGGAACACATTACTCCTATTTCCTCACTTGACTCTATTTGAAAGGAAAACGTCAGTTGCTGTCCGTTGCACCCCCTCCCTTCCGCAACCCATCTCTGCAAGATCCCTTTCCATTGTCTTTGTCCAAGTCATTCTTACTAATTCATTGTCCTTCTCCACCAATCAGATACCTCGCCCATAACGGTGAGATCAACACGCTCCGCGGAAACGTGAACCTGATGCGTGCGCGGGAGGGCGTCATGTCCAGCCTCTCCTTCAAGCACCAGCTCAAGGAGCTGTACCCCGTGGTCGAGAAGGACCAGTCCGACTCAGGATGTTTCGACAACGTCCTGGAGTTTCTGGTCAACGCTGGGGGCAGATCCTTGCCTGAGGTAACACCGCTACTAATCTTGCTTTGCCAACTGCATTTCTACTGTCATGTTTTCTCAAGTTGAACACACCAGCTGTGTATACCTTGTGCAAGTCCAAAGCTATCACGTGTACTGGGCCATACTGGGCGCATGCCGGTGTACAAAACATTACCCCAAACGATTGAAATTCATATGAGGTCCGTACTACTACTGTGTGTATGAGTATGTACATGTATATGAAAGGAATGCCAATATGCAACTCAACAGGAATTAGGATTCACCCTAAAGTTTATCTGTGTTGGTAGAAGTCATTCAGTATCAAAGTTGAACTGTGATTTCCAACACAAAAAATTGGACTCGCCCAAATTTAAGGGGATCCACTGCTCACAGAGTCACGTGTTCTATCTACAAAACGTGACATCACAGAAGCAGTTGATTTACCATTCCTCATTCAAAAGACTGGAGCTGATCAGTTGTAAATCTGGGTAAGCCCAATTTTTGTGTTGAAAATTACAGTTCAACTTTCATACAGAAGGAATTAGGATATGCAGAGGGTGACAAGGCCCATAGATACTAGACTCTACCAGTCTCCACGGGTCGCTGGGAAAATAGTAGAAATTGGCCAAGTAGAGTGAACTGTATGAAGGGAGTCGGCTATGGAGATAGGGTCAAATATTGCAACCCTGGATATTTGACCCTATCTCCATAGCCGACTCCCTTCATACAGTTGACTCTATTTGGCCAATTTCTACTATTTTCCCAGCGACCCGTGGAGACTGGTAGAGTCTACATACATGTAGATACCACGTAGCAATGATATTTCAGACAAGGTCTGGACCAGTTAAACCCAAAGCTGCTGAATCTACCAGACTTCTCTAACGGCTCTGTCTCGTTTGTTCTCCCTCTTCCACCACTAGGCTGTGATGACCATGGTTCCCGAGGCCTGGCAGAATGATAAGTATATGGAGAAGGGCAAGAAAGATTTCTACCAGTGGAGCGCCTGTGCGATGGAGCCCTGGGATGGACCAGGTAGCCATGATGAGTTACCATGTACTACCTTTAGGAGGCCTGACAGTTTGCCTGGCTTGCTTGGTTACCAGAGTGGAGAGTGTTTCGCCTAACTGGCTAATCCGCTCATCATCATCTCTCTCCTACAGGGGTTAGCTTTGGAGTAGAGACATTTGACTTGATGTTATGATCCTACATTGAAAGGTTGGACACCAGAGCTGACTATGCGAGTGCATAAAAAAAGCGCTAAAATTTCCTTACCATCACAGTGTCTGGTGTTGGCAGGAGAATTTCAGCACCTTTTTAGGGGCGACCCACCATGACATCAGTCATGGTGCTTGTTGCAAAAGAGCCGATATTCTAACAAACTAGATATCATTTTACAGGAAAATGTACTCTCTTTCTGTAACAACGGACATGTGATCATGGGAAATATCGGCACTTTTCTTTCGCAACTTACTCACATTAGTAGCCCTGGTGCTCAACCCGTCAATGTATGATCATAAGAAACAGGATTTCATTAGGGCAAGTTTTTCAATGATACATTATGTACACGACATATATAATACAATGCATTTGATTAAGTATTCACAGAGATATGATCGACCTAAGTTTCTGTGTTGAGTTTATATTGATTCAAAATAGATAATGACTGTCTGCAAGGCCAAGAAGCTGAGTAGGATGTGGTAAGAAACACCTGACAGTGTGTATAATCTTCAAGCAGATCTATGGGTGGCAAGGTAGTATCAAAAGGGCCAACCAGTGGCTTTGGATACAGGTTTGCCCTTTGGATACTGCCAAGCCACCAATAAATCTGCTTGGAGATTCATCAGTGTGGGCTTTCGCAGAAAGGTTTTTCAAATTGCAGATAAAACTTTTGACAAGTTGCAATATTGCAGGTGATGGCAAAAAAGGACTTTGAGCCCTGCTTAAGACGTCCATGGCCAGGATGTCTGCTATGTTGAATGTTTGGCTGTTGAGTGGTATCTCACTAGACTGTGCCAACTCGACAAATTTGTGCCAATTTTCTCTTTCGTCCCACTGACGTGTGACAAATATATCTGTATGACGTTCAGATGAGCCAAAGAAAATGTCTGCGCCAGGAATGTCACATTCTCAGTTTGGATACAAGATAACTTTTTCAGAAATCGCAGTGTTGCCACTGAATTAAAAACTAGTGCATGATGATAGAAAATTCATCAAAAAGAGAATATTTGCAGTAATAAAAGAATGTATGCACTGTTTGTATGAACTTTTTTTGAAAATTAAAAAAGTTTGCGATTTCAGGTGACAGATTTGGCGCAGTCAAGTGAGATACCTGCTTAACTAACATAGAAACTAAACAAGTTGCAGCATGCCCCAGTCCAGAATATCTAGGTGCAGTGGGGTTTAAAGGAAGACGGTGGACTGACTGATCAGAATATCAGCCTGACTTTGGGAGACTTGTCACTCTAACTACCACATCGTACCTAATGTTCGTTTTTGATTCTTCCATTTCCAGCGCTGTTTACGTTCTCTGACGGGCGATACATTGGCTCCATCCTGGACCGGAACGGGCTCCGTCCCTCGCGGTACTACGTGACCAAGTCTGGGTACCTCATCATGGCCAGTGAGGTGGGAGTGTTGGACATCCCTCCTGCGGATGTGCTGAGAAAGGTAGGGAAAATGTTTTTGCTTGTCAAATATAGTGCAGCTTAGTGTTTAACTTCACCTCTAATGGTATGTACGTTTTAGAAACAATATTTTGTATATCAAGCTCCTGTCAAAGGAAACTAAAAGGTTTGGTTGAAAAGCCTAATGTATGTGATACTGGGATGGGAAGTTTCCTACCTGTCAAATACAGTGCAGATTAGTGCAGCCTGGCTAGCGGATCTTGGGTGGCGGGCCAAAGCTAAGAAGGCTAGACTACTCCAGGCTAGATTAGTGTGAAATTCTAATATTTCTACACATTTGCCTTTTTTTTATTCATTTATTTATTGAGAGTTAGGCCAAGGAAAAAAATATTGTGCCACCAGATGCCATTGTTGAAACTATGTGTACATTGTCTCATCCTAAAAATGAAGTTTGCTTAATATCAATATCAACTGGGGTGTGCACCCCTAATAGAAGTGTTCACACAGATTAAAATTTGTATTTGTTGTTTGTTTCAGGGCCGCCTGAAGCCTGGCAGGATGCTACTTGTCGACACACAGATCGGTGAGATCAGCGGAGACACTGAGCTGAAGAGACAGATAGCCGGTGCCAGGCCTCATGGGGAGTGGCTAAGCAAGGTGAATATTAAGTTTGTTCAGACCAGGGCTGTGTCCAGCTTTTAATTTTTTCCCGTCACGCTTTTTGTTTTGTAGCCCATGTTGGTAAAATTAAGTTTTGTTCTTTAATCTGTTGTCAAGCTTACAAAAATAGATTTTTATCAATCCCAAATTGTCATGACGTTCAGATTTTCTGGATGGATGGGGACCCTTCCTAACAAGCAAATTTCTGTCCCAGGACAGAGGGACAGAAAGACAGTCCTGGTTCAGAACCTTGTAGTGCCTAGTGGCACATAGGGCAGCAGGTTTCCCTGCTGTTTCTGTAGCAGGGCATATTTTAACAGGGAGGGGTTGTTAGCCCATCCCCTTTAATGCGCTCAAGGCACCGCCTCTAACATGGGACTCCTAGCCTGTTTAACGTCCCTTTCAAAAGAGGGGTGCAGTCCCAACTGAAATGTCCTGACCCAGGATTGAACTGGGGTCTCCTGGTATGCCCTCTACTTTCAGGACCAGAACATTGAAAACAACCTGTATAATTGGTATATTTTTGGAGAAACAATTAATGAAAGTTCAGATTTGAGGTCGCCAATGATACCTTAAAGTTTCTCAGATTTGACCCTATTTTTTCTGCCAGCTTGTTACCTTGGATGACCTCTATAAAGCACAACCTACGGACGAAGCCAACAACAACATCACTCGCTACCCGAACGTGGAGGACGACCGCCGACTGCCGCTGTACGGCTACACCATCGAGACCCTCAGCATGCTGGTGCTGCCCATGGTCAAGAACAAGTGAGTAGCTTGAATGTGTAGTTTGCATCAATGAGAAGCACTAATGTTAAAAAACACATCAAGGACAGGTTTAAAACACAAACTTATACAAACAGGCCCTTGCAGTATTGGTGGTAGCTTGACAAATGTATGTTAACTATATATTGTTTATGTTGATGAAAATTAGACATCCAGGTAGTAAGATACGCCAAAAATAATTACTCAAGCAACTGGATAAAATTATATGCAGTTGCTTGAGTAATTATTTTTGGCGTATATATTGTTTACTCTAACCTTTCAGTTCCATCACTATTATCTTTATCAATGTTGTTGCAAGTATTCTAGTGTTATTGTAAGACTGTAGATATGTGTGTTATTATGTTAACTAATGTGTTTGTTTTAATTACGACTCCAGGAAAATTAGTGAAGTATTTATCATGTACTGTCACTAAATGGAGATCTTTCAAATAAACAAACCTTACGGGGTATGCCCTAACTTCATCAGTGAGCTAATAGCTAAATAGATGTACTACGTACTAGACGTAATGAAGCCTCATTGCACTAGTAACTAACTACATGTAACTGCCAAAAAAGTGTCATGCTTCATCCTTAGTCCGAGGTCACCCACTTTACCATACCTTACCTTATATTGTACTTCCTCCTGTCCTTCCCCCCAGGAAAGAGGCGCTGGGCTCCATGGGCAATGACGCCCCCCTGGCCTGCCTGTCCCAGCACAGCCCTCTGGTGTTCGAGTACTTCAAACAGATGTTCGCTCAGGTCACCAACCCACCCATCGACCCCTTCAGGGAGAGGGTCGTCATGTCTCTGGTAAGGAGAAATATATTGACTTCTATTTTACAGCATGATTGCCCATTGGTGTGGTTAATCACTGTCCATTGTTACATCATCATTATCTCCGGGAAGGAGGTTTTCCTCCGACGGGGTACTGTTTTTGGTTGTGTATATAACCTCCTTGGTACATGTATGTGTGTTTGCACCATAACTCAAGATCCTTTTGATGGATTTGTATGAATTTTGGTTCCGAAGAAACATGGCAACTTTAGGACCATAAGCAGTATTTTCAAGTACTGCAGCATTGCAGGCCGACACCCCCTTTCTGAAAGTAGTGTGGAATAGTTTATTTTACCAGCTGCTTGTCTAGGTGGGTAGCCTGAAGTTTACAATTTCATTTCGTATCTTCATCAAACTCGATAATTCCATGGAGGTTCGGGTTCAATGCACTCGACTTGTTGATGTATAGTATTGACACCCATTGTAACATGATTGACACCTGCCCATTGTCCCCAGGCCTGTCCCATTGGTCCCGAGTCGAACATCCTGGAGCCGAGCGAGGGCCAGTGCCGACGCCTGTTCCTGCAGCACCCCATGCTGACCCTCCGCGACCTCGAGGTCGTCAAGGCTACCAGGGTTCATGGCTGGAGGGTAAGAATCAATAAACATTATTATCAGACTTATGTTGGTTTCCGACCACTTTGTTTGTAAATTTCAGGTACTGGCTTCTTTTAGCACAGCTTAGGGGTAGAGTTGGTGAATTGCAATTTATTCTTAACTTTAAAAAGAATCGCAATTTCAAGCGACAAATTGTGCCAATTTGCGTTGGATGGAGCCCCTTTGCAAATGCCTGGCTCAATTTAGTGCAGTTTGCGGGAAATCAATGAAAAGTGTGATACATGTACAAGACAAAGAAATACACCAAACATAATTTAAAGAATTAATTATGAGCATAATTTGTATGTTTTTCTTGAAATACACTTTTACTTACTGTTCCAGCAAACAGCATAGCCAGGCCCTAGTTTACAAATATGACTATAACATTAGTCTTAATGTTATATCCCCCCCAAAAATGACCCTTCTTTTCCCTGCCTATGTACGTGCCAGACCTGCACCATTGATGTGACCTACCCTGTTGAGGATGGTACCCGCGGCCTGGTGCCTGCCCTGAACCGGGTGTGCGATGACTGCTCCCAGGCCTCCAAGGAGGGCTACACTTTCCTCATCCTGTCTGACAGGGCCGCATGCAAGGAGAGAGTACCTATTGCGTGAGTCTTTCAGTTATTATATCATCTGCAAATACATGTGTATATTAGACTACATACTATTAGATAGATACTCAGTATATGCAATGTTGATATGATATCCAGTGAGTATCTGTATCTACATGCCTATTGCATTCAGTGATTTTGTTATCAGTCTGCAAATACAGACACTACATATTACATTGTATTAGATACTATATTTGATAATAAGATACTCCATATAATGCAATTCCAGTAAGTATCTGTATCAGTATAATTACTGGGGGAAGATTTTGAGAACAAAATGTCATTTTTATACTGGGTGTAGGCTATTAGTCTAGCAGAACAGAGATCGAGAGGAATTCCTGGCTAGATATTGTCTCCTTGGGAAAGGCACTTTACATGTCTTTCCTCACTCCACCCAGGTGTAAAAGTGGGTACCTGACTTTGGTTGGGGATGTTAGATGACAACCCCCTTATCCACGGCCTCAAAAAGGCCATGGAACTATTTTTGAAATGTGTTCAGCACCAAGGACAGGAATGTTTTCCAGTGTGAGTGTTTTTTGTGCAATAATGTGTGTACTGTGCATCCCTACAGCTCTCTCCTGGTGTGCGGTGCGGTCCACCATCACCTGATCAACACCAGACAGAGGCTGAAGGTCGGACTCATCATGGAGACTGGAGAGGCAAGGTCAGGGTCAAACATCCTTACACACAGACACAGAATTAAAGTTCATGGGTTGTAGAAACAGAATCTGAGGTTTATGGGGCTCTGTCAACTGTAAGCTCCTTACAATTCAGTCCCTGGCTGCAAAGAGGAAGTAGTTGGCCCATAATAACAATTATAACAATAAGTCTTAGGATAACAATGACAAACCTGTAACAAGAAGTCTTATACATTTTTTTTTGCCTTCCCTTTCACAATGTAATTGTGATAAATTCAAAATGAACAATAAAATAAGAAGACTTTCTTCTGTTACCCCCCAGGGAGGTACACCACCTGTGCTTGTTGCTAGGTTACGGCGCGGACGCCATCTGTCCGTACCTGGTGTACGAGAGCGTGATCAACCTGCGCGACCAGCGGCTTCTCGACCCCCCGCTCAGCGAGGAAGAGATCATGGCCAACTACCTGCAGGCCTCGCAAACAGGCATCAGCAAGGTCATGGCCAAGATGGGCATCTCCACTCTGCAGAGTTACAAGGTGGGTGTTATAAGCCCTCTAAGAAAGCAGTAAGACCAAAATAAACCCCCTACATGAACGAGTAATAGTCAAGGAGAGAGGCCAACTACCTGCAGGCCTCGCAGACGGGCATCAGCAAGGTCATGGCCAAGATGGGCATATCCACTCTGCAGAGTTACAAGGTTTGTGGGTTGTTGCTTTCATAACGGTCTTCTTCAATGCAAGGCCATTTTAAGTTGACCTCTTCTAGGCATTGAACTAGGTTGATGGAGGATGGGGATGGTTATGCTAGCAGATAGCGGTGAATATTGCCAATTGGTGTTGAAGGCTTGCAGGTTTTATACGGGAGGGAAACAGTCGTGAAATTGTCAGATTGAAGATACATGGATGTAGGAAATGGATCTATGTCTACGAGAGTCTGCATGGGGGGATCCTGGTAATGATTGAACAATAGAGTAGGAAGGCCGACAAAGCTTAGCGAGGAATAGATCATGGCCAACTACCTGCAGGCCTCGCAGACAGGCATCAGCAAGGTCATGGCCAAGATGGGCATCTCCACTCTGCAGAGCTACAAGGTTTGTGTGGGCTCAAGCGTCAAACCTCTGCACGCAAAAGAACCGAACACACTTATCGAGAAGAGTAGGCGGAACCCAATGTGCTTTGCCAAATATGGGAGCTTTAGCAAAGCCACATTGCACTTGAAAATGGGACGTCGGTGTGGCGTTACGGTTAGAGCGTTGGGCCCGATATGACTTCAGCTTTTTGAAGATACATGGATGTTAAGGAAATAGATTTTTGTATAAAATGAATTTGGGGCCATATTCCTTCTTACCTTTGCTTATGACCTAATGAAGTTATTCAGTGACACATATTAACTGCAAAATGTTGTTTTTTTCTCCCCTGTGCAGGGAGCCCAGATTTTCGAGGCGGTGGGTCTGGGTAAGGAGGTGGTGGACAAGTGTTTCGCCGGCACGGCCTCCAGACTGGGAGGCGTCACTTTTGAGATGCTGGCAAGAGAGGTCAGTAGAAGTCCAGGTCGTTTTTTACAAATCTTTACCTGTGACAATGACAAGAACTTTGCAACAGTTACAGAAACATGTACATGTACAGTTTGCAGCTGTCATTCACAAATAGGACTGTATATTAACTATAGTTGTTGCCATGTATTACATTGTATCATTTGCGATTGTCGAGAATATAGTTCATTAATTCATTCACTGTTTAGCCATAGCGGATGCTATAGGAGAAATGATGTCATTGATAAAATTTTCCAAGTTTCCAAACTTTTTGTGCCAAGTTTACTTCATGTTACTTGGACGGCATCTTCTCCAAGGGAGTGTTTGTCTTTGGATTGTCTGTTTCTCTTGGTTTCTGCAGTGCAATTTTCTGTATGTTCAGTCATCAAAAGGCACTTTCTGTATGAAGGTGTAAAGTCTGCCATACCTGCCCTATTGTTCACCATTAAATCATTTTTTGTTGTGTGTTCGTAGAGTCTGAACCGACACTGTGTGGCGTTTGCCGACCGCGACTGTGACAACTACGTTATCCAGAACCCTGGGTTCTACCACTGGAGAGATGGGGGTGAGAAGCACATCAACGATCCCCTCAGCATTGCAAACCTGCAGGTATGTCCCCGCAAGGAAAAATACAATATTCAAACTGTCCAGAAAAACTAAAAAAAATTGAAAATCAACCTCAAATGTGCATAGTATGCTACAGTATAAGATAACAGAGAATTTCAAAGTTATTACTTTTTCACCGGTGACTGGTGACCCATGACTGAGCTTCAGGCATAAGCGTTAAGCTTTAAACATCTGCACTTACATGTAGAAGAACCCAACACACTTATCGAGAAGAGTAGGGGTGACCCGGTGTGCTTGCTGAAGTATGCTAGCTGTAAGCGAAGCCCACTGCACTACACTGTACTACTTAGCTACTAATGAAATAGTATCATACTTCACCTCAATTGAGCCTTTACCTTATACTCTACATTTATAGTATACTGTGAAGAACAATTTTAAAAAGTTATGACTTTGATGCACACTAGGATGCAGCCAAGAACAAGAACAAGGGAACGTACGAGATGTTTAAGGGGTCAACGCTGGAAGTACATAGTACAGTCAATCCTCCTTGGTTTCATATGATTGTCCATAATGTCCATAACCTGACCCTTAAGTCTGGTCAGTCCCTTGAGAGACGACTAGAGACAGGTTGACTGTATACTGTAAGACACCAAAGATTTGTTACTTTTCACTTAGGATGCAGCAAAGAACAAGAACAAGGGAGCATATGAGAAGTTTAAGGAGTCTACGTTAGAAGCCGTGAGAGCGTGCACGCTGCGGGGACAGCTCGACCTGAAGACTCTCGATGACCCGCTGGACCTCTCACTCGTAGAGCCGGCCTCGGAGATCGTCAAGCGATTTGCTACAGGTAGACCTCCATCTCCTATTATCTTTACATCTGCTAGGTAAGATTGAAGGTCTGATTTGGTTTGTGACTAATCACATGTCAATATTATACTTTACTCCCACAAGTGATAAACCAGTTTGCAAACCTATTTGTATGACATGTTTTACATGACAGACCACATGCTCTTATGCTACATGCTTACAGTATATATTACAATATCTTAAGTCACTTTATCCTATTGATGTTGGCATTCCACAAACCTACATGATTATATGAAAAATTATATGATTATATAAGGATACAGGGTTCCAAATTCTTTTTTCATTGCTGTTAATTATAACATAATGACATTAGGCAAAAAATATGAAACGAAATAAAAAAAAAGCAGATTGTTATAGATGATGATGCAAAAAAATAACAAAAGCCAACACACTACACTGTAATGAAATAATACAATCAAATAGAATATAGAACTAAACAGAAGTTAAAGGAAACCACATACACATTATGACTAACTGAATAATCAGTACAGAGTTGAAGAAATGAATACCACATATTTTCGTAAAACTATGTAAATAACATTTGAAAAAAGGAAAATAAACAATGTCCTCTGTGAACTATTTAGGGTTGATTCAATGAAGTCAATGTAACTTTCCATCAGGCAGGGGTGTGTCTGTTTTCATGTTGTTTGTCCAGTTGTGGGTATCCATAACTGTACGACCCAGCATAATATCCTGGTAGTTTTCCATCACACCTCACAGCACGCTTCACGTGACTCTAGTGTGGTCACCCTTCTGTCCTTGTGTAATGTCAGAAATAACTCAGTGCTTCCTGGTTTCAAGTTACAGCTGCTTATGTAAACGTGTACCGTTACATGTATCTCCCTGGACTTTGCCAAAATGTGCTGAAAGGCAAAAGGCATTGGATTTGGCAAAGTGCAGCCGCCCTTCCATCTTTGTGTAACATGTCAGGAATAACCTCACAGTAGTCCCTGCTGCTTGTTTCTGGTTACAGCTGCTAAACCCTTGTCCTGCTGTGTTTTTAACGCATTTTATTTTTCATTGATTATATTTGTTAATCAGGTCTTTGACCCTTGACTTTTTCTGCGCTGCTGTACATGGTTACTTCCACAAAAATTTGGTGCGTTTCGCTGCGGTGTGATGTATTCAGCTGAAAAATCCCCCAACCCGTACATATACAGAACCCACATACAGGCTCTGTAACGTGCAACCCATATATAATATTATATGGGTCCAGCAGGTCAAGGATATCTCCCTGGACTTTGCCAAAATGTGCTGAATGGCAAAAGGCATTTGCAAAGTGGACCCTGTTCTGAATCAGATGCATATTTCTATCACTGTAATCCCCTAAAATAACGGTTCCTAAAAACAACTTTGGGTACAAGAAGTCTCTTATTTCTGTCACAAGGTAAACATAGTGCTGCATGAATGCTGACAGGAATGAGCTAGGTACACATTACTTTTGAGATTATAAGGGGGGAGGATGATATATCAATCAGGCAACAGTTCAGAGTCACTTCAGACTAAAAAAACTACAAAACAGCTAAAAAACTTCCATTGAAACATGTAATTTTATCTATAATTGAAAGTTGAATAAAAGTACTTTGAGTCCGTTTTAGCAGCTCTGTGTTGATTTAGAATAAACAAACTTATGTAACCTGGTAACCTTCCCCCTCAGCTGCCTAACTATGTAAGCAATAGGAATTGGGCGCCAAACGGCCACTTCAGTGTACTAATTAAAAGGTTAACCTTTAGGCTGAATATTGTACAGTTCGAGGATTGATGCTAGATCGATATTAAGTGTTTTGCTGCACTCCTCTTATACACCCTAGCCGCACATGTCCGCACGACTGCACCATGCAGAGTCTCCGTGATCACTACTCTCTCTATGATGGAGCAATCAGGTCAAAATTAGCATACATCATTCCGGCATTAGTCATCTATGTGTATGTAATCTTTGTTGACACAACAAAGAGTACAATGACTTTCATACAGTCAACTACAAAATAGAAATACAAAATAAATCTTAAAATTCTAAACAATATACTTTTAGGCTAACAATGTGTAAATCTCCAACGTGTGTGTGACTAAGTCAATCAGGTTGACTGATCTTGGGTTTCAGTTTCCTTTTCTAATAATTTAAAGTAATCTTTTAAGTACTTCCTATTTTTGCATCTAAAAAATCTGATATATTCAAATCTGCCTGTGGTGTATGATTTCAGTTTATTGAAATCTGTATTTTCTACATGTAAACATAGAAATGTGAATAATGTCATTTATGAATATTACCTAAGACAGTCATCATATCCAGAGCATTCCATGACAAAGTGAAATTCATTTTCAATTTGCTTTGGACAAAATAGGCAAAGTCTTGGTCAGTGGCTACTTTGTGGTACGATGCATCTTCCTGTTTCTATATTTAATCTGACACTACTGATTCTCAACTGTTATC
Source organism: Branchiostoma lanceolatum (assembly GCF_035083965.1). Taxonomy (NCBI): domain Eukaryota; kingdom Metazoa; phylum Chordata; class Leptocardii; order Amphioxiformes; family Branchiostomatidae; genus Branchiostoma; species Branchiostoma lanceolatum. The sequence goes on along the minus strand of NC_089722.1, from coordinate 3,226,244 downwards.
ACGTTACGAATTTCAATTTCAACGCCAATATTCACAATACTTCTTTTTTATTCTATTCATTACTATCCATTTATCAGTCTCTTCATGTCTTACCAACTCAGATGAACTTTCATGCTAACAAAACGTTGCTCTTTCCTTCCAGGTGCCATGAGCTTTGGCAGCATCTCCCTGGAGACCCACACAACTCTGGCCAAGGCCATGAACAAGGTCGGAGCCAAGAGCAACACGGGGGAGGGGGGCGAGAACCCTGAACGGTACCAGGACCAGCCCATAGAGAACAGCACCCGGTCAGCCATCAAACAGGTACAGACATCTTAGGGATGGGGTTTTAGACTATATCACGGCTGGCACTTTCAAAATTGAACATTTTTTTCTGTCCCAAGAAACAAATTTCCGTCCTGGGATGGAGGAACGGGTCCAGAGACAGCGCTGGATTATAGAATTGTACTCGTAGCTATATCCCTCTTCTGGCTTTGACAGCAGTTGTAATACCCGCTGTCAGAGGGTCTTACAGTAACTTTAGAATGAAAACACCATTCATTATCTAATATATTAACGACCTCAAAAATTGGACTCACCGGAATTTTTGACTGACTTGCTCACTGTCTTCTTAAGCTGTCTGACCCGATTGCTGTGGACACATGACTTTCTGCGCGTGTGACATCAAATTCAAACTGAGCGAGTTTGAGAATGATTTATCTCCATTGTTATACCATGACCAAGTGCCAATAGTACCCGGGTTGCTTGCAGTGATTCCTGTCTTACATATAGGTTTTGATTCAACCTTTCAGGTTGCCTCGGGCAGGTTTGGAGTGACCAGCGACTACCTGGCTCATTCTGACGACCTCCAGATCAAAATGGCTCAAGGAGCAAAACCGGGAGAGGGGGGAGAACTTCCTGGCCACAAGGTGACGAAAGACATCGCCAAGACGCGTAAGTCTGTCCCTGGAGTCGGACTCATCAGCCCCCCTCCCCACCACGACATCTACTCCATCGAGGACTTGGCTGAGCTCATCTACGACCTGAAGGTAACCATGACCATAACTTTCACAATCCCAACAGCCAACACTAGAGCTGTGTACAGATACACTGTACCGATACAGTACCGGGTACAATCAATTAGGTACAGGTCCAAAATACCTGACCCTGCTGTATGTGTACTGGACCTGACTCAGGGGATGGCCACTTTGACAGATAAAATTACTATGAAATTACCGTGGCAGTGCTCTAAAGCCACTATAAAGCACAGAAAACACATTTGCATGGCTGGAGTCAAATTTTCATCTGTGTTTTCATACAAATAATACCTAGCACAATCAAATATCATGTTTTTACCAGTTCAAACATGCTTTTGTCCTTATTGAAAATCTAGCATTTTCCGAACAAGTAGTTCAGGTACAGGTTCAGGTCTGGACCTGTACCTAAACCCCTGTACCTGTACCTAAAATTTGTTTAGGTACACAGCTCTAGCCCACACAAAATCACTCAGTAACTCATTCCTTCATCAAGCCATCTGACTCAGCTTTTTAAGTCAGCCTGTTAAGGACAAAGTATCTATTTTTTAAAAAAATTTAAAAATAGACACAATCCAGACATACATTGTATATACAGTAGAAACCGCTTATTTGCAATGCCTATTTGTCAGCGCAATTTTCCTGATTACCCGGCTTTGCCGATTATGAGGTGTTAGCTCAAACTGACTGGATTGAATCTACGGGACAGTAAATCGAATGCAATGACACAAAAAATGCAAACACAGCCATATTTAACCATTAATAACAGTGAACTTTATTTAGATCAGTACATTTACTTGTAACATTTACGATTTGTAACAATAGCGTTGTTGTGGGTACCATTTCCCAAGGTATAATGTCCTTGGATTTCCCAACGTAGATCGTTGTTTTCTACCGACTAAATATTTGAGCTATCGACTCTATTAAACTCTCCTCGGACAAAACAAAGAAATAAACATTGCTATCTGCTCACAACACAAGCTACAGATAAATGTACAATTGTCAACGTATACTGATATTCTTACACCGTATTGTCAATTGAAAATTGAATTGAATTGCAGGCAGCCAACCCGCGCGCCCGCATCAGCGTCAAGTTGGTGTCAGAAGTGGGAGTGGGAGTCATCGCTGCCGGCGTCGCCAAGGGGAAGGCGGAACACATCACGATCTCCGGCCACGACGGGGGGACCGGGGCCAGCAGTTGGACGGGCGTGAAGCACGCCGGGTTGCCATGGGAACTGGGGATCGCCGAGACGCACCAGACACTGGTGATGAACGACCTGAGGTCACGGGTGTGTCTGCAGACTGATGGACAGATCAGGACAGGTCAGGAGATTTATGTCTAGATCTGGTACAGTACTGTGAATGCATTTAAAGTTTGCGTGGTTTTAACTTTGCATTGGGGAGAAAATGAGTTTCCGCTGTGGTTCTAATTTCGTGTTTGGGACAATAGTAGACAAGGGGGTAGGACTTACTGTCTGTGCAAAAAATTTGCGGTGGTTTTAAGATAGCGGCGAGGAGCTTACTGGGAAATACGTGAACATTTCTGCATTAACGGTTCAAATTTCTCTGTTAGGCCACTCCAATTTATTTTTTGTTGTTCTCAAACATTTCCACGGGGTATAACGTACGTCACGGGATGGCCAGACACATTCGGTGGTCGCAGAGATCTATCAGCCGCAACGCGCAGACACATTCGACGCGCCGCGGAAAAATCAGCCGTCCGCGCGGACCTATCAGCCGCAACGCGCAGACAAATTCGACGCCGCGCGAACCTATCAGCTGCTCGCGCGGAAAATTCAGCCGTGGGACAGCGCCATCAGGTGTCTCACTACTGCCTTCAGAGAGCGCTGGAAAGGCCGCGCCAAGGTAGGTCCTCCACAATTTCCTTCTCTAGCGTCATATAGAGACATGGACTGGTAATCTAACTAGGCCTATCAGGTGCCACACTATCTTAGGGTCATCTGGAGCCAGAAATAATCGGCAGGTCTTCAAATTTAGTCCAGGCATAGGGAGAACAGTTCTAAATCGGTGACACGCCACATCGAAGTAATCAAGGTAAACAGTGGCCAATGCCGTATTTTGGGCCGTTAGAAGCAAAGGCATCGGTGGTTTTGAGGTTTTTTTAGTGTGATTGGGTGTCCAGAACAACGTAACATACTCTGGAATTGATATAATATGCCCACAGAGCGAAAATATGTGGTAGCAGTGATACCGCTATATAACGCCCCCCTCCCCATTTTCTAGTAACGTTACGGCCCATATCTTATACATGTAGTAGTATAGTAAGCATTAACAGGCAAGTGTTTTTGCCGCCTCGATTGATTTTGGCGATATGCGGGGAATACCTTCTGTCACTTAAAGGGATTATCCTCATCTAGATGATTCAACGAACATCTCATACGTTTCTCGCAAGATTGTTTATTATATTGCAAGTATAACTGTTACCCAGGTATAATGTGTCACTGCAAGTAATCAACCCTGACATTTTTCAGAAATGACTCGTCGATTCAGGTTGACACTATATCCGCGGAAAAGGTGTGGAAACAAAGCAACGGGCACCTGGAAAGCAAACACAGATTGCGAAGTTGACGATGTATGGGTAACAGAAGTTAACATTGGCATTGATGACAGCACTGCGGCAGGTCCCAGGCAGAAAGAAACACAACTCTCCTGGACAACTCCTACTCGAGCTAGCGTCAAGGACACTTTTTCTGGACTGTAGGCTTCTCTCCCTTTATACGAAAGGCACTAAGCAACGGAAATCATACAATGTACAACTGGAATATTCAAATAACTCCATATTTGCCGTAGAAATCTATATTCATAGAGATATGTATTGAGTAGATTATTCATCAATTTTGGTACTTTGCAGTGTGTTTGAAATAGCACATGATATTAGACGAAGACTATACTTTGTCAGGTTGTTATATTTACAGATTTAAGTAATGGACCATCTCAGCGTTGCATCATTGTACTGACCATCTGTATTTCCTGAAATGTTAATCCAAAAATGACACACAAAATATAGGTATATATAACTAAATTTATTCTTGTTGTTTACAAAATATATATTTGCTGAATTGCAATACCATGTTCTTGATCTTGTTATACATCACTTGGCAAATGACTATGTTGTAATCATATTGCATTGTAGCTTGATTTATTGCTATAGATTACAAATGAAAGTATTCTGATCGTTTATAAATATTGACTCTTGAAAAAAGAAGAACAAAGTCAAAACCAGTCAAATACAGAGTCTCGGCGCCGTGATTTTCCCAACACTACAGATGAAAATATGGCACTGTACAGGTGCATTATACATGAGGTATACCTTCTTGTGAAACAACAAATGTAATTATATGATCCAGAATTCGTGCATGATTACACACAAGTTCTTCCTTTTTATGAAACCTGTGTTCATACTGACAAACGTCTTTACTCTGGGATTGTCATGGGTTCTGTGATAATGTTTCAGGACTTCTTATATTATGACTTAAAGGACTTTCCACATTTGTCACAAAAATCCCAATCTGAGTGCACTATCATGTACTTCTTCACTTAAACTCTTTCTGACAAACTGGGCACTCCTTGGGTGATTCAACTAAGTGATCCTGAAAGTCTCTAGCATAAATAAAGTCTTTATTGCACAACCCACACTAAATTGCTGGTCCTTTATCAGCCCCATGGCAGCGACGCTTGTGTTCAGCTAGTGAACCGCTGTTCGCTTAGCACTTGCCATGTGTACACAGACTGCACTATAGTCCTGCGTGTGGGGGAGGAGACATCCTTTTCTACATCTTCAGCTGCCACAACCACACCAGGTAGGTCATCGGACTCGTTGGACTCTTCCAAAGACACTGAACCCTCACTGGATCCACTGGTGCTGGTGTTTGAACGGGATCCACTGGTGCTGTTACTTGGAGACCAGGTACCCTGTCCGCTCCCCAAGGCATGGCTTGTCAGGTGGTTCTACATCTCCCTCCTGGAGGCTAGACTTGTAGGGTGGAACATGTGGTTTTACATTTGTGGTCACATGCACAAACCTGTCCTACTCATCAAACTCCATGGCTGAAATGCAAATTCCAAAAATGAATGACTTTGTCTGGATAAACATTGATGACTATGCATCTTCATTTAAATGACCACAACAATATCGCTTCTCATGGCTTCAATACTGCTATAAGATATGTTAATAACATCGTTCTACACGTGATGGTTCGTACTGAAGGATGGGGGAGGGGGCGTTATATAGCGGTATCACTTCTACCACATATTTTCGCTCTGTGGGCATATTATATCAATTCCAGAGTATGTTACGTTGTTCTGGACACCCAATCACACTAAAAAAACCTCAAAACCACCGATGCCTTTGCTTCTAACGGCCCAAAATACGGCATTGGCCACTGTTTACCTTGATTACTTCGATGTGGCGTGTCACCGATTTAGAACTGTTCTCCCTATGCCTGGACTAAATTTGAAGACCTGCCGATTATTTCTGGCTCCAGATGACCCTAAGATAGTGTGGCACCTGATAGGCCTAGTTAGATTACCAGTCCATGTCTCTATATGACGCTAGAGAAGGAAATTGTGGAGGACCTACCTTGGCGCGGCCTTTCCAGCGCTCTCTGAAGGCAGTAGTGAGACACCTGATGGCGCTGTCCCACGGCTGAATTTTCCGCGCGAGCGGCTGATAGGTTCGCGCGGCGTCGAATTTGTCTGCGCGTTGCGGCTGATAGGTCCGCGCGGACGGCTGATTTTTCCGCGGCGCGTCGAATGTGTCTGCGCGTTGCGGCTGATAGATCTCTGCGACCACCGAATGTGTCTGGCCATCCCGTGACGTACGTTATACCCCGTGATTTCAAGGTGAAATTATAGCAAGCTGCTGAGACATCATAAAAGCAGTCTAGAGGACAGGGAGGAGAAATTGAATAATACTGTATTTTCTGAGGATGAAACTGAGGGTATCCAGGGCTTGAAATGGGTCCTCAGGCTTTGTCTTCACATTGTTTTTCAAGAAGTTATTAAATATGCATATTTGAAAAAAAAAAAATCCTAGAACCAACAAGTTATATTGCTTTTAGTCACTCTTATCTTTGCTAAGAATTTATGTTTTCAGGACTGTGTGTCTGCTGTCTGTTTGTGTGGGAGCTACATTGTACTCGGCTATTCAACGCCACATGTTTGTTGTTTGTTGTACCCATGTTTTTATTCCATCAGGGGGCTGCTGGGTGCAGATCAGTTTTCCTTTCTTAGTGTAGGGCTGCTAGCTAATAATAGCCTGACATCTCTGTGGTGACTTCTTTTCTGGAGTTCAGTCAGATCTGAAGCAGCAGAAAAGAAGTGTAAACACACAGTTTGTTGTACCCAATAATGGTGTTCTTCTATGATCCACCTGCCAGGTCGAGACGTGGTGATGGGGGGACTGCTGGGTGCAGATGAGTTTGGTTTCTCCACGGCTCCCCTCATCATCTGGGAATCAAACCTGTAACCTCTGAATCTCGTCTCACATGTTTGTTCTGTGTTTGCAGGTCGAGACGTGGTGATTGGTGGGCTGCTGGGTGCAGATGAGTTTGGGTTCTCCACGGCTCCCCTCATCATCTGGGAATCAAACCTGTAACCTCTGAATCTCGTCTCACATGTTTGTTCTGTGTTTGCAGGTCGAGACGTGGTGATGGGGGGACTGCTGGGTGCAGATGAGTTTGGGTTCTCCACGGCTCCCCTCATCATCTGGGAATCAAACCTGTAACCTCTGAATCTCGTCTCACATGTTTGTTCTGTGTTGCCAGGTCGAGACGTGGTGATTGGTGGACTGCTGGGTGCAGACGAGTTCGGGTTCTCCCCTCATCATCTGGGAATCAAACCCGTAACCTCTGGATTTCGTCTCACATGTTTGTTCTGTGTTGCCAGGTCGAGACGTGGTGATTGGTGGACTGCTGGGTGCAGATGAGTTTGGATTCTCCACAGCTCCCCTCATCACCCTGGGCTGCACCATGATGAGGAAGTGTCATCTCAACACCTGTCCCGTCGGCGTGGCAACACAGGTATGGGTTTGAATAGAGACTAAACTTAACACCAACGCTAGGAATAATTGGGACTTACCAAAATTTTCGGTTGACTCTGTCAGCCTTTATGGTTTAACAGTTACTGAATGGTAGCACATTCAGGGGTACCTTGAAGCATTGGCACATATTTTATGGAATTCATTCAAATTTGAAAAAAAAATCACTTTTTATGCAAATCTGCATTCGTAGAAGGTAAATGTTTCTTGAACATGCATAGGACGGACCTAAACTCATGTACCTGTTGTGTACTTGTACCTGAAAGTTGTTTAGGTACATGTAGCTCTATAAATGAACCTTGTTTGATTGTCTCCCGTACAGGACCCTGTGCTGAGAGCCAAGTTTGCGGGGAAGCCAGAGTACCTCGTAAACTACCTGTTCTACCTGGCCGAGGAGGTGCGTGACCTCATGGCCAAAATGGGCTTCCGAAGCTTCCAGGTAGGGGGGTACTATTTCGCAAACGTTCAGTTTTTGCTGAAATTTTTGTACCATAACTATGTACTAAACTGGTATAAAGGTACATGTATGCTCGCAAACATATTTAATGCCTTTTAAGTTACATTGTACTTTGAGGTCAGAAGGCATCACGGTGAATATCTGAACCCCAAATCTATTCTGACCACACAAATACAGACTATTCCAAAATCACTCCTTTGCAATAATGGACTATTCACAATCACAACATTTGCAAACCTCACGGGGTTTGATATCAGATCCCCATATTTTGAAATGTCTACTAGTATTTTACAAACTCTAAGTTGGTATTGATTTCCACGCTGCAATTTATGTCTAATTTTGAGAAATTCATTTTTATTAATCATTTTGCGTACAATAAACTTAAGGTTATAATTAATACTTCCGAACCTTCCAGGAGCTCATTGGCCGCACGGATGTCCTCAAGATGGCGGAGAAACCGCTCAACGAGAAATCGGCGCTGTTGGATTTCGAGCCGATCCTGAAGAACGCACTTGACCTGCGACCTGGTATCAACATCGTGGCGGGCAGCATCCAGCAGGACTTCCAACAGGAGAAGAGACTGGTGGGTCGACGAATTCTGTCTTGCTTAAACAGGTTTCCCACTGTCAGGTTTTTCTAATAAAAATCTGCAAGTGGGTGCATTTTCAGGGAGCGAGTGACCAAGCTGTGTGGATTTATAGAGAAGTCTAACTTGAAACGTAACCGTAGTCGTGTTCGAGAACTCCATCATTCTTATCAGGAGGATTATGTCACAACAGGACAAGTTTACTTTGAGTTCATGCTCAGGACAATACGACTGTTGAAACAATTGTCAAGAAGAAAAATAAGGTTGTGTACATCAGAAAACTATATCTTAAAATGATTGGCATATGTTTAACCAATGAAAATTCTTGTTTTGTGTTTCCAGGACAACAAGCTTGTGGAGGAGGCCAGTGATGTGTTGGAGGGGAAGAAGCCGTCAGTGGATATCAGAATGGACATCCAGAACGAAGCCAGGGCGTTTGCCAGCACCTTGAGCTACAACATCTCTATGTGAGCAGAATACAATCCTTTCTGATTTTATCAAAGTTAACGAAGTTGCCCTCAAAAAATCTGCTAAAGTTAGGCTGGATAAGTCTGGAAGTGTCTGATAAACATTAAGGGTACCTAGCTTTGGCTAGGAATGTCCCTTGCATGGATAGGACGTTAAATGGACTCTTACCCGATCCAGACCTCGAGCACTTTGAAGAACCCACCACAATTATTGAAAAGAGTCCATCCTGGTGTGGGGGGATCAAATAAATCTGTCCGGATAATGAGCTTGTATCTTTCAGTACAAACCTGGTGTGTTATGCATCTGTATCTATCGCCAGTATAGACACCTTTCGGCGCAACACACCAGGGTTACGCAATGCAAACAAACAAACTGACAACCAATGCCAGCATGTTCTGATGTTGAGTCACCTCTATCCGTCCACAGGAAGTATGGTGAGAAGGGTCTCCCACCCGGCAGCATCAACATCTACCTGAAGGGGTCGGCTGGGCAGAGCTTCTGTGCCTTCCTGGCTCCTGGGGTCAGGGTGGAGCTGGAGGGAGACGCCAACGACTATGTGGGGAAGGTAAGACTGTGGTAACCGTTATATGATAAATATTATACAATGTACAATGTTCCATTAGCTGCAATAAGGCCACACTGATCATGACTTGAGTATATAGATGACATTCAAGCATGCATCAGTTCTCAGCAGATCTGTTTGGACAAAAGGTTTGGAAACATCGTACAAAGAAGCTGTAAAATTGACAAATTTGTGCTGTAAATTCCAAGAAGAAAATTTTGGAAAACAGATACATGCCGTTATTGCCTTTTTTTCCTTTAATTTTTCAATTTTTGCCATTGATGTCAACTAATGTCATGATGTCACGATTGATGTCATGATGTTTCATGTCCACTAAGCTTCAAAATGTATACTGAGCTCAATTTATTTTTCTCAATTCAAAGAAGAAAATGTGAACGACTTTCACATTTTCTCTTAACTTTGTTTGATTTGTATATATTAATTGTATTTGACCTTGTTTCCAGGGCTTGTCTGGAGGTGAGCTGGCTATCTATCCCCCACGCAGTCTTCCTGAGGACTTTGACACGACAGAGAACATCATCGTCGGCAACGTTGTGCTGTACGGAGCCACGTCTGGCAAGGCGTTCTTCAGGGGACAGGCTGCCGAACGCTTCTGCGTCAGGAACTCCGGCGCAACCGCCGTTTGCGAGGTGGGTTTCCTCAAACTCTAGGAAGTAATTTTTATCTTTGTGAAGACGGAGGTAAGCTATTGCTGCAGGTTCTAGTAATACTATGTGAATTGTATTATTTTTAATTTCTTACAAAGAGAAGAATAACAATTGAATCTCATATCTTCTTGAAATTCTAAGAGTTTTGTTGATTTCTTTGACTGACTCAAGGCTTTTCTTGCTAAAGATCATCTTCTAGTTCTATAATCTCTGAGCTGTGGACATGGGCCAACTCCATTTCCTGTCAACTTTCTTGAACCTTTCTAGCACCTTTGACCAAACTTCCTGTTATTGTCCCCAAAATGTCAAGCATTCAAAATTAATGCCTTTTGCAAAACTGTGGACACACACAACTACAAACAAACACACAAACTGATTACAATCATTGGTTCTCAGAACTTCAGATGGTTTCATTCAAAATAATCTATATTGTGTTTGAATGCCTGTTGTTCCCCAGGGTTGCGGTGACCACGGGTGTGAGTACATGACTGGAGGGAGGGTCATCATCCTGGGACTCACCGGCAGGAACTTTGCAGCGGGCATGTCGGGAGGGCTGGCATATGTACTGGACACGTAAGTTGCTTCCTCTTAAGTACCAAATGTCTGATTCAACAGATCTCCTTCCTCAAACATGTCCAATAGCTGTTCTGCATGACCAGGGATATAGATGATGTTCGCAACACCTTTTATTTCCGACCCGAGCCTCAATAATCTTTGATACATGTACAGGTGTTTGGACTCGATTCAAACTCGCATTGATTGTGCCAGGTGTTGTTACAATTTTTTGGTTTGAGGACAAAAAACTGTGGCACATTTCGTATTGAAATGTGTGTTTTTTCGGATAGGTATGACATAGTCCGTACTCGGCAAGGGGGACTCCCTTTATATACAACCAACTGTAAATATTTAGCAATATTTTTTAGATGTGTTTAGCCTAAGTGTATGCATTTGTCAATATGGACATCGAGCCTGGAATAAACAATAAACAAAGTTAACATAAATTATGGTAAAACTGAAAAGCTGCAAAATTAGCAATTATATATTCCCCACAGTGAGTGTTTACCGATTGAAAGAAAACTACAACTCTGTGAACCTCTCAAAATCCACTCATTCGTTGCAGAAAAAGTGGGACACTTCGTCTTCCACTGCTTCCAAAAAAGAAGTCAAACCAACTGACGGCTTAGGTTGTATTCCATAACAGTTTTTGTTTCATGTTGCAATTAGCCCTAGGGAAAGAACTTGCAAATAAAGTTATTATTATCTTGACATCCCTCCAGTGAGAAGACATTCCAGAGGAAGTGTAACGTGGAGGGGGTCTCGCTGGACCCAGTGGAGGAAGAGGAGGACGTAAGGTTCCTCAAGGACACCGTCAAGGAGTTCCACGAGGCCACGGGTTCCGTCATCGCGCAGAAGGTGCTGCAGAACTGGGCGGAGTACCAGCCGCAGTTTGTCAAGGTTAGAGCACCAGAAGTAACGGATTCCTTTCCGAGCACTCGGTGTCCAGTGCTGAAGGTGCCTTCTGCACTAGATATTCAGTGCCAAAGATATGTCAGCATGTGCTGGGTGTCCACAATGTTGAGGCAGCTTCAGCACTGAAAAACTTGTTGGCACTGGAAACTGAGAGTACCTTCTGCGCTGCAAAACCAGTGATGACAAATATTCTACACTGAAAAAACGGCGACAATAAAAATTTTGCACTGTTTCCCTACGAAAGTCCGACCTGATTCTGCCAATCGCCCAGAGGGTGCGGAGTACCAGCCGCAGTTTGTCAAGGTCAGTTGAAAATAAAAACTGGACAGGTGTCTCACTGGACTGCGCCAAATTGCACCAGGCACAAACCGGTGTTTGCACAACTTGTTACCTGAAATTGTAATTCTTTTTGAATGATAAAAAAAATTGTAACTTGCAAAGTGGTGTAAATGGGCTAAAAATGGCACAGAAGCACAAAATTTAAGGTCTTTCTGCTGATGAATGTATTATTATTAATCACTGCCCATCGAATTCAGTGGTAATACTGTGATTTCCATTGATAATAAAGTTATCTAAAAAGACTTTCTGGGTCCGTCCATTTTGTTTTATAGACGTCACATATAAGTATGAGGGAAAATTGGCACAAATTTTACAAATTTGCAAAATTTCCATTGAGTCAAATATCTTTCTTAGGGAAATATCCCTGTACAAATCTTTCTACAGTGCTTTAATTTACATATTTGCAACTGTTGTCAATCTGTGCTCCTCCACAGATATTCCCCCACGAGTATCGCAGGGCCCTAGAGAAGATGAAGGAGGAAGAGGCCATGCAGGTCGTTGCAGAGCCTGTCGCAAATGACGACAACAAACTCTTGAACGGTACCAACGGTACTAATGGCAACGGGAAACCGGAAAAGGGTACGTAATATTTGGGTTCTTGTGTATAAAGTAGAGTGGATTCATTCCTCAAGCTAACCGACATCTATCGCACCGCAGTCGTCCCTCAGTCAGACATCTGGAGCCGCATGGTTCCCGTTTAGAACTTTTATTCAGTCTAGTACGCGACTGGTTTCGCCGTGTGAGCTTCTTCAAGGGTACAGACTAAATGACAGAATTACATGAGGTTCTCACTTAATATATACCTTTGCAGTGCATACTGCCCTCAGGCTGGTAACATGATGACGTAACATTATACCACCAGGTCCTTAAACGCCTACGTATGTCCATATGGTCTTGTTAATCACATGACCTACTGCTAATTATCACTAATTACTTGTATGTCATGTTACAGGTGCGCAGGAGTCTCCCGAGGCGAGGAAGAAGCCGAAGATGGAACCGGGCGTGTTGGACATCGAGGACACGATCCCGGACGCTGAGATGGACACCAAGAACCAGAAGAGGGTCACCGAGCAATTGGACAAGGTGTTTATTTATTTATGTTTTCTGTTTTCCTTTTACCAGCCTAAGGGTATATGTAGCTCCTGCAGTGGCTGAGCACTCAGGGGGCAGATAGTTACATACAATACAATGATATTATGTACATATTAACATAAAAGTATTTCTGCATCAGATCGCAACCATACTCGTATACGTAGTCCTTGCCAGGTCAAAAGGTTTTGAGGTCAGGGGTCACACTACTCTCTTAACCTTCTCCCTGCTGCCTAACTCTGTAACCAATAGATCTAGAGAATGGGGTGCCAAATGGCTACTTCAGTGTGCTAAGGGTTAAACAGTGTTTTGAATGTTAAACTTTGTGATAATTGTATGGATGAAGCAGTTTTCACATCTTGTGGGAGTGAAATCCAGCTCTCTGCATCTCTATAATTTTGTTTATTTTCAATGCAAAAAGGTCCGTGGCTTTGTGAAGTACGAGAGGAACTCTGACGCCTACCGCAACGTCAAGCAGAGGCTTAACGACTGGAAGGAGATCTATAACCACAAGGGCGTCCGCTCCAAACTCAAGGTGCAGGCAGCAAGGTAAGCCAACAGGGGGACATTTATGGGAACATATCATTCAAGTGTAAATTGTGATGATAACATTCCTGTGTGTTACATTAACCCCACAGGTGCCAATTAGTTGCTTCCTTACTTGGAGACCCCAGTACAAGTCCTGGGGTCAGGACATCTTGGTTGGGAAGGAACGTAAAATGGGGGTCCCATGTTCGAGGAGGTTGTTTCAGCATGTTAAATGGGATTTAGGGCTAGCAACCTATCCCTGTAAAATTATACCCTGCCTCTGAAACAGCAGGGGAACTTGCTGCTTTATGGGCAAATAGACACTACAAGGGTCTGTATTGTATATTTTGTAGGAGCGTCTTCACTAGATATCTTTAAAGAATGCCTGCAGTCAGTGCAAATACAAACTGTTCAGCTGCTGTGCCGTGTACCTGCGAAGCTAGTGTGTTATGCAGGTTATACTGGCTACATAGATACCGAAATTGAGCTGATAACATCTGTGTGTAACATGCCTGCATGTACATGTACCCCCAGGTGTATGGACTGTGGCGTTCCCTTCTGCCAGTCCCACAGCGGCTGTCCTCTGGGCAACATCATCCCCAAGTGGAACGACCTCGTCTTCCATGTAAGTCAGATATTACCAGACAGAAGTCCTGACGTGATACAGTAACTGTAAATGTTGACATTTTCGTGGGGGTTCAATGTTCGCAGCTTTATGTGATGAACTCTTCACAAACTTAGGACCACTGCAAAAAAGCTTGTTCTGTCTTCTGCCCGCCTACCCCATTGTTTCAACTGCAAACAATTATTGTCATTTTGATTACTTAGTTTACAAACTTTAAGATATTAAATCCACCAGTGTGCTATAGAACCAGTACTGTCCTAAAGGAAGGTGACAGAAGTATCAGCTGTATATGTCTTGGTTGTGAATAAAGAACCTCGTTATCCACTGATCTGATTCTACAACCTGATAAAACAAATGAATAACCTGTACCCTGACTGACTCCACAGGATCAGTGGAAGGAGGCTCTGGACAGGCTGCTGCAGACCAACAATTTCCCAGAGTTCACCGGGAGGGTCTGCCCCGCCCCTTGTGAGGTCAGTGACCCTGAGCTCTTACTTAAGACTTTGTTTGGTATGTCTGCCTGTCAGTTTGTCTGTCAGAGTGATTGTCTGTTTGTTTGTATGCATCCCCGATAAACAGCCTCATGGCATAACACATCAGGTTTGTACTGAGTACAAGCTGCATATCAGGATGGATTTATTTGATCCACTCACACTGGGAAGGGCCCCTACTCTTTTCGATAAGTGTGGTGGGTTCTTTAACATGCTTGAGGTGTGCCTCTCCCCAAACATGGGACCTCCATTCATAGTCCTATCCCAGTCCCAAGCTAGTACTGACCGCCATAGAATGGGGATGACCAATAACCCCTTATGGGAGGAAGATAGCTTGGATTGATGAAGGAAAAGGGAGGATCACTTTCATCTGTGATGGCTAGGCTATCGCAAGAACTTCACAAAAGCAAAAATATTTCAAAGAGTATCAATGAGATCTTTGATTTCTCGTTTTCCCTTTTCCAGGGTGCTACATGTATGAAGGTTTGACTTATGTTTTCGGTAGTGTTTGTACATGTGTGTTCGTATGTATGTATGTAATTGTATGATATTGTGATTTAGCATCATAACTCCAGAAGCTCAAGGATGGATTGTCATGAAATGTTTCCAATCAATTTCTTGTTTTCGATTTTCCAGGGTGCGTGTGTTCTGGGGATCAATGCCAAGCCTGTGACGATCAAGAACATCGAGTGTGCCATCATCGACCATGCGTTCGAGCAGGGCTGGATGGTGCCCCACCAGTACCCGGCCACCGGGAAGAGAGTGGCCGTCGTCGGAAGCGGGCCGGCCGGCCTGGCCGCCGCGGCACAGCTTTGTAAGGTGAGGACTCTCGAATTCTGTTTGTTTGTTTCTTACCTCCATGAAAATCATTTGGCATTTGAATGCTAGGCAAGTAGCAGAGTGACATTAACAGGAAGTTAAGTCAAAAGTACCAGAAAAGTGCTTTGCATTTGGGACTGCATTGTGTTAACACCGCATGAACTACATATGTATGTTCATTTTATAGATTACTTAACGTTTGGGACCGCATCTTTTAGC
This sequence comes from Branchiostoma lanceolatum, assembly GCF_035083965.1. Classification (NCBI taxonomy): domain Eukaryota; kingdom Metazoa; phylum Chordata; class Leptocardii; order Amphioxiformes; family Branchiostomatidae; genus Branchiostoma; species Branchiostoma lanceolatum. The sequence goes on along the minus strand of NC_089722.1, from coordinate 3,210,852 downwards.
AGCAACACCTATAGCTGCAGTGTGAAATAGAACCAGCCAGTATATCCCTGAGGAAGGTGACAGTCTGTAACCGAAACAAAGGCTTGAATAAAACTCTTTTAGTTTTGTCTATCAGGGCCATTTCAATGCTAACTCTATCATAAAACTGTGGGGAAGTTTTAAATGGATGTTGTGAATTACAATAAATATGTTGATAACAAGTATATGTGACATTAAGACCTTACTTTTGCCCTTACAGGCTGGTCACGCTGTGACGGTGTACGAGAGAAACGATCAGATTGGTGGACTGTTGCGCTACGGCATCCCCACCATGAAACTCAGCAAGGAGGTGAGCGTCTTATTTAGTTATTATGAATAACCTTTAGCAGTCTTTGGACATCCTCTCTGCCAGGGTTCACCACTTCTTCATGTGACAACCCTGGCAAATATCCCTACAATTTCAGATATTTGAAGTTAGTCAGTTCAGAACGAAAAAGTGATAGACAGGATTTGAAACTTGAAGGTATTACCAAGCCAGCTAGCCTTTGGACTAATCTCGTTATTTTCCACTCATAAATGAAGCTCATTCATCGTTCTTGGTTATGTTCCTGGACCATGATTGTCACCATGGTTACTGGAAGTGTAACAGACACCCCATATGCAAATGTTGTAAAAGAATTTTGTTCACTCTCGGTTGTGTTCCCCTGTGACCCCAGGTGGTGCAACGTCGTGTGGACCTGATGGCTGAGGAGGGTGTGGTCTTCGTTACGAACACAGCAGTCGGAAAGGAGCTGCCGGCGAAGACACTGCTGGCGGACAACGACGCAGTCCTGCTGTCCTGTGGAGCCACCTGGCCGCGCGACCTGCCTATCCCAGGTGGGTTTGTCTTATAATATTGGTCACTTTTTCATTAGCTAGTAGTGCAATGTGGCTTTGCTACGGCTCACGTTGTTGGCCAAGCATGCTGGGTCATGAAAAACACTTGTCGAGAAGAGTAGGGGTGACCTGGTGTGCTTGGCTAAAAGCGCGAGCCATAGCGAAGCTGCACTGCACTGCCACTTAAGCTAATTGAATTTACCTAATACCTCTTCCAAACCATATGGTTGAAGATGAATTTACATGCCAAAAGGTAATGGATGCTTAATGCTTATACTTGCTTATGTCGAGAATGGATGCTATCTGAAATGTCTAACCATTTCCAAAATCATATCCAGTTGCTTGACTGTGTAACTGTTATTTTGCGTATCTTTTTACCTGGATATCTAACCTTCATTGATGTAGTTGAGTTTATGTTAGAGGTCAGCCAATTTTAACTTCTGTCCTTTTACATTTCATTCAGGCCGAAAGCTGCAAGGGATCCACTTTGCGATGAGTTTCCTGGAGAAGTGGCAGAAGAAACAGCACGGCAACGCGACCATCAGCCCCATCATGGCCAAGGACAAGGACGTCCTGGTCATCGGAGGGGGCGACACAGGGGTGGACTGTATCGGCACTGCTCTCAGACAGGTGGGTATGGCACAGGGACTAGTTGGACTAACTTTCAAAAAAAGGAAACTTGAGGTAAAGGTATAGCCTTTTTGCGGCCTCATGTCTTGGGCATGGTATTGGAAGCCTTGTATCTCCCCAACTGCATTTTTTACACATGGGTGGAGAAAGGAAAGTTGTGCAAAGTGCCTTTCAACTTGAAGAAGACACATCGTCTAGCCAGAAATCGAACCTCTCGATCTCGTGTCTACTAGTCTAATGAATCTGCCATTCTATGCCACTCAAAAGATGAGGGACATCTTGTTTGCTGCATCTGGGTTAATTCCTACATTGTACATGTAGGTCTACACTGAGGCACTGAACTTACGATTTAGATGTGTTCTTCTATTAGATTTTTGAACGTAAGGAAAATTTGTAAGGGGGCAGAACTTTTGTATTATATTATGTAGTCTAACAGAAGGAACAACATGCCTTTTCCAGGGAGCCAAGAATGTCACGACATTTGAGATCCTGCCAGAGCCCCCGCAGGAGCGTGCAGCCAGCAACCCGTGGCCGCTCTGGCCCCGCGTGTGGCGCGTGGACTACGGGCACGAGGAGGTCAGGCTGAAGTACGGGAAGGACCCACGCCACTTCGAGATACTCAGCAAGGTGAGGAGCATAATCATTGTTGCTTAACTATGTTCATGTATGTCACAGCACTTTACATTTGGGCTCTGCGTCAGGACTGCATTGTTAGCAGTAACACCTAGCTGCACTGCAAAGTGAACCAGTCAGAATTGGTGAGGAAAGGTGATGACCGCTTCTCAATCCATCTCGGACAATGTTTTATCCCAGTAAGAGAAGAAATGAACAAAAGACAGTTAAACTCAGAAATACATTGTCATGTTAGCCTGGGTACCATTCACCGTAGTAACTGCTGGCTCAATCTTTTTGCTTGCTAACCACGGTACATGTAACTGGGAGACACTGGTTCAAATATGGGGAAGGGCATCCTGCTTGAAGCTGCATTCGTCTTTTGGAAGGGACATAAAATGGGAGTCCTGTGATAGAGGAAGCACCTCAAGCAAGTTAAAAGGCAATTAACATTAGCCTCCTTACTGGGACGGGTACCTACTGGCTGTACTTCAGATGAATGATTACTTCACAGAGGTTTATGTCCTACAGACTTTGTATAACAGATGGAAGGTTTAACAGGTGTTCATTGGTCCGTCCCACAGGAGTTCCTAGACGACGGGGAGGGTAACGTGGCAGGTGTGCGTACCGTCAAGGTGCAGTGGGTCCGCGACGAGTCTGGCAGGTAAGTCTATTCAACTCAATTATTTATTAGCATATCAACATTCCAGACATCTGATTTTTTGAAAAGGTACCGATATTTACAAATCAAATACAAACTAACACATACACTGTAAATGCAGAAATGTTTGCGGTGGTTTTATTTTTGTCCAATACTGTAGCAGTATGTGACTATAGCACTGCCGCAAACTTAATACCACCGCGGACACTCCATTTTCACTTAAGCGCGAAACAAAAACCATGCGAACTTAAATACATTATTTTACAGTACATATAAAGTGCATCCCTGTCACAACAGGTATCATTATCTTGTGCTAGTTTCTACAGTCAGATTATTAAGTCTGAAGGATTGGTGCAGAAAAAAGTCTTTTTGTTCGACAAGGTGGCAGATGAAGGAGGTTCCCGACAGCGAGAAGATCTTCAAAGCCGACCTCATCCTGCTGGCCATGGGCTTCCTGGGACCAGAGAACGCCATCGCTGATGAGCTGGGAGTGGACCTGGTAAGTACTCCCCCTTGTGACGTTGTAGTAAACTGCAACCTTTTTTGCTTCCAGGTTATTTTGGGTGGCTTGAAATAAACCCAGTCGCTCATAACATTCTGAATAACAAAAATTGAGATATTTCAATCTCAAGGAGATAATGTGCCTTAAATTTACCTTTGTGCCAAATTTCAACTCAATTCGATGAAAAAAAACGCTTAAAAACCACTATCTTACATTACTTCTTGTCTCACCCTCACACATTGTTTTTTACCTCTGAGTCAGTCATTAAGTATCTACACTTATTTTATTTTCCATTCCTCTGTATCTGTATTTTCCTAACAAAGAAAGTTCTTCTTAAAGTTTGCTAATGGTTGAACGATGTGACAGATTACTATGTTCCACGTCATATAAATTGTTAGTATTTAAACAAATGACTATTGGTTGCTACCGGTACTCAAGGCTGTATCTTAAGCCAGTATCTTTTTTTATTCATTCTTTATTTATTCTATGTTTCAGGACCCACGCTCCAACTTCGACACCTCCACTGCTCCATACAAGTGCAACATTCCCAAGCTGTACGCTGCTGGAGGTACGACATGTCACTGGTTATTTTTTTAGTACATTGTGAATACATTTTATATTGCGGTTGGTAATTTTAGCTGTTCGGGGGAAAGGGAGTAATTTTAACTTACAGTGGAAGCAAACATCACTGTCCCAAATGTTAGTGCATGACATATATTTGCGATGATGACATTTTAGTGGTTGACTAGTTACCATTTAAGTAGCTAAAATTAGGTTACCATTAAGAAATCAATAATTAAAGTATTGAGATGTGCAGGCTAGGACATTTCCGATGGTGACGTAAAGCTGGCAGCCCTGTGTGTAGACCTCAAGTGTCAAACCTCGGCATGTAAAAGAACCCAATACACGTATTGAGAAGAGTGGGAATGAACCGGTGTGCTTGGCTACAAATGTGAGCCTTAGTCAAATCCATAGACAGCTCGTCTGCCTGGCAACATCAATGACCTCCATTCGGGACACCCTGCATGGTGGCTTGAGACTTAACAATTAGATGTATAGTGCACGATAAAGCTTAAATGCTGATTACAAATGAAAGAAAGTCACAAAAACTAGATATTATACGGTGGAATCTAGAATGATCATGTTTAATTTCTTGTTGCAGACTGTCGGCGCGGCCAATCCCTTGTGGTAACCGCCATCTCAGAGGGTCGGCAGGCAGCCAGACAGATCGACCTTGACCTCATGGGCTTCACGTCATTGGCCGGGCCAGGGGGCGTTGTCACGGCAACCAAAATCAAGAAGGAAACCATCTGCTGTTAAAAGACTCTATCTAAGGAAGAGGAAGAAATGAAGCTGTCTCAAAGATATCTTAAGTTACTAGTGAAATTGCTTCGGATAACAAGCTGTTTCAGAGGAGGAAACCATCTGCTGTTAAAGAACAAATGTCAGGATTGAAATGTCTTAGACATATCATCTGTAAAGTTGCAGAATAAATAAACAGAAATAGATAAAATAAGCAGAATAAACAGAACAGAAGTTGCTTCAGTGCAAATTTCATTTGTATAATGGATACTCCAGAAGGACACCATCTCATGTTGAAGAACTCTAGATTAAGGTTGAAGAAACAAATCTGGAAATTGAACTGTCCCAAAGATATCTGATTCATTATACGTTAAGTTGCTTCGGATAACAATTTATTTGTTAAATCATGCAAATTTCATTTTGTATATGGATACATGAATCTCTTTGTTGTTTTAAGATTTCTCACTGCACATCAATGATTTAATTGATAAGATTCCTACTTACATGTATAGTGTAACTAGTGCATGTACCTAGTTTTCTGACCTGACTTTGTTGTTGGGGATACAAGTTAAGGTAGACATACAGATAAAGGACAATGTATTACTAGTAGTTAAGATCTACTGTTAGTAGAATGTTCAGAAAGTATTATGCTAATGTCTCAGTTTGGTCGAAGTGAGATGTCAACTTAAACTTACAAGCACACGACTAAAACTACTTGTACTTTATCAGTCAGTACTTGTACTATATTGTTCATAGTTAACATTGTTCAATGTTACTAGTGAGACTAGTAGTAGTATATATAGATTATGCTTAGTGCACACTCTATATACTAGACTTCCATGGATATGTAGATATACATAGAAAAGCTGTATGTCATGCTTGTGAACAATCATTGTACATGTGCGTAGACATTGCATATATGGTGTATGCAGCACTTAAACGACAACATTACAATGACTACTCTCCACCGAACATCTGTAGGTATGTGTTAACTGTACAGTACACTGTAGGTAACGAAAAAGCATTATGCTTCATCCTCAACCTCTTTACCTTTCTGTAGATAAGTTAGTAAAGTCTGGTGACTCATATTTGGGTTTCATCAATGCTTCTAGATTTGCTTGGTCGTTATGTTTGAAAGCAAACGATAAAAAAGGTGAGCTGAGAAGAATTGAAACGTTATTCTACATGATTGTGTTATTATGTAACGTTAGATGATTATGAAGCAATGCATTTGAATCTGAATAATGTTGATGTGTACAGTGTGTATCATGTACATGTATGATTAATAACTGGTCTGTGGTGATGGTACATATTATGTTATTTAGAATATGAAAGGTAATCTCTACTTCTTGGTGTGGAACTGTGGATTGACTACTGATTAGTAGCCTTCTTTGCAGTTTCGTTTATTTTTGGGGAGTCCTAATTCTAGAGGTGCAGAGACGGCCTATATGCGTATCAGCGCCCCCCAAAAATTAACACAGCTGCTTCTAGAAGGCCTGTAACTGAGGCTACTACTGCAGAGAAGGATACAAGAGTAGGGAGTTAGATGGTGTAACCAAGCAGGGTTGACTTCCAGACAAGACAGTTGTTTCTTGCTATAAAAGTTGGATGAGTTTCACCTTGTTTGAACAATTGTTCATCACATGCAATGTAATGCTACAAATTCAGTACATTGTGTTTAAAGCTATCAGAATTGATTTTTTGGGCGTTCTTTGAATATATTATAATTAAAAGCTTATTAAAAACATTTTGTTACATTGTATTGTGCTATTTGCTGCAAAATCTAAATGATATTAATCACACTCTTTGTCAGTTAATGCGTTTTCCATCATTGCTTGTTACATGTTTGTAGCGTTAGCAATTCAAAACACAGCTCTAAATGTATAGTGAATCAGTGTCACTTACACAAGTTCCACAGATGTGTCACATGTACATGTAACTAGAGTAAGTGTAATTTGAAAAAAAAAAGAATAAAATGGAAAAACAGATGAATTAGTATTGTGAGTCCATGATAAAGGGTGAATGTGCCAGTCCAAGGTGTGTATCATAACTCGGTTTGGTAATCAATCAATCAATCAATCATCAGCTATAATCAGCGCTGATGCATCTCTTGAATCATAGTTCACAAGCACCTCAGTCTGCAAAATGTGACATCCTTTTAAAATACTAAATAGATATGTTAAATTGAATATCTGCCAGGGAAGGACTGCAGCTACTCGGAGACGGAGTGCGGGTACCAGCCGTGGAAGTGCGGGCTGCAGCAGAAGGACGACGAGGCCTGTCAGAACTACGCGGGGTCCTGCAGGGACCAGGCGGCCAACTGTAGCCTGGTGGCTGCCAATGGTGAGTACAAACATTAATATATATACGTTGATGAAGGTTATACATCCAGGTAATAAGATACGCCAAAAATAGTTACTCAAGCAACTGGATAAAATTTTGAAACACGTTTCAGACAGCATCCGCTATCTTTCGTCAGTGACTAAGGACAGATCTACATCTACATAACTATAACACAAGATCTCTCGAAGTCTCTTGAATGGATTATGGCTTATATTTCAATGCATTAGCCAAAGATTTAATGATACAAGAAAGAGCCAATCTTTGACACTCTCCTTTGTCGTTTTCATCGTCCACTTATTACTCCGGGAAGGAGGATGACCTCCTGACGGGGGTATTGGAAATGCCTTTGTTTGCACGTTCGTAGCTAGAACGCACGTGCAATGTGACGTTTTTATCATTATTGTACCTAAGTTTGTTTGTACCTTTGTATTATATTTTGTTACTTCAGTTTGTTTTGGATTATGTATGCCTGCAGGGCACATTGAAAACCACCCTTGTGGCGATATGTCGACCCTTGGAAAATGAAATTAAAAAGAAATGAAATGACTTAATCAATATCTCTGTGAACCCGTGAGGGCTGCGAGTATGTTTGAATTCCTAGTTACATCTTAGCCCCCACACCAGTTAACTGTCGGAATGTGTCATGAACTGGCCTTAATAAACGTTGTCTGTGAGTTGTCTAACCGCACAAAGCGATCTTCCACCAGCCAAGACACAAAACGATTAAAGACTACTACAAAGACAACTGCTGTACCAACCAATCAACGTTATCTAGTCTTAATCGTTTGCATATAATTGCAGTGCGAAAGAGTATATATTTCGCTCCTCGTCTGTGCTTTTTCATTACTTCGTTTGGAAATCTTCAGACGCAACGCACATCGTGATCTGACAAGCCAGGAACAGGGTACGTACTAAGTCTGTCTTATGGTGTCTGTATGTTTTTCTTACCGGCGACCCCAGTCGAAGCGTATCATTTTTTTGTTAGCTATTTGTTTCGCAAGTTTTCGCTGTTGCTTGTGCATTTTAGGACGGATGTCGGACGACTCGGCCCAGTCTACTCGGCCCATCTCCCTAGTCAACTCGGCCCCAAAACCTCAAAGTCAACAGTTTCAAGTTGTCTGACCAAAAGACGTGGCCTGTATTAAAATCGAGTTGACCAGATTTGTGATGGGCCGAGTTGGAAATGGGCTGAGTTGTCCTGATACCTTTTAGGACCACGGGTCACCACGAATTTTAGTCGAAATGTGTGGTATCAAGACAACTCGGCACCTGGAACAACTCGGCCCCTATAGCTAGCCATTTAGGACAACTTAGAACAACTCGGCCCAAGCCCAAAAACTGACATAGATCATATCAGCAAACAGAACAGAAACTTTTTAAGATGTGAGAAATAAATCATGTTTCACTGCCAAATATTTCGTCTCAAATTTTACGGAAATTTTGAAATTCTGCAGGTCACTCGTTGAGGTTTTATAATCACGGTTGTCTCGACGCGTTTTTAAAACCTAATGTTAAAATTATAATAACCAACAAAACATAGTAAAGTGCTAAACAACCCGAGGTTGCAATAAAAACTCATTTTGTCAGTTGGATACGATCTTTGCAACCGTTATATCTGCTTGGAGATTATTTAAAATCTACTTTGTCTTTGAGGGGTTTTTTTGTACTTGTCACAAATGATACTAGGGTTCAACGACTCTATACCTCTGTCAGTAGGTCAGGTACCACTGTTACCAGACAGTTCTGTTGCAGCAGCTGTGCCTGGCCTCAGACTTCTTACGTTCATTGCCAATACATTTACCGTTACAGGACAGACATGTGGAAGATACTGGCATCAAGTCCCCGGGTTCTCCGTGAGAAAGGCTTGGCCGACTTACAGAAGCTGACAGCTGCAGTACCTGCACTTATTGCAAGATGTCAGCATTTCGAGGCAGGCCAGGGGCCGCGGTCGCCATTAATGACAAGTCTTGGTGAGTATGTTTGCATGTCTATGTCTATGTCTATGTCTACGTCTATATGTACGTATATGTTATTGTATGTGCATGTGTGTGGGTATGGGCGTGTGTATGCGTGAGTGTACATGTGTGTGAGGGAGTGTGTATCTCTTTCTCTATTTTTGGCGAAGCTCAGGGGCGAGCACAATGTTTTAGTATTGTGTGCGGTCTACAAGAATTCTAGGTATTGTACAGGGAGAGAGAGAGAAAGAGAGAGAGAGAGAGAGAGAGAGAGAGAGAGAGAGAGAGAGAGAGAGAAAGAGAGAGAGAGGGAAAGTAAAAGAGGAATACATGTAGAGCGAGCGAGTGGGAAATCTTATTGTTTTACTCGATGTTGTAGGCACCAAGCAGGACCTGAAATCACACCCCGCACATGCGCACGACCCGGCGCCCGTCGGAAAACAGCAGGTTGACGCCTCCCGGTTCCAGCAGCTGACAGACGACCTGATGCCCCGACTCGTCGATAGGAGGAACGGCCAGAAGGTAAAGTACACAGCAAGCATAATTATCTATCAACGATCTTCGAATGCCATTGGAATTGTGCGGCTTATGCTAGGGTCACATTTCCCGCCCCGGGCCCGACCGGGCTGTTTGCGGAAACGAAAAATCAAAGTGTATATCAATAGATATACCCAAGCTATGCTCTTGATGAGTTTTCGTACGTTTTGTGCGTTTCGTTGTCTTTTCTATCATATTACTACGTTCTCAAAGACTGCCCGACCGGGCCCCGGATTGGAAATGTGACCCAAACATTAGTAGTAGCCAGTGAGGAGCCAGTTTTCTGCTCTGTTGCTAGCGTTGGGGTTAGCGTTAGCCTCCATACATGTATGTCTCCATGGCGCGACCCCTTCGCCCAAAACACGGTCAGACTTCTGCTTGAAAATTACGTACCACGCCCCACAAATGTGACGCTCTAATCTCCCCTCATGTAAACTGGAAATGCCCAAGCAGTGTTGGGGCAAATATTTGGCGGAGGCATAAAGTTGACTTGACATCGGGCCTTGACGTGACAGCGGAACAACCAGCATATTTCTCACCCTGAAAAATCTCTTACTTAAAACATATATTCACCGAACCAAATAGTATATAGAGATTTAGTTAGGTCTTACAGGGAATGGTCGCATACTAGTTTTTCATCTTCGAAGAAGTTTCATGCGCCATTCTTAGTACGTAGCCAATTGTTTTGTAGATGTAAAATTTGCTAAGAACACAATTTATTACTTGCATGACGCTCACTAACCATTCTCCTAAGCAGAGCCTCGCCCGAGACCTATACATTATACATGTACCTTCAAAGGATGGTTACGCTAAACGAGGCTGAGGGTTCTTTTTTGTAGGCGTGGCCTCTAACCGGCTGTCAACCAATGGCCTAAATGTTTTCTTTAGATAAAGCCGATTCTCTGATTGGCTGACAGTTGGTTAGAGACGACGCCCACAAAAGTCGAAACCTCTTCCGTGGCGCATGGCCTGTACAATATTTTTGGCAGACCCTCCACAAGGTATATTGTACTGGCTACGGGCGACGCTCTGCGTAGGAGAATGACACTAACCAGAGATCAATGGCGGTTATACCGGCTATATAGATACAGATACAGATACAGACAGAACGTCCGGCATGTTAGGCGTAACACACCAGCTTTGCAGGCACGCGGCGCGGCAGCAGCTGGTCATATTACACCGAACGGTCTGTTACACCTAGTCTTTGCATATCTGACTGCAACCGTTCTTTAAAGCTAATTAGTGATGAAGCTCTACAGTACTTGATGACAACGAGTTCCATTCTACTACGGTTCTCGGGAAATACGAATTTTTGAACACATCAATCCTTGGCTGATAACTCTGGTACTTAAAAGCATGACTATTTCTAGTCCTCTTCTGAGCTGGCATTAGATACTTATCAGTCGGTACGTCCACAAGTTTATTAGTCATCTGTCGTTCCCGCAGGTCCAGCCTACATTCTCCGTGGAGGAGCTCCAGCGGAGGCTGAATCTGCTGCGCACGTTCATGAACACCAGTAAAATAGACGTCGTCCTCTTCACCTCCTACCACAACATTAACTACTACTGCGACTTTATGTACTGCGCCTTCGGACGGCCCTACGGGCTTGTCGTCACCATGGACAACGTGATCTCCATATCCTCAGGTACGTCACATCCGGTAAAATAATTTTTCCCAGAATGCAATAGGATGCTTGCTCTCACGTGACTATGACGTAGGTATTGTCTGCCATGCTGGTGGGTTAACTGTGACATGGATTTTGTCAATGCCAGGTCCTTTTTTAGTTATCAGAAGCTAAAAGTAAACAGAATTTCTGGACATTTCTTTCACAATCCTGTTAGCCTGAAACTTGAAACTTTGACAGCAGAGTTCTAACTTGATTTCTTGAAACCTTGCAGCCATCGACGGCGGCCAACCCTGGAGAAGAACGCAAATCGGCGAGAACGTCGCTTACACCGACTGGCAGGGCGACAACTTCTACCACGCGGTCCAAACAGAGCTGGCGGGGAAAGGCCTCATGACGCTCGGCGTGGAGTTCGACCACATGACGCTAGAGGGCTTCACCAAGCTGAACCAGGCCGTACCCGACATGCAGAAAATAGACATAGGCAAGCCCACCATGCGCATGCGCATGAAGAAGTCCGAAGAGGAAATCTCACTCATCAGGTGCGTACGTCGCATCCAGTTTAAATTTCATTTCATTTATCCAGTTGTAGACTTTCAATTCTCTTTATAGCTTCTAATGTACTTTCTCATGTCAAAATTGTGGCATGTGTTAACTAATGATAATAGTCATATTGAAGTTGAAACTTCGATTAAAATGATACAACCTATGCATGGCTGTACAAATATGCGTAGTTAAAAAGTTCTCCCCGCACCGAAGGTGCATAAGGCGGTGCCCATCTCCGTTTCTGCAGCCCTGGGCCACACAACTTTGTGCAAGCAAGGAGGTTATCCTTGGTGCAAGTCACTACGCAGGGGGCTAGTCCACTGGTAGTGTTGTGTTGTTTAACTTCCATACCCTTTCCCAAATGCTGAGTGCTAAGCAGAGAAAGCAGTATGTACTATTTTTTGAGTCTTTGGTATGACCCGGCCGGGGTTCGAACTCACGACCTACCGCATGCAAGGCGAACACTCTACCCATTAGGCCATTGCACCGGTAAATATGCGTAGTAATTGTTTGTATTGTTTTCTCCCGTGCCCACCCCATTTCCCACACTGCTGTATCTGTGGTCCCCTCTCGCTGTGGGTTGGTACAGGGAGGGCGCACGTATTGCTGACCTGGGCGGCTGGGCTGTGGTGGAGGCGCTAAGGGAGGGCGTGCCTGAGTACGAGCTGGCGAACCGCGCTACGAGCACCATGATACGAGAAGTGGCCAGGACCTACCCACATAGCGAACTCCTGAACAGTCAGTACAAACTTACTTTTTTATAGAGTGTTTGCATTCTCCAAGCAGAGGTATCGGTCGAGTAGGGTAGGAGTGTTGGGGATTTTTAACGTCTCTCTCCCTTCGTCTCTTCCGTGAAGGTAGAGAGACGTTAAAAATCCCGGACACTCCTGCCCTACTCGACCGAAATACCTCTGCTTGGAGAATAGGGTGTTTGCATGTGACGTCAAGGCCACCATATTGCATTGGCTGGTTAAACTTAGACCTATAATAGATTTGCATATGATAATGTATAATTGCCAGGGTATCATGCAAAGTTATTTAGCATGTTAATGTTAGAAGATCTTAACTAATCTCCAAGCAGATCCACGCCGGGCGCGAAAATCGTAGTATGCTGGCCAGAGAAGGTCCAGTCAGCCGGGCTGATTTGACCCTCTCTGGCTGACTGGACCTTCTCTGGCCAGCATACTACGATTTTCGCGCCCGGCGTGGATCTGCTTGGAGATTAGATCTTAACCTCCAATTGTCAAGACTGAGTTTGTTGACCCTTTTGAATCCCCCCTCAGCCTGGGCCTGGATCTCGTCAGGGGTCAACACTGACGGGGGACACAACCCTCCGACGTCACGACGCGTGCGCAGTGGGGACATTCTGTCAGTCAACACCTTCCCCATGATTGCTGGGTATGAATTTCTTTGACTTAAAAAAAAGAAAATTCGCTTTTGGAAATCGCCGATTTTACGATTCACCAGAACTCACTTTGGGTATTTAAAAGTCGACATGAAGCCGAAAGACGTCAATCAAGCTCTAGCTACAATCTATGAGATATTGGACTCTTTGGTGGACCCTACGGGGCACGGGCTTACCTACAATAAACAATTACCAAATTTCATGCTATTAGAATATTAACTTCAGCACATCCCGTAAAAACTGTTAACGTGAAGTTGACATCTCTGTATCTACGTCAGGTACTACGCCGCCCTGGAGAGGAACATGTTCCTGAACCACGCTTCCGACGCTCACCTCGCTCTGTGGGAGATCAACTGTCAAGTAAGTCTCGGGCCGCCATCTGTAGTCTCCAAGCAGACCCAACGATTCCAACTGGCAGAAGGAGTTTTTGCAATAAAACTCATACATGTATACGAGTTCGTGCATGCACCTTACCTTCATCAAAGTTCTGCCGTCTATAATCATCTGTGAATGTCCATAGTATAGTTTGCAAATGTACTTCTCTTTGTGTACTAACTTTCCCCTCTCTACCGTTGTTCCCACCTCTGTGGCTACCAGGTACACCGTCGAGGCATAGAGCTCATCCGCCCGGGAGCGCGCTGCTGTGACATAGCCACTGAGCTGAACGAGATGTACCGAGAACACGGCCTGCTGCAGTACCGCAGCTTCGGCTACGGACACTCCTTCGGATCTCTTTGCCATTACTACGGCAGGGAAGCAGGTATGAACCGAGAGATCACACTTTTTTTACCTTCAACTAGAAGGTTATGTTTTCGGGAGCATGTGTCTGTCTGTCTGTCTGTCTCTCTCTCTCTCTCGGTACTAGTTGGTAGGTCTTGATGATACCTCAAAATGATTAGATTTGGACCCCCAAGCTGCTTGCTATAGCTCTGCCAGTTTTGATATCTAGTGTTCTGGATATGCAACGTCATTATTTTCAGTGACAGATAACGCTTGTCTTATGTATTCGGACATAAACAACTTCAGCAACAAGGACGGTACCGTTTGTTGTGGCATAACTTCCCAAACTGACTGATTTACCTTGGAAAAGGGAACTTGTATATTCTTATAGCATGGCAAAAGATACGCAACTGTAGTATTAGTGAGAGGGTAGTTTTGGCGCGATCCCTGTGTAGGTTTCAACGATCTGATTCTGAATCACTTCTGATAGTAAATCTTCTTCCTACTATTCTTGTTCCCAGAACTAGAGCTGCGTGAGGACATCCCGACCGTTCTCGAGCCCGGGATGGTCATGTCCATGGAGCCGATGATCATGATTCCCGAGGGCATGCCCGGAGCGGGCGGCTACCGTGAGCACAACATCCTAGTGGTGACGGAAGACGGGGCGGAGGACATCACAGGCTTCCCCTTCGGTCCTGAACACAACATCATCAAGAAATAGCTATGTCGACTTTATACGGCATTATCATATAGCCAGATGTCGTTGACCAGTCAGAAGGCTCCATTTACGGGTCATTATTTTCCCATATTGACCCCATTCTACAGGTTTTTAATGTCCGTTAACTGACCAGTTGTTTGCCCATTAAATGTGAGAGTGTGTTTTTTATAAGCTTCATTAATATTTCCTATAAATTTGCTGATATAGATAGACATCTATAAGCAGTGATAGACAGCATTAAATCGAACTCAATGTATCAACATTCTATAAACAAGAACCCAAGATGGCCGCCTGTTTGTTATTTTGTAGAGTTAACGGGGGGCGCCCGAACATCGCACGCGCCCTAACATCGCACGGATTTTTTACTGATCTTATTTTGCATAAGTACGCCGTGTTTGTGTCCAATGGTTATGCTGATAAGGAAGGTAAATAAACCAAGTTCATGCACATAATTGTCATTTACATTCAAAACATATGTGTACATATTCATTTCTTGTTTTGTCGAAAAGTAGTATTAGATTAAGACAAGGTTTTATGCTAATTAATCAATTAGGTCCTGTTGTTTTAGGTAATGTTGCTCGTGGGGAGTAACTGTTTTTGGCGTATATTATTACCTGGATATCAGCTTTCATCAACGTATATCATAATTCTCTTAACCTTTTTGGGTTGTATGCTGGCAAAAGTACATCTCGGTCGCAAACAGAAACAGCAAGTTGAACACAGACAAACCCAGCTGCAGGCAGGTGGAAAGTAAGACACCAGAGAATGGCTACATTCAGAGACACAACTACAACTGTTGTATTCTCTCCTCTTCAACTGACACACACTCGTACAAGACTAGGGTTTCATGTATACATTTCTACTAATTGCCTCAGTATATATATGACATTTGTAAGAAAAATACTCTTGAGTCTAAGATGTTACTTAATGATCTTCTGACATTGATAATAACTTAATGTTAAGTAAAAGCTGACAGATACAATGTTTCTATATGATTAACAGAATCCATTCCAACTTAATGTGTTAAACTATAATTATACATGTACATGTATAGTACACTGGGTGCTACACAAACACACAACACATAAACATAACCTGCACAGTGTACCAGAACTATGGAATGCTTCATATCAACACAGCACCAATCGAGATGCTATTGCACAATTTACATTTTCATTACCATTAAGCTGGCCCTTACTGATTAGGCCATTGAGAAATACATTAATTTTCCAGTTAATTCATGAAAACTTCACTATGAATGATAGTACACAATTTGCAAATTTATTTGGTACAGCATCTTATATCATCATTTTACATCTACATGTACCTACATGTAGCACAAGTCTGAGTCAATTTACTTGTGTGGGTCCTATATGCTACATGTATTATATATTTTTGATTTGAGATGGTACAACAGTAGCTGTTGCCTGACAAAAATACATTTTACCAAAAATATTGTCACCTACACTAGGATGACTTATCAAAACAAAAACATACCGAATGCAACAAGTACACATGTGCAGCTACATACATTGTGTATACTCTCTTGTACGGTTGAACTGCTAGTTTTGATGGACAGACGGGATCCGTATCTTTCACGTGTCCACCTTAAGCTTCTTGTGAGTCTCTCTCTCAGCTTTCTTTCTCTCATATCTTCCCTTCCCTTCCTCGAATCTTGACCTCTCATCATCTGTGGTTACCTGTGAAGGGATAGATAGACAGTTTAAGGACTAACTGAATCTATGTTGTATGGGTGAGAACTTGACTTTGTGGTACATTTAGCATAACATAGTATAATGCTTCTAAACCAAAACTTTTAGTTTCCTTTGATAACCTGATAACTAGTTGTGACCGCTAATCTAGACCACTTCAAACCTGTGCAGACAGTTCAAGAATGTCCGCACGGCCCGACTGACTCATTCCTCCCCTGGACCCTTAGAAATTTGAGTTGCCAGTCCAAACCGGTACAGACTGGTTCCAACTGGCAAATTTCTACAGAGGTAGCGTCTGTGTGGCATAGTGGCAGAGCATCCGGCTATGAACCAATGAGACCCAGGTTCAATCTCCAGTGAAGTACCCAGACATGTCCGGACATGGACCCAGACGTTGTGCCCTTGGGAAAGGCACTTAACACATATTTCCCATGTCCTAAGCCCAGAAATAGGGTTTGGGTTGGCGTTAGGAAGGGCATCCAGCCGTAAAAACTCTTGCTACAAAAAAGACTTGCACTTGATGAGGAGTTCTGGGGCTCCCCCATCCATGTGTAAGCACGTCCAACCCCCATATCATGGGGAATAAAAGACGTAAAATTGGATAGAGAGAGAGAGAGAGAGGTAGCTAAGTACGAAATTAACGTTCATTGTATATATATCATGCAGAACCTTCCATACAGACATCACCTTACCTTGAGAGGAGGGATGGGAATGGGTTTCCCGTCAGCCCCCAGTGACACAAACGTAAAGAACGACGTCACCGCCCGCTCCTTGGTCACGCCCCCGCTGGTCATCTTCTCCAGGTCCACGGCTACCTCAATCTCCATCGTTCTGCACAGGCAGGAGAAATTAGTCACTTCAGACCTATGAGTACTGTGACAGTCCTATTTTCTGAACTGCACAAATGTTCTCTGTTCATTTTGTATGTCACAGGGTAGATCTTGGGAAGACGAAGGTCAAGGTCAATTATGGGCCTCCTAGCAGATTACCATGTTCAAGGAGTTTTCAATAAAGGCCATATCAATCTAATTTCTAAGAGCGAGGGAGTGGATGGGAGGGAAAAAAAGAAAAAGAAACAGGCATGTTGTGAACATGTGATACACCCAAAGTCAATATACCAGGCTGCAGCTGGTTAACATTTCAAACAATAAATCTAGAACTTTTTAAAATTATGAAAGGCCACACCTATTTAATTTCTTGGAAAACGGATTTTAATTTTCCCCAAAAAAAAATTTTAGAAAAAAAAATTCATGAAAACAGAAGGCTGTCCCAGTTCTTTTTTGGAAAATAAAAATCTGTTAACCAAGAAATTTAATTGGTGTGACCTAATGATGAATGTGAAAGATGAATACATTGAATATTATTGAGCTCCCAAAAAGAAATAGCAATTGTCTCCATAGGGTCTTATGGGAGGATGATAGCTGGGATTGATTAAGGGAAGAAAGGAAGGGGAAGATCACTAACATATTTGATGGCGAGGTATATTTCAAGGAGGTATGAGATCTTGGATCCCGCGTTCCCACCTGCTGCTTGTGAAGGTGATCCTGCCCATGAGGTGCATCAGGCTTCCCTTCGGTACCGGGCGATGGAAGTTTGTTGCCTCGATGGACGCCGTCACCACGCGGTTCTTGGCATGCCGCGCCGCCGTGATGCCCGCAACTTCATCCATTAGCTTCAACGTGCAACCTGAAGAATAAGAACAAAAAAATAGTCTAAGTACCAAAGTTATCAACCAAGGATCGATGTGTTCAAAAATTTGTATTTTCCTTGAACTATCGTAGAGAGGAACTCGTTGCCATCATCTGTAGGAGCATCCTCACTAAATAGCTTTAAAGAGCCCTTCCAGTTAGACATGCAAAAGTTAGGTGTGACAGGTTGTTCGGTGTAATATATTAAGCCACTACTGTCGTGCCGCGTTCCTGCAAAGCTGGTTTGTTAAACTGAAGAGTGGTTGTACCGGCTATATCAAATCTAGATAGATATATACAGAAGCTGGTATGTTACACCGATGGGCAGTTATACAGGCTATACAGGCACAGAAGTTGGTATGTTACACCGATGGGCAGTTATACCGGCTATACAGATACAGAAGCTGGTGTGTTACGCCGGCTTTACAGATACAGGTACAGATACCTCCGGTGGCGAATCCATGGATGGCTGTGTCAGACGGGTTCACCAGATGGATGAGGGAGGACTGGGAGTAGCGGACGGTGTGTGGCTCCGCCTCCAGGTCCATGGGTCGATGCTCGATGACGTTGTTCATCACATGATCATTCTCCTCTCTGTGCACCTGTGGAGAAAGGAGAGATTAAAAAAAAAGCAAAAAAGGAAAGTTATCTTGATCCAATTTAGCTCACTGAAGAGATAATCTTCCACTGGTTGTGACAGAGGAAAGTTATCTTGATCCAATTTAGCTCACTGAAGAGATATTCTTCCACTGGTTGTGACAGAGGAAAGTTATCTTGATCCAATTTAGCTCACTGAAGAGATATTCTTCCACTGGTTGTGACAGAGGAAAGTTATCTTGATCCAATTTAGCTCACTGAAGAGATATTCTTCCACTGGTTGTGACAGAGGAAAGTTATCTTGATCCAATTTAGCTCACTGAAGATCTATTCTTCCACTGGTTGTGACAGAGGAAAGTTATCTTGATCCAATTTAGCTCACTGAAGATCTATTCTTCCACTGGTTGTGACAGAGGAAAGTTATCTTGATCCAATTTAGCTCACTGAAGAGATATTCTTCCACTGGTTGTGACAGAGAAGACAGACACTATGTACAGTTTTTTACAGGCCTAGGTTCATTGAAGCAGGGAAATTCCTTTAGCTCTTTTCGACAAGCACAGCTCTGTCTGCTGTGTCGGCTTGTATGTTGAGGTCTTCCTCTATGTTATCTACATTATGTTATATACTTTATCTACTTGTAAACACATGGACTTATGGATATGTGCCATATTACTGGTCAAAATACACTATACACAAATGTACTGCACACCTTCTGGTAGTCGTATCTCTTCTGTCCGGCCTCCTCCGCCTCCTGCGATGAGTAGATCATCGGTGGGACCTCGGCAACTCCTTTGCTCACAGTAGAGACGGGAACGTACCTACAGGGTAAAAGGGTCAAGCTAATGTGAAAGGGAAGAAGCTGGGATTACATTCACTGGAGGAAATGGCAGTAGCCGCACAAGACCGCAACCTTTGGAGGAGAAGTATCCGAAGCCAAGTTGACCTATGCAACAAAGTTGCGGGAGGATCTAAGGTCTAAGGTAAGGTAATGTGAAAGGTAGTCTCGGAGCCTTATTTTAGAGGCCGATAACACATGAAGGCATCCAAACATCAAAGATCTCTACCTCCACAGAGACAGCAGATGGTTTGAGTGTGGGGTTAAACTTTAAGAGGTGGTGCACATCCGATTTGCTCCCCACCCTTAAACCATGAACCAAGGCCACCACTGCCTTCCCTAACATGTCCTTTGAGGCAGACTCCCAGGTCATGTGACTACCCCTCCGAGCTGAAGAAAGATGGTGGATGTCTTCTGAAAACTTTTCACCAGCACTCTTATTTGTTGTGAGTAATAACGGTTTGATATTCTATGGAACATACCAGAGAGCTGCCTTGTTGGTCAGCCGTTTGCTCCCCTTGAGGACATTCTCGGCCCACACATGAACCTGGACTTCCAGGGAGTGGGGACCGGTGTAGGTCACATCGGCCTGAAGCTGGGCAACTTCACCTTGGGGAGCAAAAATGGATATATAACGTTAGTATTAGTAGTCAAGTTCAAGGGAAATAGGGACACTGGCATAGATTTATTAGAAAATTGCCTTTCCAAGTCTTACAGAACAGCATGAGAAAAGTATTTAATGAATGTTTTGAATAAAGGCTTTCAGTGGAAGTTTGAAAGAATGAGAAAAAGAAAGGGACAGAAAGAGAGGGAGAGAAAAGAGAAAGAAAGAAAAAGAAAAAAAAGGAAGGAAGGGATGAAGGAAAGAAGGAAGAAAGGAAGAAAGAAAGGAAGAAAGGAAGGAAAGAAAGGGATGTTAGGAAGGAAGGAAGGAAGGAAGGAAGGAAGGAAGGAAGGAAGGAAGGAAGGAAGGAAGGAAGGAAGGAAGGAAGGAAGGAAGGAAGGAAGGAAGGAAGGAAGGAAGGAAGGAAGGAAGGAAGATGTACACACCTACATGCATTGGCTGCAGGAAGTCCATCCGCTCTATCCTGACCAGGCTGGGAGCGCACGGGTCCCGGCCCTCCTCCCCTGCGTAACGGTTACAGTGGCGCGCCCCGACGATGATGCCCGCCTCCTCTATCATCTTCAGGATGTTCCCGCCGTGGACGTTTCCCGAGATGTTGGCGTCGTCAGGACGCATGATGCGACTCACGATGGCTGGCGACGTGCTACAAGCGGCCATCTTGCTCCTGTTGGTTCTATCACTAGTGGAAAAGGGACGGTGTGTTGTTGTGGTACTAGGCCCGAGAAGCTTCTCAAAAACAAATCTGCAAACAACAATATTTTACAGGTCAATCTATGAAAGTAACACGATGATAGAATAAGAACATATTCCCTTTTCGTTCAACGGCCCCAAATCTTTGCCAAGCAATATTTTAGTAACTATTGAAATCACCCAACTTGCAAAATGGCGTGCCCTTGGACAAACACTGATTTCTTCACTTGACTCAGGTGGAAATGAGTACCTAGCTTTGGTTGGAGACGTCCCTTGGATATGATGTTAGATGGTGGTCCCGTGTGTGAGGAGACCCACACCTTGAGCACATTACCCTTTAAGACCCCACCACACTTTTTGAAAAGAGTAGGGGTCCTTTCTGGTGTGAGTGGATCGAACCTAAGTAGTATACGGTATATAGGCTACAGAATCTTTATAATACTAAGTTGAAGGTGGTAGTCTGAAAAAGAAAGAGGAAGAACTTGTTGGCATCATATAAATCGTAGGTACCCTATACCCACATTATCTGATTACTAGTACTACCAGGGCTCCTACATTCGATACCCTGAATTCAGGGTAGCGAGTGTAGGAGCCCCAGTAGTTATTATCGGATGGCACCCATGGCCAGGCTAAACCCATGGTCACATCAAACATACACAGAGAGGGGAGGGGGGCGGAGCGTCGACCGTTATAAATCTATCCTTAACGCAAATAAGACTTATGTGTGAATCTCAGAAGATGCTCGCTTACCTGCGATTACCTAGGATGAAGCGTGACGACCGGTGAAGCTGTGACAACTTGAGGAGTCCGAACAGAATGGTCTCCATCCACCCAGCTGAGTGTGGAACTGGTGAGGATGTGCAACCGGAAGTGACCGTAAGGACGTTGACCGTATGACCGTATGACCTTATGACGTCAGGGTTGTCTCGTGCTTCTTCACTACTGTAAAAGTGGAAATGTTTCCGGCAGTTTTAAATAATGTTCGCAGTTTTCGTGGTGACTTCTTCACAGGAAAATTTTGGTCTGTCTTCTGCCCGCCTGCTCCATTCTTTAAACGGCGAACTTAAAACAGCGAAATTCAATACCAGTGAATAATTCCCCCTTTACAGTAACGTTATATTAACTCACGTATTGAAGATGAAATACATTTCTTACTAGACTGTGTACTGTATGAAAAAGAACGTCAGTCATTGTTCAAATCAATTCAGCTTTACAAGAGATGTAAGACAATATCAAAACAAAATACTTTTAGATACTTGCACAGATGTTAATGTAATAGAAGAAATATGTAATTATGTCGCCATATGTATTAAAAAGAGAGAAGAAGCCGCTAGAAACTAGTTATACAGTAGGACATTTAGCATAGTGCTTAGTATTGTATTAGACATTAATGTTAACGTTATTCTCATTATTCTTATTATTCTATTCTCAACTACTCCATGTATGGCCCCATGTGGCCTCCAGTGCATTTATCCCCCTGGGGAATGAACATGCAATAAAGATTATTATTATTATTATTATTTCAGTTCGCCCCATGGGCCCATCGGCGGAAAGAAAACGGGACATGATCATATTAAAGAAGGTCACAATCTTCCCCATCAACCTCTGCTTGGAGAGTATATTTTAGAGTGTAAGTTACCATAAAATATCCTGCATCATTTATAAATGGGACAAATTGTTGACAAATTTTGCGACAAAATGAAAAAAAAAATCAATCCTGGCAAACGTTTTGAATATTATATTTAGCAGAATCATCATCATCAAATTATAACAGTTAGTCTCCATTAGACTCAGACTGACTGCGCTGGCCGAAAAAAAATAGCAAAACGCGAGCTTTAATACTTCACTGGCAAATTTGGCTAATTTTAATATTTGACACTATTATACATACAGCCAGGATAGTCAATCTTTAATACATCACTAGCTCAGTGCAAGGAAGGACATTATATCTTATATATGTCCTTGCTCAGTGATAATCCAGATCTTACCTTAGTGATTCTCTGCTCCTCAGATGATCCTTGCCGAATTGCTCTGGAGTGGGGCACAGTGATGGTGAAGATGTCAGCGCTTTTTCGAAGAAATCACACGTAAATCCTGTTGCGACAAACCTCTGATCTGAGATCATCCGGCTCTGTCAAGGGCGCTGTGAGACTGGTGCGCGTGAGGGGAGACACGCGTGTATATTGTATGTGACGCAACTATCAGCGCATGCGTCGATGGAGGCAACTGGATTTGTATTTGGAAACTAGAGTGGAACACATCCAAAATTATATCCAGTTACTCGATTGCTGTTTTTTTTTGGCGTATCTTGGGAGTTTAGGGGTGGCTGCCTTTGAGTTTGATAGGATCAAGGAGGTTAAAATAGACTCGAAAGAATGGACCTTTCTCCACTGAGGGTTGTCTTTACCCCCCATGAGATAGTTGAGTGATCGTCAGCATGTTGTTTCATCTACATCTATGCATGCATCGGCATTTGCTGGGAAAAGTTGCGTCATCCCTGTGACGTCACACGATGGGTCATCCTGGTGACGTCACACATACGTCATCATCATCATCAAAATGGCGTCGGTAAGTACGAAACTCGAATTTTTCTGCCCTAAAATCGTCTTATTTGCCAGACGAGACGCAAACTATGTATATTTAGCCCCATATTTTGTGACATTAGTTCGTATAGCATGATATATTCAGAATTCCGCAAGTATAGACCCAACCGTGGCGTAGTAAAAAGGCAGGATGTTGCGCGTGTAACTGTAAGTCGAAAAATAATTTGTGTGAAAACTGAAAACACTCCAT
This sequence comes from Branchiostoma lanceolatum, assembly GCF_035083965.1. Classification (NCBI taxonomy): domain Eukaryota; kingdom Metazoa; phylum Chordata; class Leptocardii; order Amphioxiformes; family Branchiostomatidae; genus Branchiostoma; species Branchiostoma lanceolatum. The sequence continues at coordinate 3,187,502 of NC_089722.1, read as the reverse complement.
GCCCGACCCTAAAAAAATATAGTTATAGAAGTGACGCCGCGGATTTATTTGGGAACATCCACATGTTTCCTCTGCAAAGTACTGTACCACCACCACCAAATTACTGTACTATATAATGATTTTATTACTTGTACAGCTTCTGCTGTAGTTTGTTCGAACCCTTACTGGGGGAGGGGGGTAAAACTGATTTTTACTCCGGGAAGGAGGATGACCTCCTTCTGGGAGTATTGGGAATGCATTTGTTTGCGCGTTCGCGGCTATAACTCACGATCCCGTTGTTGCATTGGTGTGTAACTTGGCATATCGTTTGCCTGGTTCGGCGTGGTGATGCACAATAGCTTTGTTACACCATAACTACTTTAAACGTCAATCCAATATCGTTATTGCACCCCTATAATTAATGCTATGTCCCACTGCCCTGCCATAGGGACCATGTTATAATCCGTTATGCATGACTGGAATACTTCAGGCAGATACAGGGTATAAATCTTCCTTACTTGCTGTGATCGTATAGTCACTGTTACATTGAAAAATAGACAACGTGCATCACCACACGCAACCTAGCAAACGATATACCAAGTTACATACCAATGCGGCAACGGGAATTGTGAGTTTTAGCTGCGAACATGTGCACAGTGACCTCCAGTCTGTGTATTAAGTATACCGTGTCCACTCGCAACTCGCATACAGTATGTGCGCACGGGACGGACGATGCACTTTTACGCACAGTGTGAAAATGGGAAATCTCTGGACCTTCAAACTCACCACACTTGTAGTTTATAATACGGAGGCTGTGACAATGTAAAAAGTTTACGCAGGGGATGAAAGATTGTTGAGAAATATCTCTCAGAAAAGTGCGCGCGCCAGTGTCACTTCCGGGTGGTTAGATCCGGTGACCTTTGACCTTCGTGAAATGTTACGATAATGTAAATTAGCCTCTTTTATTGCAAATAGCTTGATAGCTATAGATCAGGCCGGCCTGCAATAAATTGTGGAAAGAGGATTTACTGCATATTTGTGATTTCTGATACATCTTAGTTGTAAGGCTGAATGGTTCGTTGATAATTGAAAAGGGGCTATCTAACGTTAGATCTAACTTTGTGACTTTTCCCGGAATTTCTAGATCCCATCTATACCATGCTGTAAAAACATACTTTTCAGCAGGTTGACCACTCCTGTATTGAAAGAAAAAGATAAACAAACACTTTTTCTTTACTTGCTCTAAAACACTACTTGGACTGAGCAGAGATGCAATTTGTGTGGGTCAATACTTGTACATACTATAAATACTTCACGGAGAATTGTGTCCTACGGACTCTTGTTTTTCCTTGTGTCTACCTCTGTCTATGACTTATGAGATGGTAATTTTAGGCAATTAAAATTACTAACAACATACAGCAGTGGTCTTTTAACGTGTGTGAGGGTCTGTTTGCTTCGGGTGAGCTATACTTTGTTTCAGGCTTTGTGTGTGCAAAGAGGTTATACTATAACTATATGTTATAGTCTGTGCGTATGTGTGTGTGTAAGGGGTGAAGTCTGCCATCTCTAATTGCCTTGTTCTGTACAGGCTTCCAGCAGCACATGCTTGTGTTGTGTGTGTGTGTGTGTGTGTGTGTGTGTGTGTGTTTTTTTGTGTGTGTGTGTGTGTGTTTGTGTGTGTGTGTGTGTGTGTGTTTGTGTGTGTGTGTGTTTGTGTGCATGCTTGTGTATGTAATCTGACTGCTCTGTTCTTCAGGCTTCTTGCAGCACAGAGCCGTCCTCCTCAGGGTCCATGTCAGCAGCGGAGAGAAGAGCCCAGCGCATGGCCAAGCTACAGGAGCTCAGTCTCAAGAGGGTGAGATGTCATCTTGCTATGTTAATCCTTTAGTTTTAATCCAGTCTTAGGTCATACTGATTTCAAGTGATGCTTATGTGGATTGCATTCCAAAACTGATCTTAATGTGAGCATAGGAAAAAAATGGAAGATGAAGATCATGTTTGTTACCTCTGGAAAGGAGGTATACCCCCAACAGGGTTACTGTTCTTGGTCGTGTTTAAATTTGGTTGTGTTTGTATTATTTTCTTGGCTGTGTTTTATAGTGTTCATGTCTAATTCCATTGTAATGTCGTGTCCTTATCAGTAGAGCTAGCTCTTTGTAATAGCCACAGGCTAGTTGGGCAGCCCTGGCTGTGTGTGCTGAACAGCCAAACCAATAAATAAATGAATAAAAAAAATAAACAAAAAGAAAATGGTTATGTTTGTATGTTTGAGGTTTGAAATCGTTTATTTCCTTGTTTTAGAATGAGGCCAGGAAGCTGAACCACCAGGAGGTTGTGGAGGAGGATCGTCGGAACAAACTTCCCGCCAACTTCGAACAGAAGAGGAAAAGGGAAGAGTGGAAGGAGGAGGATGAGAAAAAAAGAAAGGTACTCAGAATTTATTCTTGTTTGGCTTTGTTTTATTTGCTAGCAAGTCTTCCTTTTTTCAACAGGGGACATACAAATGTCTATACATTTGTATTTCAACATTGTTGTCAACATGCAATTAGCCTACGGGCATACAAATGTCTATACATCTGTATTTCGACATTGTTGTCAACATGCAATTAGCCTACGGGCATGAATTTGCAATAAACTATTACTATAAGTATATTATTGGTAGTTCTTGAGAAAATGACAGCGGAGACTGGTATTCGACCGGTTTCGACTTTATTGTCTTTTTCAAGAATATTACTACAGTCAAACCTGTATTAGCGGTCACCTTTGCATAGCGGCCACCTGCCCATAGTGGTCACTTTTTGTCGGTCCCTTGGATTTTTCCCATTGACATAAGCATTAAAATTAGGCTATAGCGGCCACCTGTCCAACGCGGTCGCGGCCAGACGATTTTCGGTCCCGCGAGTACAGTAACACTGCCGATAACGGTCACGGCGCGCCGGTAGAAGCCGCATCGCCACCGCACGCCGGGTTCAAAATCTTCATTTTTTCACGCAGTTATCAAATTTATGCGGCCTCAACTGGATAGGATCATAATAAAGAAAACCAGAATGTTTTATCTTTGTTAGAAAATCCATGGTTGGTTTGACGCGAAGTCAAGTATAGTTTTCTTCACATGGCTTGCGTTTGTACATCGTGGTAAAATTGACAATTTCTGTGCATTTCGACTGGACAAATATTACGGCAGCCTTTTGGAAAATACAACCCACACATGTACCTGATGCGGTAAGTTCGTGAAATGTTTGAATGCCGGCCCAATTTCCATTTTCACCGGGAATTCATTCAAATTGTGCTCAAAACGTGTTTCGCGCAATTTTCAAAATGGCGCTGATACAAACTGGATAGGTAGCATCATAAAGGTCAACGGAAGACACCACTGTTACGGAGGTATAATATACTAAATTTATTTTGCTGCAAAGTATGACTGAGGATAATAACTAAACCAAAGGCTTCAAAATGAATGTGGATAATACTACTATGATGTAAAATTTGGGCTGTTGCAATTTTCTGAAAAGACAAAAAGCCCTCAAAAGAGCGACCTTCTTCTGAGTACCCTATTAGCATAATGGCAGATGCTGATCAACACAAGCCACAACAAGAGACTGAGGAAAATTGTCGCCACGATTTTATGTTTGAAAACGGTCGAAAACGAACAGTAAGTGACAACTGAGCAACATGTATTTTGTTCTTAACTAACTAGGAGTAAAAGAACAACAATCGAACTTCTAAAATGTGCCTTACCTGTTAACATGTGTACTGTACGGTGAATAAATGTATCTCAGTGGGTACTGAAAATATGTGTCACTCGTGGTGAATTAATCGACATTTTCTCCATAGCGGCCACCTGTTCTTAGCGGCCAGTTTTGGCCAGTCCCTTGAGTGACCGCTATAGACAGGTTTGACTGTATAAGTATAAACACTCTGATCAAACCAAAGTACTAGTACATGTATAGTTACTCTGCTAGGTTGTATTTTATTATACAAAAAAGAGAAAATTATACAAAGTATTACAGTATTGCAGTAACCTAGAGTCCACTACAAACGTCCGCTCCCACTAAGAAGAACTCCAGGCTAGTATTGCAGACATATTCCCCCATCTTGAAAATAGTGTAGTACATTGGTCTATGACAGGTTAATCAATGTGGTGGTTGTTGTTGTTTTGCAGGAAGCTGAAGAGAGGGGTGAAGACTATAACAGGTTAACCAGTGTGGTTGTTGTTGTTATGTTTGCAGGAGGCTGAAGAGAGGGGTGAAGACTATGACAGGTTACGCATGTTGGAGTGGACAGCGGAGGAGGTTGAGAAATGGGAGAGAAAGAAGAAGAAGAAGAACTCAGATCCTGGATTCTCAAGTAAGTCTCCATGATGTGAATAGATACTAAAAGGGGAAATGTTTATTGTGAGGTAGGGAGAAAATGTAGTGTTTGCGGTGGTTTTAAAATCTAAGTTCCCTGGTGTAACTGCCATTTGCTGTAAAATGGGAAAGAGGCCAAACTCAGTACTTTGAACAGTGGATTCACTCATTCGTTAAGAAAGACAAGTTCCCCAGTGAAAAAAATTGGGTGAGACTTAGATTTAAGGGCTCCCGTGTCGTCCGACACATGAGGTAGTTAGGTCGGCCCAGCAGGCACCGTCAGCAGCCATCCTCCTTATCATGTCCTTCCAGCTCATGTCGACAACTTGGGGGTCCCTCTCGGTTTCTGTCTCAACTGTGAGCCCATTTCGTAATGACTTCTTCCAAGTGAACAGTTGTATCAGTATGTGGTATCATGGAAGCTCATCTGTGTTGGTAGTAATCATGATACAGTGCTAAACTTTCTTCCAACACTAAGGTATTCACGGATCGAATTTTCAACAACCACTGTTGTTCTTCAGGATCAATAATGACCAATCACTTCCAAACAAAAACTCGCGAGAGTTACAGACACTTGACTTTATTGACACATACACATGTATTTTTACGGATACGTGACGTCAGCAATTGGTCAAACGTGTCAGGAAGTTTATAACTCCCAGTTTGGTCATTATTGATCCTGAAGAAGGCGACAGTGGTCGTTGAAAATTTTATCCATGAATACCTTTAATTTAGTGTTGGAAGAAAGTTTAGCACTGTATTAAAGTTGTATATCTTCATGCCATTAACTGTACCTTTATATTTTCCCACAGCGTATGAAGCCGCGGGACTCAGACAGTACCAGGCTCTGACTAAGAAGATGAAACCAAACATGGAACACTACCAGCAACAGAAGGAGAAAATGTGAGCACTGCAGATACACTTCATGTGTCTATTAATCAGGGTTTTTTTTATTACACAAAATCATTAAAAGAATTGTTCTTTCATTGATAAGAAAATCCATTCACTGTGACAAAGAAATAGTCTTGTTTGTTTCTTTGTTTGTATTGCCTGCCCGATAAACTTCCTAATGGCGAACACACCAGGTTTGTACTGAAGAGTACAAGCTGCATATCCGGACAGAGCTGATGTACGTACATTTTTGACTGATGATCTCCAGTCTTTGTCAAGGAATGAGAAATACATGTTTGTGTTGTTGTATGCAGGGGTGAGAAGTTCTACCCTGACATGAACACTCTGGTTGATGTAACGAGGAAGGACCCTGAGGAGGCGGTGGACAAACTAGTGGCAGATGTTGAGAAACAGTGAGTGGCATTTCATTGGCTCCTTTTCGACAAGCATAATTAACCAAGGCTAAGAGTAAGACCAGCGACCCTTTCCTGTAGTAATTTGTACAAATGGAAATATTTGACAGACATGCAGCCACTTTGTCATTGACCAAACAGCTAATTGCCATGTTGGTTGAACTGCTGATTGTGATGGACAGTCAGGATCTGTCTACTCTATGTAGTACTGTAAATCCATTTGATATTGTAGTCAGTAATTCTAGCGGTTGGGGGGAGAGGAAGTACTTCACGGCATTTAATTCTAACGGCGGGAATTCAGTTCTTGCCTCAACAGGAAGAGTATCAAATATTTGCAATGATTACATTTTTTTGATAGTGGCTGTGAAAGTCACTAGAATTAAGTCACCATTAACAAATCTAGAATTACACTAACTCCTTTGTCCCTACAGGATTGACAAGAGAGCCAAGTTCAGCAGAAGGCGCGGCTTCAATGATGATGCGGACATCGACTACATCAACGAGCGGAACATGCGCTTCAACAAGAAGGCGGAGCGCTTCTACGGGAAGTACACGGCAGAGATCAAACAGAACCTGGAGAGGGGAACCGCTGTGTAGACTCTGCGGCCATGGCGTTCTGTTATCGTCTGATATTCTTGTAAACCTCTTAGACTATGGCTGTGTACCTTAAACGTAACATCAGGTACAGGAGTCGGTTACAGAGGTTAAGGTACAGGTCTGGACCTGTGTAGAGCCATGGTCATCATGTTTTCTCCTTTTCTGATGATATTCTAAATATTGTAAACCCTGTTCTACCAGGGTGTTCTTTGGGGTTTCCCATGCAAAAACAGGTTGTCTAGTTTCTTTTTTTTTCTCAGCGTACAGCAAATACACGACAGATCAAACAAAACCTGAAGAGATTCACCGCTGTGTAGACACTGTGCCCACCATGTTTGCTTGCCTTTTTCTGATATTGTTACTCCTACTGGGAGCCTATTAGCTAGCAGGACGTCAGGGCATCTTTTGGACGCCCTACACTAAGAAAACAAAGAGCTGCGAGGCCCGCCTTGTTTTCTTCTGATATTCTTGTAAACCTCCTGTTTAGCTTCTCCTTTTCCACAGAGAAAAGAGCAGTTTGAGCCAGCTATTAGCCAGCAGGACATCGGAAGTTTTCTGGTCCGTTTTCTTTTTACTGGTCCAGCCAGAAATGCCAGTTTTGTACCGGTTCTAACATTTACTGGTACAACACTAACTACATGTAGTTCTATAACTGGACTTAATACTGAAAGTTGAAGAGCGGACTAGGTGGAAAATTTGAGGATATCCTTGTATTATAGTGTAGTTATCCTCACTTCAGCTGTAGATTCCAACCTGGTACTTTTATTGTTAGTTTGCAACTACAAAGAAAGAAGAGGATAAGTGAGTGAGTGATGTACATATAGCTATACCAGTTCTTCGAATTGTGATTTCTATCATATTCAACAATATGTTAAAGTCTATCTGTTTAGGGATTCTGATAAAACACACTCAGCAGTTGCCAACTTCCTGTTTTATTTGTTTTTATTAACTTTATACATGTAATAAACTTTCTGTACAGTTGCACCAAAGGGTGTTGGAGAACATAAAAAACACTGTAGAGTACATCATGTATGTTTAAGTATCTTGGTTAACGTTATAACTTGCACATGTGTCAATGAGTCTTTGTGGTTTTTCATACTTTAATCGTAACCAATACTTGTTTGTTCATCTTTGAATCTGCATTTGGACTACTCTTGCTTGAAGCCTTGAGGGGAAAATGTTGTGTTTCCAGTTACTCGACCAACCCTAGCAAAAACCTGCCGACCCTAGCCTTTTTTTTTTGTTGACCGCTTGCAAGGGACATAAAATTTTCAATCTGACATCTGAATGATGAAATTCTAAACATTTCCTGTATTTCCCACTATGTTAAACAGATGAAGGTTTTGAACAGTTCATGTACGAATATGTAATACATGTAAACATTGCACTTCTTTGTTCAGTTTATGAATATTCTTCTACAATGTGTATCGGTATAATTACAAAAGGATGCCAATATACAAGTGGCTGATACTTTTCAGTTTTGGATTGTAAAACTGTGTTTGTTGTATCTCTTCAGCCGAAATCTACCTACCGACCAATTTTTTTTCTGGACCAAAACACAACATTCATTTACCTGGGTTTTAAGTTATATTAATTGCAATCTTAGCCTTGTAATTATAATTAGTACATTTAGTCATTTGACATTGAGATTCCTTCCAAAGTTCATCTCCCTCAAAAATTGCGCTCTCTTGTGATCCTTCCACGTTTGCCGGACCGTCAAAACCGTGACTAAGAGAACCCCCAACAACAACCACCCTACCCCCACCCATCCCGCAATGGTTCGGCCCTTCTCGAAGCTGTGACGCTGTATTAAATACGTCATAACCGTGCGAAGTTGTGCAACCACGGCTACAACCAGAGCAACCTCCAACTGCAGACTACGCAGAAAATACATGACACAAACTGCACACAGTCCGGCTATAATGGCGAGATATACAACAACCTGATCACAAACCACCCAAGCGTCACCATGTATTACTATCAATATAACAGCAAGGATGAAACACACGCCGTTCAAATACGCAGAAGCAAGTAGGCAAGAAACTCTTTGAAGAACGTATCGAGAAAGGACTTGCAGGAAGGAGGTGAATAAGGAAGTAGAAAAGGCGGCTATGAATGATTGATAGAGCTCGAGGTTGGAAGTGTTGGAGAAGAGTTTGATGTTTGTAACGTTGATGATCGTAGTTCCGAAGACACACGCCAAGCAGCCCAACAGTTGACCATAGCTCGGTACCTGAAATCGGAGGAACAAATTATTATTGGACAGTCTTGTCAACAAAATAGGTGTTTCATCATGCCATGCTGACGGTTTTATGGATGACATCCGCGCGCACATCAATTTTAATCCGATTCCAAAAAGGTTTGCGACCACACTAAAATCGTACACAGAAGATGCAAAATGAGCAAATACATGCCGTAAACTGCAAAAAGTGGATACTGACGCCATACAATGCCTCTTTCCCTACCTTAAAGCGCACATAAACTTACTCCTAGATCTTAAATATGCACTGACATTTCGAGTCCTACTCCTTGCGTAAAAGATATTTCGAGCCCTGAGCGAAAGTTGCCGAAGTCTTCAAAGAAGATACGAAAGGCTAGAAATGAAGAATTTATCATTTCATATACTCTGTAAATTCAGTCATTTGTTCAACCTTCCTGGCTGCCAAAATTTCATAATGAAGCCCTACTTTTATTTTTAAATTTCTTAATGAAGCCCTACTTTTTTTTTCGCAGGCTCGCATCAATTCCGTGGTGCCCAGATGCCATCCATATTACATCAGCATGGCCTATTACATAGTATTTAGCACTAGACAACATTTGAATAATTGTGTAATTCAGAGGTAAATCCTCATATGTATGGGGAAAAATGGACTTACCCCACAACTAGATCTATAAGCCTACATCATACATGCGCAAATGGTAATATTTTGTCACCAAGACAATATTTGAATAGAGGAAAGTCCTATGAATTCAAATCCTGTCTTTCTCTAGCCTAGAATCCAGCCCCATTATATTATAGCTCCCGAGTCTCTCTCCGGAAATAGAGAGACTCGGGAGCTATAAGTCCTATAATAGGTCTGGATTCCAGGCTAGTCTTTCTCCAGGTTTACAGTCGATCAACTGCGCACTCTAGCGGAACACATAGGAACTGTCGTCTCCCAGCCACGGTGCCCAGTGCAGTGACCCACCGGAAGTAAAAACTTCGCTTATGACCTCTTTGTCTTGTCAGCTCTCCTCCTGGTTCGCGGAACAGGGGAGCACATCGCGTCGATATCTGAGTGTTTTATTCACCGTGCTGTATCATTACAGCCAGTAGGTTAACCAACCTGAGTTGAGGCTGTTGCAACGTACTCGAGGCACCTCCTCGAACACGGGACCCGCATTTACGTCCCATCCGAAAGACGGTGCAGCTCCCAGCAAGGATACGCTTCCCCGGATTTTAGGGTGATTTTGCAAGGTATTAAGGGTTGGTATATCTTCGTTTATTTTATCAGCTCGCCCCATTTGTGTTGCAGACTAGCTTCTCTTTCGACTACTGTACCTGGTTACATTCAGTACATGCAAGAAAGGTTGCAATTTCCCGCCTTCAGAATTGATTCGGCTGCTCAGAAACTTTAAGGGGGGATGGGTTGATAACACTGCATTCAGCAGTTTATGATAGAATGATCTTAGCAAACCTTTAATTATGGAAAATGTCTGCTCTTGCATTGTACCATTACTGAGAAGTGAGAAAAAGTCGAATTCACTTAGCTTATGAATTCTTGTGGTAGCTTGACAATGTATTGTATGTGTACTGTATATGTATACATGTATGTAAACTATTATTTTGTACCCAGTGGGTATAATGTTATGTGTGCAATAAAAGCATTCATTCATTCATTCATTCATTCATTCATTCATTCATTCATTCATTCATTCCTTCCTGAACCTTCCTTCCTTCATTCATTCATTCATTCAGTCATTATCATTGAGTCTCCTACTTTAGTGATAGATTTTTATGTTGTTGTTTTTTCAGGACAAAAATTTCCTGTGGTCTTTTCTGGTGCTGTGGACTTGAACCTTAAGCTTATGAGCTTCTCTTGCAAACATGTCGGACATCAAGTGTGCCAGCAAAGACTCTGTAGAGGAGAATGAAGAAAACTTTCATATCAAGGAGGAGCCTTGCGACCCAGACTATGGCAGGCCAAAATGTTTCGCTCAAAACACGTCTTTTGGAGCCCGACATCACCTCAAGACAACCACACAAAAGAGTCCTCGTTGTGATGTATTAACCCCTAACAATAATACAGACCATATAGATACTACAGGAACAGAGGGTGAACAAAGTGTCTTGTACAAACAAGGAGGTCATATAGAAGTTTTAAACAGCAACACTTTCTTTGCACTTCCCACTGTCAAATCTGAACCAGATTCAGAACAAGAAAAGTATGAAAGTATCAATGAGGAGCCAAATACAGATAGTGAAGAAAGTGCCCTGTCCAGAGGAGGCTTAAACAGTAACACTTTCCCAGTGCTTCCCACTGTCAAATCAGAACCGGATTCAGAACCAGATCTACAAAAGTATCAAAGTATCAGTGAAGGGACAAATGCAGATACCACAGAAACAGTGCTTTCCAACGTTAAATCAGAACCATACAAGTACGAAAGTGTTTGTAACAAAGAGGAGCCAAATGACCCAGATCATAACACTGATGATGAAATCCCATCGTTTGGAGCAGGGGATCAAGATGAAGAACAAGGTCCTTTAAGGATATGGACCGTGACATCATCACGTCTTGTGCCTGTGATTGAAACCAAGATCAACACAAGTCAATCAAGGTCAGTACATGAAAACATTGACATTAGTGCCCCCCCCCCCCTTGAAATAGAGAAATAGAGAAAGGGGCTCAATATTTTCGCTTGCTAATCCTTGGTTAGCAAGCGGAAAGATTGAGCCAGCGGTTACTAGTTACTAGTACTACGGAAGATGGTACCCAGCTGCAAGCTATGTCTGTCCTTTTCATACGGTACATGAACTTGCAATTAGGTTCCAGGCAAGAATTTGCAATAAACTATTATTAGTATTATCATTATCCAGGGATAAAGATGTACAAAACGTCAATCAGTCCTCCATGGAGGCAGGGAGCGGGCCATCATATGACCTTGACATGCCCTTGGCAGGACAGGTCAAACGAGGTCATGAAGAGTCTGCTGTTGAAACATTCAAAAGGCGGAAAAAAGTGGATGTCACCACACCAGAGAGTACAGCTGTCAAACAGGCGTGTGAGAGTTAAGACAATAAAGATATAATGGACACTAATGTTGTGTACAATTCTAAAGACAAGACGGCTGAGATGACGTGCAATTTCTGCTCGTCGACGTTCCCGAGTAAGATTCTGCTGGAGGCGCACCGCTGCAGGGAGGCCGTCTACTTCTGTAAGATCTGCTCTCTGGAGAGTTCCCGGCCACGCCCGCACATGCTGATGCCACGCTCCGAAGCCGAGCGACATTTCTGCCTGCACTTCCATCCGAGGTATATATATACATGTATATTTATGTATAAATCTAATTAAAAAAAACATATGTATAAATCTAATTCAAACTGATACGTTGATGAAAGTTAGACATCCAGGTAGTAAGATACGCCAAAAATAATTACACAAACATTAAGCAACTGGATAGATTTTTGACATTTTTCAAAAATTCAAACTGAGTTTACATGAAGCTGGTGTGTTGCGCCGGATGACGGTTACACCGGTTATATAGATACAGATACAGTAACAGATACAGAAACTCTAGATACAACTGAATGAGATTCGGAGAATTACTTCTGGACGTTTCGAGTGACATCCATCACTCTTGTTCAGCGTCGCTAGAATGAACTGGCCATTTCATTCTAGCGACGCTGAACAAGAGTGATGGATGTCACTCAAAACGTCCAGAAGTAATTCTCCGAATCTCATCCAATGCGCCTCTTGTCCAGAGGTGTCCTACCTGGGGCTTGAACCCCAGTCCTTCTGGTCCAAGCAATTTGAACCAGATGTGGCCAGTAGCAGAGGCGCAGACCACTACACCACAGGGACATCACAAAACCCACAAATTATAGAAAAAGTAGGATCGTACGTCTTCAACTGTCTTGAAAAAAGAACGCAATAAGTTAGAATTTAATGTCAGTAGTTAGACCAGAGTAGCCGAATGTTTTAGTGTTCCTCATTGTCTGTCCATCCTTTTCATGTTACTGTACAGGTACTTGCAATTAGTCTACGTGCAAGAATTTGCAATAAAATTTCTTTCGTTAAACTTTCTTTCTTTCATTACAGCTACTTTGGAACCAAGGATCCCGCCATGCCTGACTGCCAGATGAGGTTCAAGTATAAGCTTCCGGAGGAGCTCCAGGGGAAAACATCGCTACTGAAGTACGATGAAGTGCATCTACTAAAGGATCTATACATTGGGGTTTTTCATGATCAGTCCGGAGAGGACGGTCCCTACCACTGTGGTTTATGTGGTGCAACCTTTGGTGAAGTAGGCTCTAGAAAGTGGCACGTAAGGGGAACTCACTTGGACTTCAAGAATCGGAAATGTGCCGGAAAAGGCTGCGAGAATCTGCCAGACTCGACAAACTGTCACCAAGACAAGCTTCTGCGTCACATGTTCAGGGCGCACTGTGAGCTCGTGACGGAACCGGCGGTGTATCTGAAGTGTAAGTTTTGCACGATGCAGTTTCGGGACCGAACGGACTTAGAGTGGCACCTCTACTACCACATGGAACCCGCCGTGAACATCGGAACACCAGTCGAGAAACAACCAGAGGAGTTGACGTCCAAAGATGGTAGTATGGCCAAGTTCAGATGCACCATATGTAGTTTTGAGTCTATAGACAGTATAAAGCTACAACTGTACACAGCTGCAGAGGCACATGAACACCTAGCCTGGCACTGGGTACACCAACTTCCGCCTGAAATCCGTAAGACTCCGAACCTGTTAAACTTCGAGACAGACTCGGACACAATCCATCGCTTGTACATAACCCCACATGCTTCCAAGGCGATTGTTAGATGTAAGTTTTGTGATAAGGAGTTCCCTGTAGAAGTCATCTGTAAGCACCTGCAGTCCCAGCACAGAGACTACGTCATGAAACCTTACATTTGCATGTATCCGAAGTGTAAGCATCTACAGTTCATCCAGAAAAAGGACTTCTTCGGACACATGTTTCTCCAGCATGTCAGTGTCATTAAGAGGAAAACGTTCATGTTTTCGTGTCAGATTTGTAGTGAAACGTTTCGGAACCGAAGTCAGGTGGAGTGGCACTGCTACGACCACAGGGCCAGGTTGACTGTCTCAGCAACTCGGCGGGGTAAAAAACTCAGTTGAGATGTGCCAACTTGTACGTGCAAATATTGAGAATGCAGATGATAATGTTGTTGTCTATTCTTACCTCCATAGAAAATGGAGGTATTGTTTCAGGTGTGTTTGTGTTTCCAGATATGTGTGGTCACCATGACTTTATCAAGAGGAAAACGTTCATGTTTTCGTGTCAGATTTGCAGTGAAACGTTTCGGAACCGAAGTCAGGTGGAGTGACATTGCTACGACCACAGGGCCAGGTTGACAGTCTCAGCAACTCGGGGGGGTAAAAAACTCAGTTCAGATGTACCAACATGTACGTGCAAATATTGATAATGCAAATAATGATTTTGTTGTCTCTTCTTACCTCCATGCAAAATGGAGGTATAGTTTTGGGTGTGTTTGTGTTTCCGAAAATTTGTGGTCACCATGACTTTATCAAGAGGAAAATGTTCATGTTTTCGTGTCAGATCTGCAAGAAGACATTTCGGAACCGAAGCCAGGTGGATTTGCATTGCTACGACCGCAGGGCCAAGCTGACAGTCTCAGCAACTCGGCGGGTTAAAAAACTCAGTTGAGATGTCTAGCTTGACTTTATGTACTAATAGGGTGCACTAGCATAGACTGGGAACCATCCTCCGTAGTAACCGCTTGCTCAATCTTTTTGTTAGCTTATCCAAGGCTAGGAAGCAAAAAGATTAAGCCAGCGGTTACTATGGATGATGGTGCCCAGGCTAATACTAGAACTACTTCTTATATAAGTTCATTGTACACTTATGTCTAGAATACCAGAGTAGTGAGTCACTATTATCCCATCACGTTCTGTGAAAGGAGGGGGGGCGTTGTCAGTACCGACCCAGGAGAGGCCTAATCACTTTACAACTAATAAAATGGCTGTAGATACGGTTGTTAATATGTTTATAATTAGTAATGTAAGGTGTTAGTTATGATTACGACTCCGGGAAGGTTAGTGAAGGATGTACATGTATCATTTACTGTCACTAATGGGGATCTTTCAAATAAACAAATAAACCCTCAAGGGGGGAAAGGGTACTAACGACGACTACGAGTACTTGGAGAAAAATGTAACTTTCACTGAGAAATAGATACGTAGGCGATTAGGAAATACATAAATAGGGAATTAGAACCTATGCACTCAGTCTTGAAGGGAGAGAGAGAGTACAAGCATATTCCATGTAGCACGACTCCTGTGTATTTTCTTGGGTTTGAGCGTATGACTGTAAGATCAGTAGCCTGGAAACCATACCGTCGGGGGCTCCCCGATATCTCTAAGGCGCTGGGAGTGATGCCCGCCCGCCCAGACAGCTTAGCCCGCTCGGGGTGTGGGTTTACGGCCTTGGATTAAATAATTGCCATAGACAGTTGAAGTAGGAAAGGCTGCGAAATTCTATATGGCAGCTAAGTGAAAGGCTGACAGAAACGGCTCAATCATAAGCAGACTGGGCCCGGTAAAACACCCCTAACCGGACTCCTAGAGACTGGGACCAGGCTATAAGATCAGCAGCTATCCTAACGAACTCTTGTAAGGGGCGTCATCAAACTTGAGACCAGCTACTGCACCCCTTACATTTTTGTTTGTTTGCATGTAGTACATACCCGGCCACTGTGCTAGCTTAGTCTCACTATTGCGCTTTTTTTATAACTTGAAAAAAAAAAAAACCACTTAATTTCAGGCGACTCGTTGGCGCCAGTTTGCGAATACCTTTCGCAATGTGGCACAGTCATGTGAGATACATGTGTTTTATATGTTTTCATGTAACGTGTGTTTTTGGTTATGTATACCTGGGGTTTTTCTAGAAAAATTAAACAAGACGGAGCACACACAGGCAAGGGAGCGAATTCTATGTATTTATGGAAGAATCGATCGCTGAGGGAATGCTGTATGCTGGGGATAAAGCTAAAATCTGAATTCGACAAGGGGGCGCTGGGCTGAAACAAGAGGGCGCAGCCCTCCTCTATCCCGATTTAGATTAACCCCTGATATTATGATAGAAGACAACTGCCACAATAATTGAGTTTTGAGACACTGTCTCATATCATACTTATCTTTGATTTTTAGGTTACTTGTCTTAGATTTTTAGGTCACATAAATTTAAAAAATATGACGCTGAACTGTAAGATCAACATGAACATGGTAGCACATTGACAAAACACATGTGTAAATATAAAATTTGAATGTAAATTCTGTCTATGTGCTCACAACAGCACTCTGAAATACAGACAATTAAGACAGAACACTCCATTACATGTACATATAGGATGTGATATCAGGAAAAATTCCCGCTCAAAATTAAGTTGTTTGATCTTTATGCCATGCATACAAATGTACTTTGTGTGCATGGTACCTGGGTTGGCTCTAGACGTTATTTTTCAATTTGGTATAGTAGTACGTGAGGTAAGCTGCATTGATTACATAAAGAGTTGTTGCTCTCTCTCTGTCTGTATGTTAATCTCTTCTCTCTTTCTCTCTCTCTTGCCTTGACTGCACATTTATGTACCCTGTCTCTTTCTCTAGCTGACAGTATGTGAGTGTTTGTGTGTGTGTGTGTGTGTATGTGTGTGTGTGTGTGTCTGTGTGTGTATGTGTGTGTGTGTTGTGTGTGTGTGCGTGTGTGTGTGTATGTGTGTGTGTGTGTGTGTTGTGTGTGTGTGTGTATGTGCGTGTGTGTGTGTGTGTGTATGTGCGTGTGTGTGTGTGTGTGTATGTGCGTGTGTGTGTGTATGTGTGTGTGTGTGTGTTTTGTGTGTGTGTGTGTGTGTGTGAGTGCGTGCGTGTGTGTGTGTGTGACAGAAAAATGCACAACTCACAAACTGTTAACATTAATAAAAAGAATCGATAGGGCCTCCCCACTGACACACATTGCATCTTCATCTCTATCTGATGGAAATAAGAGACTTGCAATAATAGATGGATGAAAGATGATGACAAAGATACATTCCTCTTACTACTAGTACTGTGCTATCTTTATTGTACCCTACATGTATTTTGTTCTATTTTGTGCCTGCATTTTCTTTCCATCCCTCTATCCTTTGAGACTGTTATAGATTACCACAGCAAAGTGGATACAGAGCCGTCTAATTTGACAAACCGTTTCGTGTGCGGCTGCTAAGGTTGCAAAGAATTTCCTTTGAACTTGGTTACAACTTTGCGCTGCCACATTAGTGACATAACACACCAAATGATTGACGTCAGAGGTATTGCCATGGCTACAGACCGAGAGTGTTAAGAGAAGTGCGTCACGTCGGGAAGAACAGACCGGTCGACCAGGAACAGGAGAGCGCAGAGACGACAACTTTCCTTTCTGTGATCCGAGGAACGTACGATGCAGCAATGAGAACAAACAGCCGCCGCCGCCTGATCCACCGGTAAGTCTTACTTTTTCCATGGTGCACAACTTGAGTTGCAACCATTCTCACTGGCCACTTTACTGACAATCCCTTTTTCTGGCAGCGTATCTTTCTAGACAGCCTGCCGGCCCTGTAGTCTCACCTCCGTGAGCCGGCAACACTCCCAGCACCGTAGAAATATCTTGAAGCTCACGGTTGTATTTCAGGCCAGACACAACAATAACTATGGGTTTTACCTTATCATTACAAACAAAGTAAAACGAACACTTAAATATGTACTGGTGTGCTACAATGTATATCCATCAGCATGTTAACTTAGTAATACCTAGATTCCACTTAAGAAAAAAGTCAAGACAGCATTTTTTCAAAACACAGAAGGCTAATTTTTGTATCAATGTTATTTCCAGGGACTACTGGCCATTTTCCGGGCTGTTCCAGTTGAGACGCAGCCCCCCTGCCGCACAAGGCCGTGGTGGACAAGAAGGGCGACCCCCGTAGCCGGTAAGAACGCCTCTCACTCCGTACAATACTTAGACTGATGTTTGCCAGATTTCAGCGGGCCTACACACTGGGCTACTCGGTATCCTCAAGCCACATTATCCGCATATACAACTCTGTCCACCCCACAAAGTGAGACCGTGCGGTTGACAGAGTTGGTAGCGGGTAAAGGGTTTGGTGGTACCGGGGAGACCGGCATGCAGGCCCGCTGAAGTCAGGTAAACAAACTACTAGTATTTCAATATACAGCTACATGTACTACTGTAGATCAATACTAAGAATTTTATAATGGTCAGTCTGTTGCTCGGCCAGTCCGTCTGTTGGTTGTTTTGCTGTCTTGGGTTGAATAAGCCAGTCTGATGTAATTGTATGTATTTCAAATTTAGAGTAACTCGCCACTCTGACTGATATCCGCGCACAGCAATTTTTGTTGGTTTTCAAAAAAGGAAAATCATAGTTCACACCCCAACGGAAGGCAAAGATTTATCTCTGCATTTTCACCATGTGTAATTGTTGTGAAGATATGGTTTTGCTTGTCATGATCAGATATAAACCTAACACGAAACTGCTAGTTTGGAAACATTATTTCGTTTTATCCAATTTCCGTTGTTAATTTATGGATTGTATTGTATTATACATCACATGAAAGCGCAGTCATTATGCACTGGCTAGGTAAAACATGTTTATTCATGGATCAAGCTAACACTTGAGGGTTGTTTATATCAGTGGTCGCCAAAATAGTGCCGAAATTTTCTTCCACGTTTTTTTCCACTATCAGGTAAAAGATAGCGCGAACTGTTGTTTTGCCCCACAAGTCGACGCGAACGTACATGTAAATATGACTTACAGCACTCACAAAACATTCCAGAATTATTTCAGTCCCTTGCACTGCAAAGCCATGTGTTCACATATTCTTCCACACAGTTGCAAACAATACAAGTCTCTAGGCTAAGTATATCTTTACAAATGTTCAAAAATTACAATTTGCATAATTTCATAAGTAACAGATATGCAAGGCATTTTCCTATTATTGTATGATTAATTTTTTGGTTGCTTATGTCATATATTTTTCCGATTCGGCTTACACTATTCTCCATCTCTTTTGTACATGTGACAAGAATGTTTAATGAACAAAGCTTTGATATATGTCAGATTTCTTAACATTCTCTAGGGTTATAAATTTCTATGTGGATGGAACATAAAAGTTTGTAATTCTACCCTCATTTTATATTTTCTTTCTTAATCCTTATAGCCTGTTTTTTATTGACAAGTGACATAAATTGAACATGACGTAAACATAAAGTGAACCATCCAAATCAAAAACGTAACTAATGAAGACAGAAATGAAACATAGAAGTGAAACAGGAGTCAAACACAGGATAATATATAATTTGTACATACTGTTCCCCATTTTTATTTTGGACGGTCAGTATGTCTTGGACTGAGCAGGTCCGTCCGATGGAATTATTTGTATCTAAGTAAGGCCATACTGACTCGATTCTATACGGATAATATCCGAGCGCGCATACATTTTTTTTGACATTTCAAGAAAGAAAATCATGCCCCATCAGAAATGCAAAGATACATGTATGCAATTGCTGTGAAGATTTGGTTTTGGCAGCTTGATATAAACTTCATACAAAACAGTTTGAAAAGCAAAGTCTAGTTTGCCATCTATCTGTTATCAATTTATCAATTTGTATTGTATTATATTATGAATAACTTGAACACGTATTAATTATTCTTTACAATGATACCACACTGGCTAAGATGAATCATGTTCATTCATGGGTCCAGCACCAGGGCTGCTTACTAGTATGTTAGAGGTCATCAAAGTAGTGCCAACATTTTCCTCAACCATTTCATATATTGTGTCTGATATCATTGAAAAGCTTGTTTATTATCTTAGTGAAGAAGGTCATGTTTTCGGGACCGTGTACTTGTTTGTGTATCCGTCTGTTTGTTTGATTGCTTGTGAACACCATAGATGGAGAAGTCGCGGATTGATCTTTGTAATATTTTGCACGTTTGTAACTGTTGGGAAAATGAAGAAATGATTAGATTATGCCCCCCACCCCCAGCACCTTTCTAAAATACTTCAACAGAAACTTCCGTGTTGATGTTGATGCTTCATGTTCTTGTGATTTTGAGGGGCTCTTGGGACAAAATAAGTGCTGTAGGTTTGGATCCAATCCATAGTGGTTTTTGGGGCTTCAGGGGCCAATTTTTTTTAGATTTTGAAACAGAATAACTTAAGGGATTCCCAGATCTTCATGATTATTGGTATGTAAATATCGGTCTGTAGCTTTAAAAATGATGACTGGCATGACTGAATAATACTTAATAGGATCCAATTTGCATAATATATGAGGAAATCTTATAAATCTGCCACGGTCCACAATAGGACTATTAAAACATGTGACATATGTAACTGAGAAAGAGAGGAACATAGCCACTTTCCAAATGGAGACCTGATTCTAAGAATCAGTAAGAAAATACTATAATTCCATAGCGGCACGTGACTGGAATTTTAGTTAGTAGACGTGTGTTGTCTATTGTTTCTGTTTTTAGTCCAGTATTTGAATGTAACATTCTCTGCAGGTGCTGTTTTAGAATTTAGATTGATTGTTTCAAAGGTATCCGACAAGTTACTAGTACAGGATTTATCTGTTTTGTGTCCTGGTACAATAACTTCCAGGCTTATTTCAACATTACAGTTAAAACACTAACGTTACATTATCAACTAACAAAACATTCCAGAATTATTTCAGTATTTTAAATTTGCACTGCATGTGTTCATAGTCTTCCACACAGTTGCAAGAATACAACTTTGTGGTTTATTTTTCCTTATGTTCAAAACTTTGCCACAAACTTAAGGCAGAATTACATGAACAAAGTTTTGATTTGTTTAAACATTCTATGATTAAGACTTTCTTTGTGGATGGAACATAAAGGGTGGCCAATATTTCTTAAAGTTTGTTCTTCTTCAACCTAAGTATATATTTGTGACATATGCATATTATGCAGAAGTGAGTGTTTTAAGCCATACATTATACAAATTAGGTGATTTCCGTGGTTACTGATAATACTGCTTGGCGAAGGTTTGGGGTCGTTGAGTTCAAGCCTGGCCTTTTTTAGGTGTGTAATAGTTATGGGCACAGACAAGCTCCTGTGACAAAACCAAACATTTCTACAAAAGCATAATACTAGTATTTTTTGTCATTCTAGTCAATACAAATGCAAGGTGAAAAACAATAAGCTTTGTTTTATTTTTCAGGGGAGCCAGCCGGCTGGTTGTTCGCCCTCCCCACTAGGGGACAACAACCCTGCAGCAGACAGCGGCACAGACCGTTTATACATAACTTAGCTGTTATATAGTTGTTATAGCATGTTAAATGTAGTACAGCAGATGGTAGTTGTTTTCACCATCATTGTGAGTTGTGCAAGTTTAGACCAGGCATGTTTTCCTGGGTGCAAGAGCACAGAATCCTGGTCATCCTGCGTTCCAAATACTAGACCGAATAATGGGCCCCATTCTCGAAAGGGCACCTGTATATTATGCACCGCGCAGCTACAGCAACAGCCAGCACTTAATGTAACAAACTCCTCCCAGCCAACCTCAACATGCCTTCCTAACAGGTACCATGTAGCCGTTCGGGGGTTCTCGTTTGGGATACTATCAGTTCAGAAACTACGACCACCTCAGCAGTCAGACATACATGACCTTGCTCTCGTTCAATGCGGAATCACAGATTTGGAACAGGGTACTTTTGCTGAGTTTCCTCAATTGCAGTCGTTACGCATCGATTTCAACAACCTGACCCACGTTAAACAAAATTGGTTCGATGATGAGCCATTCCAAAACAGTGATTTTCATCTCTTATCATTGTCACACAACCACATAAGTGATATGGATTCAAAATGTTTCCAAAAGCTCACTTCCCTAACAACATTATTACTTGTCAGCAACTCATTGCAAAGTATCCAGCCATCTTGGTTTCACAATCTGAACGTGTTAGTAGAAATTTCCTTGAAATCAAATTCTATCAAATTCATTCATCCACAGGCATTTAAGTCACTGTCAGGGCTGACAAACCTAGACTTGAGCAGGAATGTGTTGACGTGTTTGTCAAGGGAAACTGTAGAGGGCCTACACAGACTAGAAAAACTGTCACTGAGTGGGAATAAGTTGCTTGCTCTGGATGATTCTGTTCATTTGGTAATGAACTGGCAACTTGACTATCGCGACATATTTCTCCGCCAGCATGTTGCAGTGAGGGTTAACGAGGCACTTTTCTGTATCACTGAAGTTCCCCGACTGAGGCAATTCTTTCATGTCCAGATGCAACATGACACCCACACACAGGCAGCTCGGCCAAGTGTGGAACCACACATTCAATGTAGACGAAGTTATCTAGAGCTAACACTAACAGCAAAAAGTCAGCTGAAGTTATACAGCTTGCCATTGATTATCATATCAATTAACACAGAATCAGATAAACAGGCTAAAAATATCACCCACTTGTGCAAACATGCTTGGGAAGATGTCTCCATTGTAAAGGTATCATTGGGGGGAGACACTACTCTGCAGATTGTTCCCATGGGTGTAGACAGGTCCCGCAATCCCCAAATTGTTGCTATACTTCTATCAGATGTCATCTCTAATGAAAACAGGACCAAGCCATATGCTGATAGACACAGCAATAATGTCAGTACTTTCGGTCATGAAGAAATGACAAATGTAACATGTTTAGTCAACACTTGGGAGGAGACCTACCGACATGTCTTCACCATGCCCTCGTCCAGCACCCCTGATGGCACCGTGTGTGCAGAAAAGACTCAGGCCACAAGGACCGTGACCGGCACTCCTGATTGTAATGTGTGCACGAGAGAGGGGGTAGCTCTGACCACAGAAAAGCCTTACATCAAGACTACAAAGTTTACCCTGAATAAGACGAATCCCAGTACAAATGGCAATGTGAAAGAGAAATCCCCACTTGTAGCGATCATCACAATGGTAGTTGTAGTAGGTGTAGTACTGCTAGCACTGTTTGTGACGTATGTTGTCAGAAGGCAGCGCTGTTGTTCAAAAGGCGACCAAGCCACACAGGCTGACAGTGGTGCACAGGGACCTTCATCTTCAGGTGATGAGCCCCAGTACTGTGAAATTCCTGATGAGTACTACCAGCAAAACACTGCCGCTTCGACGGCGTCACAGACTGATAATGATTATAGTCAGATACCTGACGAGTACTACAACACAAGACCAGGGGCACAACAGCCTTATTGGCAAATTCCAGATGAGTACTACAACTACTACAACACAAGACCAGAGGCACAGCATCCTTACTGGGAAATTCCAGATGAGTACTACAACAGGAGACGCCTATCATACCCTCTTACACACCAGGACGACATGAACTACTCTGTAAGACTTAACGCCACTCCAGCTGAGTTGGCCCTTCCTTCATCAACAAGGCTGGGCGGCAAACACCCATCCTACGATACCGCCCCACAAGTCTGGAGAGACCCACAGAACTACCAGATACCTGCACGTGGACGTCAGACTAACATCAGAGCAGGCAACAGTGGCCACCAGTACATGGGTTTAATTGGTAACTACAAATATAACAGAAGGCGCCTATCATACCCCCAGGACTACTCTGTAATATCTAATGCTGCTACAGCTAAGGTGGCCCTTCCTTCATCAACCAGGCTGGGCGGCAAACACCCATCCTACGATACCGCCCCACAAGTCTGGAGAGACCCACAGAACTACCAGATACCTGCACGTGGACGTCAGACTAACATCAGAGCAGGCAACAGTGGCCACCAGTACATGGGTTTAATTGGTAACTACAAATATAACAGAAGGCGCCTATCATACCCCCAGGACTACTCTGTAATATCTAATGCTGCTACAGCTAAGGTGGCCCTTCCTTCATCAACCAGGCTGGGCGGCAAACACCCATCCTACGATACCGCCCCACAAGTCTGGAGAGACCCACAGAACTACCAGATACCTGCACGTGGACGTCAGACTAACATCAGAGCAGGCAACAGTGGCCACCGGTACATGGGTTTAATTGGTAACTACAAATATAACAGAAGGCGCCTATCATACCCCCAGGACTACTCTGTAATATCTAATGCTGCTACAGCTGAGTTGGCCCTTCCTTCATCAACCAGGCTGGGCGGCAAACACCCATCCTACGATACCGCCCCACAAGTCTGGAGAGACCCACAGAACTACCAGATACCTGCACGTGGACGTCAGACTAACATCAGAGCAGGCAACAGTGGCCACCAGTACATGGGTTTAATTGGTAACTACAAATATAACAGAAGGCGCCTATCATACCCCCAGGACTACTCTGTAATATCTAATGCTGCTACAGCTGAGTTGGCCCTTCCTTCATCAACCAGGCTGGGCGGCAAACACCCATCCTACGATACCGCCCCACAAGTCTGGAGAGACCCACAGAACTACCAGATACCTGCACGTGGACGTCAGACTAACATCAGAGCAGGCAACAGTGGCCACCAGTACATGGGTTTAATTGGTAACTACAAATATAACAGAAGGCGCCTATCATACCCCCAGGACTACTCTGTAATATCTAATGCTGCTACAGCTGAGTTGGCCCTTCCTTCATCAACCAGGCTGGGCGGCAAACACCCATCCTACGATACCGCCCCACAAGTCTGGAGAGACCCACAGAACTACCAGATACCTGCACGTGGACGTCAGACTAACATCAGAGCAGGCAACAGTGGCCACCGGTACATGGGTTTAATTGGTAGCTACAAATATAACAGAAGGCGCCTATCATACCCCCAGGACTACTCTGTAATATCTAATGCTGCTACAGCTGAGTTGGCCCTTCCTTCATCAACCAGGCTGGGCGGCAAACACCCATCCTATGATACAGCCCCACAAGTCTGGAGAGACCCACAGAATTACCAGATACCTGCACGTGGACGTCAGACTAACATCAGAGCAGGCAACAGTGGCCACCGGTACATGGGCTTAATTGGTAACTACAAATATAACAGAAGGCGCCTATCATACCCCCAGGACTACTCTGTAATATCTAATGCTGCTACAGCTAAGGTGGCCCTTCCTTCATCAACAAGGCTGGGCGGCAAACACCCATCCTATGATACAGCCCCACAAGTCTGGAGAGACCCACAGAACTACCAGATACCTGCACACGGCCGTCAGACTAACATCAGAGCACATGGAATGCCTGTAGCAGGAAATAGTAGTGGCCCCCGATATGAGGGTTTGATTCATAAATATAGTAGAACAATGAGAGCTGCAAAGTTTGGACTGCAGACAATGCCTCTGTACAACAAACCCCCTACCCCGCCCAGTAGACATCAGCGCTGCGCTAAGTATCAGGCTGCACTCAAAGCTAAACCCTCAGAAAACAAAAATCACCTAAACATGTCCTGTCAACAGGCCTCCAAAGGAGCCATTACCACTTCTCAAGGTCACAAGAGTGACAACAAAGGCCAAGTTCACAGGTCCAAATCCCTAGGTATGAAGGATGAGTCCACAAACAAGGCAAGTCATCATCGCCAGAGCATTTAGGTATGATCACAGGTCATCTCAGGTCGTGAGATAACCTTCAACTTCAAGAGACAACCCCATATTAAACATTCTCCCTGCTGCCTAACCCATTGACGAATACAAATTTAGTGCAAACTGCAAAACGTCAAACTTTAGCCTGCTCAAGTAAAGGATAGCCTCCCACATTTCACTGCAAGTCAAGGAAACTAAATTGAAAAGTTGTAAATTCTGACCCGTCATGTTGCACAAGTGATACCAAGGTTATAGAGAGCAAGGTTTTAACACTAAATGTTCATGAAGTAATTCTGACCCACATTTTACTGCAAGTCAAGGAAACTAAAGTGAAAAGTTGTAAATTCTGACCCGTCATGTTGCACAAGTGATACCAAGGTTATAGAGAGCAAGGTTTTAACAAGTGTTCATTAAGTAATTTTCAATTTACCTCCCTCCTAGATTACTAAAGATGCTGGCTGCATTTTATCCAACTGTACTTGTACAACTAACAAATGCCTCTCAGTCGCTGCGTTTTAAAACAGAAATCATAAGTTGAAGAAAGTGTCGCTATCATTGGCTGTGAAATGACAAATTAGACATTGTTTTTCTTGCACCCAGGAAATTTGGAAGGATGTGAAATTGGTCTCTTACTGAAGACAATTTGTTGTCTAATGACGTTAAGCGTAAGAGAAAGTCTTATTACAGGAAAGGGATTTAATGATTGTAGTTTCGTGAAGTAAAACCTTGTGGCATGGCTTAAGTGAATGTCATGAAAAAAAACTGAACTCTGTACAACAAACCCCCTACCCAGGCCAGGAAACATTGTTTATCTTGCACCCAGGAAATATAGATGGATGTGGGATTGGTCTCTTGCTGAAGACATTTTGTTGTCTAATGACGTTAAGCGTAGGAGAAAGTGTTGTATTATTGCAGGAATGGAATCCAATAATTGTTGTTACGTGAAGTAAAACCCTGTGGCTAAAAAAGATGTCAAGAAAATGTGTGATTTGTAGAATTTTGTTCCTCTTAGATCTGAAGTATATATTATAATATAAATACAAATATTTTGTCTGGTCAAAATTATCAACAACATCATTACAAGATACAAGTGACAAAATGCCCCCACCCTAAGGCAATGCTTAGAAAAATTAGGAAAAAATGTACAACTTTATATTGAGATGCGCTCTACACCAAAGGCATATTTTGCGCAATATCCCCCCCTCCGAGTTTGAATTGAAAGTGTTGAAAAAAGCCTACACCTCTGAGGCGTTGCCCAAAAAATACAGATGAAATAGATAACACCTATATACAAGAATTTGATTCAATTTAGCAATGGTACCACTGGATATATGACCAGCATTTGTAACTAACAAGACTTAATAAACCAGTTAGTTCAAATATTATCATTGATGGCCCCATTACCAAATTGCCAAACAGAAGAAGAAGAACTTTATTGCTCGACAAATGTAACGGGTAAAATGTATGGCAATTTGTAGATACATAACAATTGGCTACTAGTATTTCTAATACCTAACAATTTTAAAGAACCACTGTGATTGTAAAGTGATGTTTGTGGCTAATAAAGTACAAAATATTGAAATCATGTTGATTGTTCATGTCGTTTTTCCACTGTAGATGTAGATGCAGGTGCTAAAAATGTATAGAGACAATAACTACATGTAACACGGAGTTCTAATCAGTGGAATAAACAAGATATATGTGTTATAACTTATAAAAACTTCTGATATACTGTTGATTTTACTGTTTTGTAGTCTGGGCTCCATTGAAAATCAATTTGCCAGAATTGAATGGGGCACCCAGCTGTTTGAAAATTCTATAAATAAATCTTCATTTCGGATACCCTCTAAAAACCCCTGCAGGGGTATCGCTGAGGGGGGGTCAGGCCTTACGGGCTATGGCAGGGCGGCAAGCCCGGCCTTAAAGGCCTCCACTGTCGGGGCTTGTGCGATATGCCCGGCATGGTATTCCACTCCTCAACCGTGCGTGGGAAAAAAGAAAGTCTAAAACAATTAGTACGCGCTGAAGTGAGTTTGTATTTAAGGTTATGACTAGCCCTGGTGCGTCTGTGGGCAACTGGTACAAGATACTGTTCAGGTGGGATATTGATAAGACCCTGGGAAATCTTATAAAGTGTAGTTAAACGTGCTTCATGCCTTCTAAATAAATACATGTACCCGCTTATCATTTCCTTCGACAAGAAGGATATATTTCACTGGATAAAGTCGCTTCCCACCTCCTTCAGGACAATGCAGCCGATGATCGCCGTGAAGACGGGCTCGCTCCCGAACGACAGAGCCTGCGTGGTGGCGAGAGGGACGAAATCCGACAGGACAACGCCGCATGGCACGGCGCCGAACATCAGCAGGCCCCCCAGGCACAGGAGGGCGATGTCCTTACAGCTCTTAGGGTGCAACAGAAGACATGCGTCACAAAAATGTGCACGGAAATCCAAGGAGAACAGAGACATGTTTTACCTGGGCCAGCGAACCTCCATCTTGTATGAGCCATACGGTGATTCACACCCGATGACCGGTATCAGGGCATGTCGGTCCATGGACAGTTCGGCCCCGACGTTACGGCCCCAAGGCCAGGACGGTTCGGGCCCAGGTCGAGGACGATTCCACACACACACACACACACACACACACACACACACACACACACACACACACACACACACACACACACACACAGATATTCTCTCTCTCAGAGTTCAAGTCAACACGCATGCTACTAGAAGAAACAGAAGAGTTGGTTCGGCTCACTTTGCCGACTGCTGCCGGTGTGAAACACAGGAGGAACGGCGCCGTGAGGACGAACGCTCCCGTCCCCTCCGCCAGGACAACCTGCGGTACCGTCACACCTTCCCTGATGACCAGGTGTTCCAGGACAGACACCCCGCCGGCCAGCAGTCCGAACACTACCGCCATGGCGATGCCACCGGTACCCTGCAACAAGCACAAATATTATTGTAAGTTAAATCAAATATAAGATGAGCGGCACTTCATTTTAGATTGTTAACTTTACGATATAGAAAGAAATGTTCTTTTCAAATATATTAATGAGAAATTCCCATACTTTGAATATTTAAGCGCAACGGATAAATTCGTATTTTTATTGCGTCTACACAACCCTTGTACAAGAAACATGATCTGTTCATACATCTACACATGTACAAAGAAGCGAGAAGAAGTTGACTCTACTGGATTAGCTTATCTTATCACTTTCGTCTACCATGTATGTTTAAACTATGTACTGTATATATTTCACTGTTTATGTCACTTACATGTTAGTTAGGTTTATGTTAAACGACCTGTATCTAGCCCCTCGGGGCACGAATGTGCAATAAAGGTCTTCATTTTATTCTATTCTATTCTATTCTATTCTATTCTATTCTATTCTATTCTATTCTATTAAAGATGTAAAACTTAAGCTAGAGTATCTACACACAAAAAATCATGACCGTAACATATCCAGGACACAAACCGAACGGATCATAACAAACAGCTGGGGGACTCAAAATCATCAAGGCAATCCATCCAAGCATTCTCCTGTTCTTGTGTCACACACGCACGCGCGCGCACACACACACACACACACGCACACACACACACACACACACACACACACGCACACACACACACACACACACACACACACACACACACACACACATACATACACACACACATACACACACACACACACACACTCACACACATACATACACACACACGCACACGCACACGCACGCACACTTCACACACACATATACACGCACAATATTCTATGAATAAATTCAAGATTGTCTAAAGCCCCAATCCTTTACCTACCCTTACGACATGTGCAAGTTCAGCACAGGCGCCACGGTTGGACTCATGGGCAGGTCTGGTCTCTTCGCTCAGCTTTAGGAGCAGGTCCATTCGGTCAGCACACAAGGCCTCCTTCACTTACTGGCCGCCGTCTGTATAAGGTAAAGATAAAGGTAGCCTCATTGTATTTTTGAGGCCGTAGTCATGGCTAGACGTTGTGTTATTGGGAAAGGCACTTTACACGACGTTCTTCACTCCATCCAGGTGTAAAAAGGATACCTGACTTCGGCTGTGGAGGTAAAATCCACAACAAGCTTAAGGGGTGTACCTATATAGCTCAACCGGTAGCAGCTTCACAGTTTATCTTCTAGCCTGGTTCCAATGAGTTGCTACTGACTGAGAGACCCCGGTTCAATCCTCTGTCAGGACTTCTCAGTTGGGGCCGCACCTGTTTTATAGGGAACCGTGTTCGAGCATGTGCCTCGAGCATGTTAAAAAGGGAAGGGCTAGCAGCCCCTCCCTGTAGAAATATGCCCTGCTGCAGAAACAGCAAGGAAACGTGTTGTCCTATGTACCACTAGGCACGACAAGGGTCTGAACGAACTATAGCAAATATGAAGCTGAAGCGCTCCCCGAGATTTTGTCAGAACATAACAATTCAGACACAGTATGTCTGCGAGTTTGATCAACAAAGATTGAATTGAATAGTGAATTGAAATATCTGTAAACAGCCAAGAACCCTTGGCACTACCGATGTTAACAATGGCGTTCGGTGGTATATAAACGTTAACTTTGGCCCGAGAGCCGGGCTTGTCTGGGGTGTTACGAAGTTCTGGAAAATCAACACTTATATTTGATGCTTTCCTAGCAAGAAACACTGATCAAGAAAAAAACAAAGCAATCCCAGACATATGATAATCTATATATATGCTGGAATATTCTATCATTCAATTGGTTGCAAGTTAGGATGATTTCCCATGTACGATACAAAAGATTTTACGGCTAATCTACCACCAGATTCAACCCGGGCAAACTTTATAAAGTGGCTACGCTTACCCTACTTCATCCTGTGGCACACATAGCAGGCAGGCAATTCTCTTTCACCCCGCGTCATAGATCCAGACTTGCGACAGTGAGTTACAATAGGAGAGGTGCAGCAAGAGACCCATATAAGATATGAAGGGTTCAAAGGTAAAACGCAACCAGGCAGACCGGATTTCGCTTTGTCTCAATTTTGTGACGTTGGTGCATTTTGACCTTGCCTTTAAAGGCTTTATAGATACAAATTCATATCACGTCTTGAATATTGTCTTGAATTAATCTTCTTTTGAAGACTACTTCAAGACATCCTAAATTGTCTTAACCTCATTAACATACCCATTGAGAGTTTTGGAATAAAACCTGGTGTTCTCAGTCCTATCGTTAGTCACTGACGAAAGACAGTGGATGCTGTCTGAAACGTCTGACTGTTTCAAAACTTTATCCAGTTGCTTGAGTAATTATTTTTGGCGTATCATATCACGTCTCACTGCTAGACTGTACCAGGATATCGCACCAACATTTGCGAATCTATGCCAGTTTTCCCCTGCGTTTATACTGACATGAAGGTGAAATACGTGACCTTCACAGTTAAGACGGCCGCGCCCGGAATGTCACATTTTCAGTTTCGGCTTCAAATCAACCTCCTAAAAGCAGGACCCCTATCGCTCGATTCGTTGGCTCGCTCGCCTAGGGACCCTGCTCTTCAGCGACGGTAGACACGGTTCTGGCGCCGTCGCCACCAAAACAGCTTCAGCCAATCAGAGGGTTTGCTAAACCTCATCTGAAGCAAAAGCGCAAAGGCCGCTGGGAAGCTATCAACAAATCAGGTTACGCCTCACATCGTTACTTAACGTTCAGAACAAATTAACTGCCAAATAAGGATAGCTCATTAATCATTCATGAGCAACTGTCAGTAACGTCGCCAGAACCGTCTACCAGGGCTAAAGAGCAGGGCCCCTACGCGAGCGAGCCAACGATTCGAGCGATAGGGGTCCTGCTTTTAGGAGGGTGCTTCAAGTCAGATAAGATCACTTTATTGGAAAGCACAGTGTTGCCACTGAATTAAAAACCATTGAGTAAAGTTAATTAAAAGAGATGTAAAGTGATATGACGCAAGTACTAGTACTAGGAATACGTGTTTGCCTGCATAAATGGACAGGTCCGCGTTTTAGTGAAACTTACGTCAGGGAAAATGTAAGTAGATGACTTGTATGATTTGTAGGAGCGAAAATAACATGTTGTTATGTCGGAAATGAGGGGTTATGTATAAATTTACCATGTATGTTGTTAGCCAGTTGCCATTTGTTGGTTATAACTACCCATGGTGCGTACCACACATTGCTTAGTATAATTGAAAGGAATTATCAGGGAGACACGGTCATACGATATTTTTTCATGTTATAATCTTGAAATACCAACAGAACAACTACCTTGTTGTATTGTTATAGCCTGCAGGTACCAACTATGAATCTATTACATTACAGCAAGGAAAAACGTTACTCAAGATATTTCACAAGGTACAATCCGTAAGCTTCATACGGCGGAATGCTGACTAGAATTACTTCCAAAGAGACTGTATGTTCGTCTTGTTGGTGTTTCAGATTCAGGAGCAAAAATGCATCGTAGCAAAAGTATTGACACCTTTATTGATTAATTGCAATTACCTATGTTGCATAGCCCAATTTCATAATATGATGGAAATACAGTATAAGAGAAGCACAGTCATAAAATTGTTTTCTTTTCATATTTTATCAGTTAAAAACATAGAAATACCTGAATTTTTAAAATGAAATTTATCTGAATTATTTCTGTAACGACATTTTCATTAAAGAAATAGGGACTGTCATTATCTTTCTAATTACGGCTGGTAAGATTAAATGGGTTGTAACTTTGTACTGAGAGTGCGTTTTACCTCACCGGCGCATTGAAAACAAGTATGTTTATATTAAATTAATACAAGTATGTAAATGCCTTACGTTTGGGACCGCATTGTAAACACCGCATGAACTATCTATTTGCAAATAATTTACTTTTGTGACCGCATCTGTTAGCAGCGACACCTAGGTGCAGTGCGAAATAGAACTACTAGTAGTCAGTATTGCCCTGAGTAAGGTGACAGACGATCGCGAAACGTCGGCTTGAATGTGTGAAAACACTTAGTTGTGTACACAAAACTTTGTTATCCAGTGACTTACTAATCTAATTCAGATAAAGCATTTTGTTGTCATATCTCTTAGATTGAATACATAATAAACTACAGTACTAGTATTTGATTTCAACCTTGAATAGAGTTGCATAATATCCATGGCGTAATCATAGCATGCACCAAACGTTTCCTTAGCTCCTTTTTTGTACCAAATACTTAGACGACGTCATTCTCGTCTTGTTCTTCCAGTCTTCTGACTCTGTAATAAAACTTATTTTTACCAACTACTGATACCCGGAGCCGTTTTATCAAACTCCCCGGCGTGTTCCTCTTCTTGTCTGACCGCAGCCTCCTCTCCAAGATTTCCTCTGAGATGATGTTCTTCGACATCTTGTTGTTCTTGTCAAAGTTCGCGACGATGGCGGGACTCGGAAGGGCAAGGGTCAGGATACCGGAAATGACGCAAATCCCGCCAACCAGTTTCCCGGCTGCTGTGACCGGGAAGTGGTCTCCGTATCCCACGGTTGTCATGGTGATGATGACGTACCAGAAGGTGTCCGGAATGCTCTCCCAGTTGGTCTCCGGGTGTTCCATCTCCGCGAAGTAGACGCAGCTTCCGAATAAGGTCATGGCGATCATGATGAGGAAGACCAGCAGGAAAAACGGGCCGATGCTGTCGATCATGGACTTGCCCAGCACGCGGAGCCCCTTCACGTGGCGGGAGAGTTTGAAGATCCGGACAATCCGGAACAGTCGAAGCAAACGGACGACGGTGACCGCACCGGACGTTTTCGAAGGGTGGTAGTTTGCCACGACCATGACGACGTCGACGAAGTAAGGTGCGATGGCGAGAAAGTCGAAAATGTTCAGTGGATCTTTCCAGAATGTACACTTGTTGGGGCATGCGTAGAAACGGATGATGAGTTCGAAACAGAACCAAATGATACACGCCGTTTCTGCTTGGAAGAGCGGTTGGGAGTAGAGTAGCCGCAGGTGGCTCGTGATCGTACCGTTGGGTGGGAACTCTGGAGCGGACTCTGCAAATTCCGGAAGAGTTTCCGCGCAGAATACGGCGATTGAGATAATGATAAACACGATAGAAATAATTCCAACGAACTTTGCAGCCGGAGAACTTTCAGGAAAGTCGAAGAGAAGCCAGATTTTCCGTTTTAACTTGCCTGTCGGTAACTCGACATCTGTGACGTCAGGCTCGGTGTAGTTGTCTTTTTCGAGACACTCTTTGATGACGGCACTCTCCAAGCCGAAAAACTTCATTTCCAGATAGAAGATTTCGACAGGCACGTTTTTAGGGCGGACCAGCCTGTTGTTTTTCTCGGTGTCGCCATGTTGAGATCTCTTTTGTCCTCTCTGGTAGAAGCGAAAGATCGCCTCGAAGCTGGGTCTGTGGCGATCGAAGAAGTATTCATCCGTATCCGGACAGTAGAATCGTTGCCTTCTTGCATGGTCTCCTAATACATATACATTTATGTATAGAGTTATACATAGACATAGTACGACAGACGTTTTATTACAACCTACCTTCTAAACTCGTCACAATTTTTCGAAAGTTTACAACCCTGTTAACTTCCCAAATGCTTAGATTGTATTGCGTAGGAGTTCTTATTAGAATCAAATCACTTGTTCCACTTATCAGCATTGTCATCTTGCACTGTCTTCAAGTTGTTGTTTTTTTGTATTCTTTTTATATTCTGTGTCATGTTGCAATTAGCTAAAGGGCAACAACTTGAAAATAAAACCCATACTTATTACCTAGGAGCGTGTTGGGGTACCGATGTAACGTGCTCTCCCACGTTTCGAACATCATGCCGCTAACATTCAGGCGAATGTGGCGGTCTTTTCTTCCGACTGTTTCGTACTCGTCCAGCGTTGTTTTGGACAGAAGTAGAGCTGTACAATAGATAACAATAGTGAATTATACGGGATACTCCCATCCTTAGGTGATATCCAAGGTGACGATATGTATAATAATGCAATTATCTTCGCACTGTTTGAACATAACTGATAACATATTTGCATTGATACTACAAACCAATGAAAAATAACTCGAACTAGAAAGGTAACATCTGCAACCGAATACATGACCTTCACATGGTCTAGCCTAACAAACCACTGCGTTGTTTATTCTTACTCAAACACATGAAATCTCTATGGTGACCAGCCCCTGTCCTGCCACTTGCTACATAATGTAATCGAACACAACAGAGTGTCTGCCACTTCGCGAGTAACCATGGTGACAGCCGTCTGGTCCAGGTCGTTGAGCTTTTTTGTTTGGAACGACAGAAAAAGAGGAAGAAGAAGAGGAAGAAATGCGGAACAAAAACAATAGCGAAGGTAAACATTGATATGTACATGCGCTGGTGATAACAAACGTTGCATGAACATCTGAAGAAAAATACATCATCACATATTCTAGTTTTTGAAGACAACAGGTATTCGTACGGAAATACAGCCACACATGCACGGAATGTGACCTATGTCCGGACGTCAACTGGTAGCAGCATCGCTGGGCAGGACACGTGCACCCGTCTTTTGGAAGGGACGTAAAATGTGGCGGTCCAGTGCCTCGAGTAGGGGAAGGGCCAGCAACCCTTATCTGTAAGAATACACCCTGCTGCTGAAACAGCAAGGAAACTTGCTGTGCCACTAGACATTATAAGGGTCTTAACGAACGAACGAACTGAACAAAATGTGACCTGCTTCCAGGAGGCTACACACCAGCAAAGCTAGGCCCCCAGCCTTGTAAACATGACTGTCACCAAAAAGAACCCACCACACATATCGTAGGGGTCCATCCCTGAGTATTAAATTTGTTCAAAACCTACAGTCCTATGACTGCACCTGGGGCAATTGTCGTATTGAGGTCACCTGAGTTAGCGCCGAATGGCAGCCGCTGCAGACCCTTGCGATCTAGCCCAGCCAACTGTAAGCTCCTCACAATCCAGCCCCTGGCTGAAAAGAGAAAGTAGTCGGCCCAGCTAATAACACGGTGCAACCTTCTTTTGTGAACGTTTAATAGTTGTCTGGTCTGAACTTTTATTCTTTTCCCTTTGTGTTTCTCCATACCAAGCGTTAGTAATCGGATTTCTAATACTACATTCAGCGTGTGAACTATGCTGCTGATGCCTTGGGAAATAGTGGACAAAGTACTAGATGTTTATGTGCAACATAGCAACAAAGATGATCCCAAAACGACCCTGCCACTGTTGTTTGAATCTTAAACCGTTTGTCGCTGAAACTAGCTACATGTATTAGACCGAACTTCTACACCGGGTTGGCAAGGTTGTTGATTTTGAATCAGGGGGTTCCGGGTTCGAATCTCCAATATTGTATCCTTAGGAAAGGAACTACTAGTATACAGCTATTTCCTCACTCTACTCAGGCAAAAATGAGTACCTAGCTTCAGTTAGGGACGTCGTCTCGGATAGGACGTAAAGCTGGAGGTCCTATGTTTTAGAATAGCCCCACATCAAGCACCTTAAAGAACCCACCACACTTATCAAAAAGAGTAGGGGCACATCCCTTGTGAGTGGATCACACTTATCTGTCTGATTTTACACAGACTGTACTTACAAAGTACAAACTGGTGTGTTACGCCCAAAGGTGGTTTACTAGATTACAGGTTATGCGGAACGAACATTCTTGAATTTGACGACATGCATTCTTTGAGGACTGTTTCAACAGAATTTGGTGAGTTGGTTTGTCAGTCTGACTGCCTAATGTCACGACAAAGCGTGGCGCGCTGTTTGTGTGTACCATAGCGACAAGGCTCAAACGTGGTTGCCATAGTTGTTTGAATCTTAACCGGTTTGTCCTTGACAAAGGCTACTAGACTAGAACGTCTACATTCTTAATGTCTAAGGAAGAAATCTTAAAGGGCTGTTCCCTGAAGACAATCTGTAAACTTTGTTGAGTTGTTTGTCAGTCTTACTGCCCATGTCACAGTAAAGATTGTACCCAACGATCGGTGAAATCAAAGCGCGGTGTCGCTATTATCAAAGAAAGCGTATGATTCTACGTGACCCCTGGGACTTAGAAAGATTACAATCGCACCATCCCACTATATTCTACAGGAATATTCTCACCTGTATCATCAACTGAGTCATTCTGTTCGTCCACTCTTGTGTCTTCGTCTTCGAAGTCGTGGGGACGTCGCGGTCCCTCCATTTTCGAAGAGTCCTTCCACAGCTGCCTACAAACACGAACGTTTATCGGTAATTACACTTTGACTCATGACATGCGTGAAGGACAAAAGAATCACTGTCGCTCTACTTGTTTGTTGTCGGCAACCGGGGATGGGTCACGGAGGGAACACAGACTTCATTCATAGGTCGTCTGCGACTGGGAAAAACAACCGAAACTCGTGTCAGACACTTGTCTTAATGGTCGAT
This sequence comes from Branchiostoma lanceolatum, assembly GCF_035083965.1. Taxonomy (NCBI): domain Eukaryota; kingdom Metazoa; phylum Chordata; class Leptocardii; order Amphioxiformes; family Branchiostomatidae; genus Branchiostoma; species Branchiostoma lanceolatum. The sequence goes on along the minus strand of NC_089722.1, from coordinate 3,151,082 downwards.
AATTACAGTTTTCACCGGGACAATTTATGGTCTAAACTGTTGCTAAAACAAGACAAGCCCCCTGAGGAATACTGATCGATCCCTGATAGTTGTTTGGCAGTATTACTGGGGTCCTATCTAAGTTGATTTCTTGGTTTTTCTTCTAACACGTTGGAAAGTTAACTTTGTGTTATTTTGATGTCCCATACTGTCCATGTGAGCGCTCTAAATATGGGAGACATCGCCATTGGCCTTGTCTGCTCAGGCCAAGGAGGTTTTATATATTGCTCAGACTTTATCTTATGTTTCCAAACACCCCCACGGGAACTATTGGTATGTGCCACAGATATTGTGTAATTGACTGAACGGTAGCAGAACACTGCATTTCGCCTTTGGGGAATTTCATAGTGAAGCCCCTATCTCACTGAACCCGCGGCACGTTGGCGACCTCGCTAGCTGCGACCAGGCGATGTGAGATTGACAGGGCCCTCAACGAATTTCATCGATAAAAATCGGATCTTTTTACGCTTTGCGTGTTTTGTTGTCTTTTCATAATTAGTCATACTTGTGCGTTTTGCACGATATTCCCATTATAAAGAAGTCAAGGGTAACACAAATGTAGGACGCAACGAGGCCGCCATCATGCCGCAGTCCAGTGAGATATGGGCTATAGGGCCTCAAAATGAAAAGATTCGAAGCTTCAAAATTATTAGAAGGTTACACAAGAAAGGTGCACAACGTAAATATGTTTGACTGGAGGATAAAATGTACAAAATATATGAAAACGAACTGAAGTTTGGCAGCTCGTTCGCTATCAAAGCCCTCTTATATATGGCGCTCAGCGGCCGGTCATGTGAACTGCAGCCGACGCACAGTGGTAGGTGGCAATATACAGTACTTGGGCGCAAATTCAATCCTACCCGAACAAACATCGTAATCCAATTCATTCGGTCTCAAAACTGACGCATTCTTCTATCATTAAGCACAGTTTCCACCTCGCTGTCGTGCACAGAAAAATAGCTGCGGACTTTGCAAGTACTGTGACGCACTACTTTATACCCAAACTGCTATCAACTATTTGTCTAACTACGGTGATCGGGGGTTAATACTAAGTATTGTGTTCTACGACTGTACCTCTATTCTATACCCATTGTTAACTAATCATAGCCCCTTGGATTAGCAAAAGCGGTAAAACCGGTTTCGTCCGCTCCGGTTGCTATCCCCGCGGGGCCACCGGTAAAGTTTGTGTGTAAGCGCACTCTCCAGACAGAGGTCGTTGGGGACAAATTGTGACCTTCTTTAATATCATATGGCCCATTTTTTGGCCGCCCTCATAAATGACGGGGGGGGGGGGGAGTATTTCTTTGAGAAATGTGTTGAATGTGTCCCTAATTTCAGCAATCTGCGGATTTGTAGCGGAACTAGTTTTACAGGGAGGGCGGACAAAAAACAACCATATGATAAGAATCTCACAATTTTGTGTAACTGTAACTCACTGAAACGGTTAAAAGTCTTCGAGTGATCAAAAGATTGTCGTTTTCAGATAAAGTCCTGTCAGATATAGTAGTCCATTTTGTCAAAAATGACCTTTTGAATTGGCCCTTGCAACACATACTAAGCAACGACCTTGGCTTGGGTGGCAGAAATCAACAGTTGTATTTCACCAGCAAACGATAACATCAGATAATATCTATGTTTTAAGACAATAGAAATAAAATGCCAGCAGAAAATAATGAGAAATTATGATTCAAGAGTAAATTCATTATTTCTGACCATTTTCTTATTTACAGGCACTACAGATATAACCACTCTGTCTGGTATGATATTTTATTCGTAATTTTTTACGCACAACATGTAACAAGGTACAATTTCACAATTTCAGGAAGTGTTAAAGGAAACTGTTGGGATAAGACCACCGTGATCTTTACGGGGTCTTCCTCTCGGTCTAGCTTGATATCACTGAAATATTCAAGTACGATAAGAGCTAAAGATGATAAAACAAAAGAATAAACAACAACTAGAAATCTAAAACACCTTAGTGTTAACTAAAGAAACAACTAATAGATACCGCAGCTTAAGTTAATTGATAACGACTAAAACAACTAGAGTGATAACTAAATTGTAATGGATACTTAGATAAAGAACTAAAAGAATAGAACAACTTACATAGCATTAAGAATAAATAACAACTATTAACCGTAACAACTGATAAATAACAACCAATGACTATAACAACTAAATGATATCAAATAGACATTAGATGAGAACTTATCAGCAGATTAACGAAAGTGATAAGTATAAAGATAACAAATATATAACTGGCCACTGAACACAAGTATCATCTGAATTAACAAGCCAATGATAGCAACTTGGTAAATGATAACTTTGCAAATAACAACAGCAAAATACAACTACGGTAGCAACCAAACTTGTATCACCTGCTTTAATAATACTGATATGTTACATACTTATTTCATTTTGTCTAATTGATTTGTTTAGATTGTTATAGTTAAGTTGATGAAGGGAGGCCTTTAAATAAGCCTAAGCTAGCGTCTGGCCTCCCTTGCACTGTTATATCACTATTTTTAAGTGCGAACAAATAAACAAATACTAGTAAACAATCCAGCATTCTGATCATACATAAAACTCTCCCTCCCCCTCCGGAGTCCCCATGTACAGATACTTCTGGAGTGAAGCTACTGTCTTTTTCTGGTCGTCCTTCTTCTTGCTCTCCGGTTCCCCGTACAGCATGTAGTGCTTAGGCGTCACCCACAGCCTTCCCTTGGCCTTATCCATGTCGACTTCTCCAACCCACTTGTACCCCAAGAGTTCTTGGTAATGCTTCCCGTTTTTCTTCTTGTGCAATTTCGAGCTAATTCTTTTCCAAACCCCGCCAGAAGGTTCCTCCTTGTCTAAAGTGGGGATGACGTTCTTGGACATTTCCCAGTACTTGTTGAAGTTGGTGACGATGGCAGGGCTGGGCAGGGAGAGCGTGAAAATACCGCAGATCACCGTCACACCCCCGATCAGCTTTCCACCTATGCTCGTCGGATAGACGTCTCCGTACCCTACCGTTGTCATGGTAACGATGATGTACCAGAACGTGCCCGGGATGCTGTCCCAGTTGGGACTGTTCGGTTCAGCGAAGAACAGAATGCTTCCAAATAAGGTCATGGCGACGCAGATGAAGAAGATCAGAAGAATGAAGGCTCCGGTGCTTTCGATGAGAGCCCTCCCTCCTACCTGTAGCCCTTTGACGTGCCGCGAGAGCTTAAGGATCCGGAAGATCCGAAAGAGTCGAAGCACGCGTACGAAGACGGAGGTGCTGGATCCGTGCTGGAGCTCGAAACCACCGACTATCATGAAGAAGTCGACAAAGAAGGGAGCGATGGCGACGATGTCGAATATGTTCATGATGTCCTTCATGAAGCTGCACTTGTTGGGGCTCGCGTAGAAGCGGATGACGAGTTCGAAGCAGAACCAGATGATGCAGAAGGTCTCCACGCAGAAGAGCTGGTCCTGGTACGCGCGGTCCAGTTTCTCCAGTACCGTGCCGTTTGCGTTTGAATCCAGCGGGTCGGTGTCGAATCCGGGAATGGTCCCAACGCAGAACACCGCTATGGAGAGGAAAATGACGCTGACGGAAATCACGGCGATGACTTTGGCGGCGAACGAGCTCTCCGGGTAGTCGAAGAGCAGCCAAATGGACCGATGTGGTTCTCTGGAAGGCAGGTCCGCGTAGGGGTCCTCCTCCAAGCTGTGAAATAAAAGCAACAAATAGAAGGGATATTGATCTTGTTCAGCTATTTCCTTCAGTTTAAGGGTAAGATTTTGCTGGTAGGCTAAGCTAATTCTAATAATATCTCTATGATACACAAGGATTTCAGCTTTGCTCAGGGCAACGCCTCCAAGCTGTGAAAACTGAAAGCGATATCGACCCAGTTAAGTTCATTGAAGATCTATTCTTTCACTAGTTGTGACAGAGAAGACAGACGTTCAATAATGTACATTATTCAAAGGTTGATATTACCGAGGACACTCCCCAATCCCTTTTCGACAAGCACAATGAGCTGTGGTTAATGTCCCGTCCTAAGGACTGCGCCGTGACCCTTCCTTGCATGTTGGTTGAGCGACACAGCTGGAATCGAACTCATCACGGCTTCAAGTTCATGAGACAAATCCACTAACCACTGGCCTACGCACCTGTACCACTCGTCCTCAAGACACTGTTTGATGACGTCTTCGTCCATGTCGAAAAACTTCATCTCTGCGTAGAAGATGTCCACGGGGACGCTCAGCGGGCGCTCCATCTTGTTCGGGCGGTCCGCGGTAGCTTTGTGTGCCCTCTGGTAGAAGCGGAAGATGCCCTCGAAGCTGGGGCGGTGGCGGTCGAAGAAGTACTCGTCTCCGTCCGGGCAGTAGAACGTCGCCCTGCGAGCGGGGTCTCCCAGCAGCGTGTTGGGGTACCTGTAATAGCAGTAGTATAATATAAAGGTATTCCCATAGTCTTTTTGGGGCCGTAGGGGCAGCGGGCTGTGTATAGTATTAGTAGTGAAAGGTAAAAGTAGTCCTATGGTCTTTTTAGGCCATACGGGCAATGGGTTGTTATCCACTGTGTCAAGGGCATGGTATTTCGTCCCTCTCCTTCCACTGTCTTTTACCTCTCCAACCAAAGTCAGGAACCCATTTTTACAGCTCGGTGGAGTGAGAAAAGTCGTGTAAAGTGCCTTTCTCCAGGACACAGCGTCAAGCCAGAAATAAAGGAAAGGAAAGTGATCTCGAATCAGTTTACCTCAAATGAACTCAATGAACAGATGAGCTAATCTTCCACTGGTCGTGACAGGAAGACAGACGCTATGTACAGTATTTACAGGTTCATTGTACCGGGGAAATTCCCCTAGCTCTTTTCGACAATTGCAAGCACAATGAACAGTAGACCACGGCTTAACGTTCCGTCCTAAGGACTACAGCCCTTTCTGGTAGCGTGCATGTCGGGTGAGCGACACAGCCGGGATCTTGTTCCAGAGGCAAGCTTGCCAACCACTGGACAACGCACGCTACCTTTAAATACAGGAATCGAAATGACAGGAATCGAACCCGTGACCTTTCGATCTCGAGTCCTATAACAAAGCCAAAGGGTTTTCGATGACACCTAAACTGTGACATCTCCATGGCATCTACTGGTACTTAACTATAGTTGTATAAGGCTAATCTACCTATTAATTCAAGAGTGTATATATAGTATATGGGATCATGGACTTTTACAACCTTTAGAAGAATTTCTTACGTCTAGTCATTCTTTGATATATTTTCCTATGTATACGATACATGGGCTGTTACATGTCAATATGTATTTAAATTTGCTATTTACGTCCATTGAGATAGATAAAATGATAAGATACCAAAGTTACCTGTTGAGCGTGCTCTTCCAGGTTTTTCACGGTGGTGATAAGTTCGCGGTACAGAGGTGACCGTGAAAACAGTGAACTTAAAGTTTCAGAGAAAGAAACAAGAATTACGGGGAGTACCTGTTGAGCGTGCTCTCCCATGTCTGGAAGATCATTCCGCTGACGTTGAGACGGAGGCGGCGGTCTTCTGAGGGCGGCGGCGGCCCGAGGGGAGACTCCGGCGGCAGCAGGGGATCTGTATCAGGACGACAAAATATAACATATTTTTAACAGCAGTTATAAAACCGGAAGTTCATCATCAGTGCCTTAGAAAGCAGACAGGGGCGTAAAAATTATCCAATTATGGAAATCATCAGTTAAGCTATTTGCACACCAAAACTCTTGACGATACGTCAACCCCTTCGTTACTTCTTCACCTTCAAAGTCTCAAAATTAGCCCCTGCAGATCAATAAAAGCCGCTAGGGGGTCCGAACATACACATACTCTCTGTCTCAAAATCTATATCTACGTGTACCACACAACAATTGCGACCAAGGTATATCCAGCACACGAGACATAATAACCGGGAGTTCCGCTGCAGTACCATAGAAAGCCGCCATGAGGCCCATTGTCGACCTTCATTTTCACGACACCCACCCACCCACATACAAGACATCGTAAGGATCCATCAACAGCTTCTCGAGTTATACTGTCCACAGACACACTCACAAGCGCGCGCGTACACACACACAAACACACACACACGCAATACGTATACATATAAACACACATGCACGCACACGCACGCACGCACACACACACACACACACACACTCACACATACATAGACACACACACACACACACACACACACACTCACACATACATAGACACACACACACACACACACACACATAGACACACACACAAATCCTCGTCGAGCCACGGTGGTCAGGCATTTCAATCCCATAAGTCTGATAAACCCTTGCCAGGTTACATTCAGACTGTTTGTTTACATAGCACCATTCCCTAATCTTGTCACACCCAGATTCTGACAGGAGTGACGTATGCTTTGTTTTTATTCTTAATTCAATCTTTTCTAGCAATTAACAGTTGTAGCTGCAATTGTTAAATCGTGACATAGGTTTCAACATGCATAATTGGCTTCATCCCGCTTTCCACTGGGGCGGTGATCTCGCTGCGATCTAAAATTTGACAGATCCCTCGACAAATTTCACAGATAAATCATTATCAAATCCGTCGGCTTGCCCGGACTAAGGCTGCTCTCTCCCTCCAGGCGTCACGGTCCGCCATTAGCTGTCTAGTTGGTCACAGATAAAAACGAGTCTTTTTACGCTTTATGTGTTTTGTTGTCTTTTCAGTCAGTTTTGCATTTTGCATGATATTCCAATTATGAAAGCAAGGGTTATACAAGTCCAATATAGGTCCCAGTGAGGTTGCATCGCGATCGCCGTCTAGTGAAATGGGGCATAAGGGTCCTGTCACACTTGTGTGTATATTCATCAAGTGCCCGTGAGTTCCGCAGTAACATTTTTTGGTCCAAGTAAATTTTGCGAGGAGGAAGTTTTTTTCTACTTTGACCCACCATTGAGCAGTCTAGTTATCAAAACCAAAGAAATTACTTATTCGTCTGCAAACTTAACCTAAACCAAAAACATGTTAATACGCAACTCACGCAGGCTTGTATATACGCACAAGTGTGACAGGGGCTTTACACACCGGCTTTGTTTGCACACAGTAGCATGGCAACAACCATCGGGAGCTCCCCGGTATGTCCACGGCGTTGGGAGTGGTGCTCACCCGCCCAGGCAGATAAGCCCGCTCGGGGTGGGTTTACGGGCTTGGCTAAACTCTATATGCCGGTTAAGAAGACGGGCTGACAGAAACATGCCACCGCATAGCAGACAGGGTGGGTAAAACACCACAAAGCCGACCCGTAGAGACTGGTGACCAGGTTAGGCACAAAAAGCATTTGTATCGGGCTGAATTCTCAAGCCAGGGCTTAATTGGGACGTCCTTGGATGTTGTCAAACTTTTGAGACCCCCTACAAAACAACCTAGCTGCCTGGCCATTGCCTTAGGCCTCTGTTCCACTATAGCCACTACCAGGCTCCACAGGACGCTGGAAAAATCTTGACAATAAAATTGGCCAAATAAAGGGATAAAATGCCTGAGAATTTTTTTCTTTAGCTATGATATTCGTTAAACGATCTGTCAAATCTTTTGTCAGTTTGTCGCTCAGTGAAAAGGGGTGTTGCTTGTCGCATGGCATTTCCTGCTATAGAAAGTCCGGACATCATAACATTAGGTAGATTAGGTAAATATAGTCCCATAGCATTTTTTAAGGCCGTAGGGGCAGTGGGTTGTTATCCACTGTGTCTAGGTAGTCTCTACCTCCTTGCTCTACCAGACTAACTACGTCGGCTATAGGGAGAATATATTTGCTGGTGGACTTTGGCTGCAATAACCGTGGACTGCCTCTACTGGCAAATCATTTCCTTTTTTGCCGAATTCTACGACCCACACGCCCGCAGGAAGGCCTGGTGAAGGCTAGTGTCTATGGTACGGTATCACTCCCGAGGACACAACATCTCACTTGTCTCTACCAGACTTACTCTCCAAGCAGAGCTAGGGTTTCGGCTGGTTTTTAACGTGTTTTTAGGCGTTTTTGTCATGCCTTCTACTTTGTCATCGTTTTTGTTGTGTCGCAAACCCAAGCTCTGCAGGCACTGACCTTGGGTTTGCGACACAACAAAAACGATGACAAAGTAGAAGGCATGACAAAAACGCCTAAAAACACGTTAAAAACCAGCCGAAACCCTAGCTCTGCTTGGAGAGTATACCAGACTAACTACGCCGGCTATGGGGAAAATATTTGCCGGGGGACTTTGGCCATGGAGGGTTACATTCGCAGGCCTAGGGTTGCAATATTGGACCCTCTCTCCGTAGCCGACTCCCTTCATACAACTGACTCTATTTGGCCAATCTCTACTATTTTCCCAGCGACCCGCGGAGGCTGGTAGAGCCTAACTACTCACCGGGAATCCCAGGAATCGAACCCGTTACCGTTCAATCTCTTGTCCGCTAGCCATGCCACTAGGCCATATCAACAGAATTAAGTACACTCCAGTCTATAGATAAATTCAAATACATTCTAGAAGGAGACAACCCTTACTGTGAACAAATAGGTACATTATATCAAAGAATGCTTAGATCTTAGAACTAGTAGTGTATTAAAGTGATACGTTAAACTCGACATGTTGAAGTATTCATATACTTGTACTTACTATATATGTTAATCATTTTGTATCCCATTGTTTTTTGTTTGCTTGTATAGTTGTAGAAGACCTTACGAAAGTCGCTGCACTTTTGTCGTGTCAATAAAGATTTCTGTTGTATTTGACGCCACACCACAATTTGCCTGGAGACTTTGCCTTGTCGGCATTCTTTGGCAGAACGTTCATTTCAAACTTAGTATACACCTTTTAGAATTAAATTAACGATTGTGACATTTGACCTTCGTTATACTAGTCTCTACCAGACTATCCGCGTCGGCTATAGAGAGAACATTTGCCGGGGGACTTTGGCCATGGAGGATTCCCAATAGGGTTGCAATATTGGACCCTATCTCCATAGCCGACCCCCTTCATAAAGTTGACTCTATTTGGCCAATTTCGACTATTTTCCCAGCGACCCGCAGAGGCTGGTAGAGTCTAATTTATGCCAGTCTGAGAGAGATTTGTTAAACCACGTACCTGTCTCTGCGATCTTTTCCGTCTCCGACTCAAAAACATCGTCCAATTCTTCCTCCTCCTCCCTTGAGCTAGACACACTCATGTTTCTGAACTCCAGCCAACAAGGACCCTTGCCCGTATGCGCGTAACAAACGAGATATTTGTTCAGCACCACAATCTGACCACCACACACGCATAAAAAGTCACCGACACAATGCAACTCGTAACTCCGGTGGTTCCGCCCTACGCTTCGGGGTTCACGTGAGTGTGTATTCAGGAACGGGGCGTCATCATACTAGTATCCTGCCAGTAGCCTCGGGTGGTATACGGACTTTGCGTACTCGCTTTGTCGTCTGAAATTATGTAAACAAGGTGGCCAAGATGGTAGATAGCATGGCGGAAAATGCACTCACCAAACAATACCTGGATAGAGAACCCTGATACCATGTTTCTAAGCTGTAAATCTTCACTAATGCTTGTATCAACATGTAGATATGGACATAGCCAAGCCAGAAGCCGTTTTTTCCGCACCCAATTTTTCACTTGACCTGACATGTTTAGCCTTGAATAAGACAGGCTCGCGAATCCACGAGACCAACTGCTGAATCATACGGAGTATACTATCACAGCTGTTTACGTCTAGTGGTTAGCACTTCTTTTCTCTTGTATAAATTAACTACTGTAATTAAAGGGTGGTGTTTTAGGACATAAACTTTTCGTCACTAAAACAGTCCGAGTGTGCTGCTCAGTGACACCCTCTTTCCACCAGAGGCTGCGACCGTTATACGACCGCCCTGCAACCGCTGAGCGACGAAAGATTTGACGAATCACTCTGCGAATGTCACGGACAAAGAATAAATATCTTAGACGTTTTGCGTGTTTTGTTGTCTTTTATATAATACTTGTACATAGTGCATCAAATTCCTATCATAGAATCAACTGTTGAATACAATTGTCGGTCGCTGTAATGTCGACGTCGTTCAGGGATCGCCGTATAGCGGAAAGCAGAGCTGTATCAGTACAATCGGCAGTTAATTGAGCGAAAATGATCAAGTAAGTAGCTGAAGAGCAACAACAATGTCTGGAACGGTGTAAAAAGAGGAATTATGTAACCGATTTGACGCTCTTGTTCTTAGTACATTATCATTATCTTCTTAAGAGGCTTATATTTTCGGTAGCGTACTTTGTATCATGCGGATGAACAGCATAAGTCAAGAAGCCATCAATGCATTGTTATGACATTTGGTATGTGGTATTGAGGGCTTGGCGTTTCGAAAAAAAAAAGTTAGATTTTGAGTCCCTCCAACGGCTTTCTTTGGATTTGTAGCGGAATTTAGAAAGGTTTTTGTTTCCAAACAACATTGTGTTTTCAGCCTGAGTATCGTCCTAGTTAGTTCGAGGCTTTGGTTCACATTCTAGCTTCTGTTGATTGTTATTCATCATATACGCTATTAATTGTCACCGGGTTTTCTCACCTCGCGTCACTGCCTTAAGCTACAATGATCCACGGGTCAGTTACCCTCGTGAGAATCGTTCTGCGGGTCTAAGAATGTTGGCTGAAAAATTGTGAAGGTTTTGGGACTATGCGTAACATGGTCACAGACTGGATACGGTCAGGATGTTGTAAAGAATGTTTCAGAGCCTTTGTTTAGGAAGTTCAGAGAAAATTTTTCCGGGGATTGTAACCTATCTGTCCTAGGGCGGTGCAGGCTGGAGAAACAAAAGGTAGGTGTTATATGTGTAAGTACTACGTTTACGTGTGCTATTGGTGTCCTACATTCACACAAAAAGTCCGGAAACTTGAATTTGATTAATCATATTTCAGTTGTCTCTTTATCAATTGTATAGTAGTATGTATCACTGGAAAGCTTATTTATCACTCTTCAAAGTGATACCAGATTTGTTATGGTCATACATTCAGAGGTCAGAACCGGATTTCCGAGTTAGTCCCACGCACAAAAATGCCGAAATTTTCCCACCGAAAAAGTGTTTGACGTTGGCAGAGGAATGTTGGAGCTTTTTGGGTGCGACCCACCACGAAATCAGTCATGGTGCTTGTTTCACAAAAGCGTGATCAAAGGAGGTATCATTCTAAAAGAAAATATACAAGCTTTCTAATGACATAACGCATTATTCCAATTATCACAAAAACAATCATGGGAAATTTCAGCACTGTTCTCTCACGACCTACGATATAGATAGCCCTGGTGCTGAACCAATTACAGATCATAACAAACGGGATGCAATTGTAAAGGGCACAAAATACGCTTTCTAATCATAATGAAATACATTCGATAATGTATTACCGGAGATGTGATCGACCAAAATGAATTTTCCGAACTTTTGTGCCAAGTTAAGTATATTCAGGTTTCCCACACATTTGCATCGTTTTGATGTCAAGGGAAAGAAAGGATAGGTAACACAGTAACCAGAAGCAATTTGCATTTGCTCACAAATAATGATTTTCTAAATGTATGTAGCATAAGGACACATAGGCCTGAAATGAGTACTCTTTTGACTTTGATAGATTACATGCGTGTACTAATTCTTGATTTATGACCTTGGTACTACACGTACCCAAGTACACTATATACTGCAGCGCCATCTAACTTTAACCAGTGAGTACTGCAGTTCGTTGACATGTCGATCTAATATCGAAATGCAGAGGAAAAGATATTCAAGATGCATTCAAGCGATAAATCATCGCATTATTCACAATCATCATCGTCCTATGTCTAAGTTCTTCTCTTCAATAACATCTCTTCCAGCTTTTGGCAGAAGCGGAACAGCAGCCAACACCTGTAATGACAACAATATTGAACATATCTCCTAGTTGAGACCACGGGTAGGACACCTTTTTCGCTGAGGTGAGTTTGACGACACCGATCACGTACGTGCAAATAGTGACCATGCCACAAGGTCCACCGTTCCCATCTCACGTCATCGGCTCAGTTCGACACCGATACCCCCCGGATGACCGTCTGATCACGGTTAACGTCAGCGGACTCCACTTCCAGACCAGGGACGGCTTACTCACCAAGTATCCCGAGACTCTCTTAGGCGACCGAACGCGTCGAAGCTCGTTCTATCGCGAAGACTTGGACGAGTTTTTCTTCGACAGACACAGACCGAGTTTCGACGGAATATTTGACTTCTACAAGACCGGGAAGATACGTCGACCCGTCAATGTTCCTCTTGATGTGTTCGTTATGGAACTCGCGTACTTTGATATGGGAGAAGCGCTAATTAACCAAGTTCTTCAACAAGAGGGCTGTCTTACTGGTATACACGGTCAGCCCGGCGAAAAGGTTCCCCATTCCGAGCCAAGGAGGACAATCTGGTACCTTTTTGAGCGCCCCGAAAGCTCTATTTTAGCAGGTATCCTAGCAACGTTTTCCTGTGTGATCACGCTCTTATCCGTGGCAGGAACGTGCTTTCAAACACTCCCGCAATATCGTCACGAGGTGAACGTCACCCTCACGAGCGACCTCTGGCGGAATCTGCATGAAGCGTTTCGCGACTTGTTCTTCTGCATCGAGACCGGTTGTGTGTCGTGGTTTGCGTTCGAACTCGGAATCCGGTTTTACGCGTCCACAAGCAAGATCAAGTTTGTCAAAGACGTTCTAAACATCTTAGACTTTTTCGCCATCCTTCCATACGTCGTGACCTTGATACTCCTTTTTAGCAATACAAGGGAGAAGTCAGAGGTATCTCTTGTCATGGTACGGATCGTCCGATTGGTCAGAGTTTTCCGGGTCTTTAAACTCTCGCGACACGTGACCGCTATGAAAATTCTGTTACTGACACTCTATCGTTGTCGGTCAGCCTTAGGTACGAAACTTTTATTTTTATTAATCGGAACGGTACTTTTCGCAGGTCTTACATACGTAGCAGAGAGTAGTGTTTCCGGTTCACAGTTCACCAGTATCCCAGAATCCTTCTGGTGGGCGGTGATCACCATGACGACCGTTGGGTACGGTGACGTATATCCGGTCACCGCCGGAGGGAAGATAGCAGCTTGCGCATGCGCGCTGTTTGGAATACTAGAAGTTACCATGATATGTCCAATATTCATCGAAGAGTTTGAATCTGTTTACAAGTCGTATTCATCACAAGATCCTGCAATATTCTATCAGACCGAAGAACGCACAGAGAAAGTACAAAGAAGATCCTCCTTGCAAAATCTCCTTGCGGGAGAAAAAGAAACATCGATGTGACATTTGGACCAAAAATGAGATATCTAATGATATATATAGAATGTCCTTAGAAAGATAGACTTTATCATCGATTTCTTTTTGTGCAATTTCATCTGTTGCATTGTCGTTAGATAAACAAATCCCGGTTCGATGCTGAAGAGGACATTTCGGTTGGGGCGACGCTCCGAAGGGACGCAAAGGAAGGAGGGGCATTTTTGAGGAGGAGCCTTCTAGTTCTAGCAACCTTATGAACCAGCAAGGGACTCTGCTGCCCTATGTTCTACTACCTATAGGCACTACACGCGTGGCCTGGGTGTCATCCCGTTCAGCCACCAGGCTCTACCTTGAATGTACTAAATATGATGACACCTAGGCTACTGCAAGGGCCTGAACGAACGAATAAAATGAGGGCCTGCATGCCCCTTTTACGTAGAGCGTAATCGGTCGTTTTAGTTTACGTAGAGCGTTGCCGACCACTCCATGATTTAGCGTAGACTTTCTGAATTTAGCGTTGAGCGTAGGGAGGCTTTCTGAATTTAGCGTATTACGTAGCCGGCCCTCCGAATTTAGCGTAGAGCGTTGTCGGGACCCCCCACGCAGGCCCTCTAAAATGAACGAATGAATGAATGAATGAATGCGGCAGCCAATAGGGATGTTTTTTAATCTTTGATATGACAACACAGACACGACATGCAAGTCACACAAAAGTGTCCTTCCTCCACAATTCTGCTCGTACAAATATTCTTTTCCCGACTATACAAAATTACTTGAGTACAATTACAAAACATATCACGATCCTTATGATATAACGTTATGTATTTCCATGTGTTTGCAAAAAATCAATTGCTATGCAATGTGAATCCAGTCTACTTGAGGTTTCTAGGTTTACTATCGACAGTTACAATGTGGAAGATTTGGGGCTTGTTCTGAAGGCAAATGTTTGTGAGAAGCCTAAAGTGTTTTACTGGACCGTGCCAAATTGCGAAAGCCAATCCGGTGCCAATTCGTCATTTAAAATGACAATTTTTTGTGTGTTAAAATTTACAAAAAAATTCGCAATTGGCAAAATGGGGGAAATGGACTGCAATGGGCGCATCTCTTTTTGATGGATATCAATAAATGTACATTGGTTTTTAATTCAGTGGCAACACTGTGATTTCCAATAAAGTAAAATGGTATCTGATTTAGAACCGAAACTGAGAATACAACAATTCCGAGCGCGACCATTTTAAACCCTTATTTTACCGTGCGTCGCACTTCAGTGTGACCGCAAGGGAAACTTGACGTAATGTCGCAGAGTTGCCGCAATTTCCAGCGCAATTTGGCGCAGTTCAGTGAGATACCCGTTTTACTACAAGTGAGCACCAGTATGTAAAAAAACACATACAAACAGTCGATGCCTTGATTACCTTGTCACTAGTAGATAACCTTGTCACTAGTAGATAAATATCACAGGTTGACTTTACAAAGGTTCGACAAAGATCTGATGGCTTGTAGGATTAAATGAATTGATTAGGTTGTTGTGGAGTCGTAAAAGAACAAAATACACCGCAAAGGCTGTCCTGTACATCCACCATTGTCAGTGTGAACAACCTACACTTATAATGAGGTAGAGTTGAGAATTTTTAGATGAAGGTTATGGAATCTGCATGTATGACTCACACGCTTGATTAACAAGGAAATACTGTGTGATTCCTTCGTGTTAAAGCCGGTATCTCACCAAACTGTTCCAAATTAAGCCGAATTGTGTCAGTCATTCACAATGTGGTTCAAACGTGATAAGAGTTTAATCAATCAGCATGGTGATTTTTTTTCTTACGAACCGCTTTAACTTAGAAGTATTGGACCAAGTCAATTCATACTGATAGAACAAGATTGCCTGTCTTACGTTTCTGGATCTCAACTCAATATTATATCAGTCTCGACAACCCTCGACAACTCTGTTGATATTTTATCTTACCCTAAAATCAAAAGGAAACTGTATTTTCCGTTTAATCATTTTTGTTGCAAAAAACGTTATAATACACATTTACAATACTCTCTTCAACATTTAAACACCCCACATTTGTTAACATCAATGATGACCGGAGAAAAAGAATAAAATTGTGAAGAATCAAACTTTTCTCCAACTCAAAAATGTACTCACCAGAATTTTCGACTGGTTTCTCGGTCAGTCTTCTTTAGCTTTTTGACCCAATCGCTCTAAACACGTCAATTTTATTCAAGTGTGACGTCAGCAATGGGTCAAAGGTTGCTGGAAGTCGGTATCGCCCCCCGTCCCGGTTTAGAGAAGGTTAGACGGGGGCCGATATAGACTTCCAACAACCTTTGACCCATTGCTGACGTCACACGTGTTCAGCGCGTTTGGGTCATGAAGCTGACTCAGAGGAAGACTGGCGAACCAGTCGAAAATTCCGGCGAGTACATTTTTTTCGAGTTGGGTACCAGTTGAATTCTTCATCATGTATTTTACCAACCCAGATGAACCTTCCTGCTAAGACGAAGAAGAAAAGTTGGAGAACATTGTTGCCATCCTGGTGTGAGAAGATCTGCATAGTTTGTTGGAGTCCACCGTTTTTTTTTATATACATGGGGCTCAATTTTAGCAGATGCCAGGCACAGAATGAACAGAAACTTTGACAAAATAAGCTCGTTCACAAGTCCATGTCTGCAGACATGGCGACAGGAATTGTGGGTAATATGTCAAAGGTGAAGGACCCTGAAAATAAGTTCTCGCCTGGATCACAATCCATTGCATAACAATGTCCAGACGTGTTTTGTTTATGTCTCAAGGGCCCTTCACGTTTGACACATTACCCACAATTCTCGTCGCAGTGCATGCGCACTCGGAAGTGTGAACGAGCTTATTCGCCCCCTCACCACCGATGAGCTTGCCTCATCTCCTGACTACCCTGTTAATGTTGTCAGACGATCTGTTGATGAAGTTGACATTTTCGGCGGACCTGCTGTCATGGACCGGCACCGCGAACCTTCCAACCATGGTCATAGTTGGTACGGGGTTAGTATTTGTTGTTCTTAAGTTGTCAATCGCGTTGGCAATCGGGTCATCTTCAACAACGTCCTCAACGGTATAGACCTGGATGTCCTGCGCTTCCGAGTCGCCATGTTTGTCATCCTGTTCTGGTAGAGAAGGTAAAAACCGTTGGCAGCCACACTTGTTGATAATCCGGAAGAGCAGCACGGCAACCCTGACCGCCAGTGTCGGTTTGAGCTTCTTTTCTTTCTCCTTCAACTCCCGTTTTCGTTTCTCCTTCCCGTAGAAGTGGTTGAAGTTTTCTACAATGATCGGTACAGGCAGCGCGATGACGAGGAGCCCCGTGACAACACACATGGAACCCACGATTTTACCGGGTAGAGAAACCGGGTATTGGTCTCCGTAGCCAACTGTTGTCATAGTTACAACAGCCCACCAAAATCCCTCCGGTATACTGGTGTAGTACGTGGCCGGGTTGCCGAACTCCGCGTAGTAGACTCCGCTCGCGTAGAACACCGTCAGGACTGAGAGGAAGACCAGAAGCATGCCGAGCTCTTCCAGGCTCGCGTGCAGAGTCTGGCCGAGAATTTGCATCCCCGTGAAATGACGCGATAGTTTGAAGATACGGAAGACCCTGACAACTTTCAGCACTCTGACGAACGCGACGGAAACGGAATTTCCGGAAATGTCGACGTCTCCGATTAGAATCCCCAGCGTCACGAAGTAAGGCACTATGGAGATGAGGTCCATGATGTTCATGACGTCCTTTACGAACGCCACTTTGCTGGGGGCGGCGTAGAAGCGGATCAGCAGCTCGAAGCAGAACCACACTATGCACGCCGTCTCCACCTGGAAGAACGTTACTGAAGGTTAGACATCCAGGTAAACAATATCTAAATACAATTCATCCGTATCATCAACCATACGAGGGAGAAGGATACGGTTTGCAGGACATAGCTACAGAAACAAAGAAGAACTTGTAAGTGAACTCCTGCTCTGGGCACCAACTCATGGGCACTCCTGTGTCGGGTGACCCCGACGGACCTACATAGACCAACTTGCTGGGGATGTAGGGGTGATGTCTGAAGATCTAGACCAACTAATGACAGACCGTGACGCCTGGAGGGAGAGAGCAACCTTAGTCCGGGCAAGCCGCCCCATATGATGATGATTATGAAATACAATTCAATCTCTACAAGTGGATAAAGATTCGGAGATTACTTCCGGACGTTTTGAGTCACACCCATCAGTCTTCTTCAGCGTCACTAGAATGAGAATAAGAACAAATCAATACTAACGTTAGTAACGTTACATTTATCTGAAGAAAAAAACACGGTTGAACATTTTAAAGTCATTAACGCGTAAAGACCGTATGCAAATGTCACTCAAAAATAATTCATGTTGGGATAATCCCTATGGTAAGGCAGCACTATAGGAACTGTTATTGTCCTACTTGGCAACAAACAAACAAACAAACAAACAGACAAAGAAAGAAAGAAAGAGACAGACGGACGGACAGACAGACAGACAGACAAACAGACAGACAGACAGACAGACAGACTGACAGACAGACAGACAGACAAATGAACAGACAAACCTGGAAGAACCCACTCGTCTCCAGCACGTCAGTAGCCGTGGCGTTTGGCGGGAAGCTGAGCGCCTGCTGGCTCTTGTACTGCGGTAGAGTCTCTATACAGAACTGCGCGATGGAGATCAGGATGACACTGATTGAGATCAGGCCGACTATCTTAGCCCAGACCGAACTATCGGGGTAGTCAAACAGCAGTCATATTGTCCGCCTGGGCTCGGTCTCCGGCAGAAGGTCCGTGAGCGGTTTGTCCACAGGGTAGCCCTCCGAGTCCAGAAAGTCCAGGATCAGGTCGTCGCCGAGGTCGAAGAAGCGCAGCTCGTCCGCGAAGATGTCCACTGGGATGTTGGAAGGTCGAACCAAGTTTCCTGCGAGGGACGAAACAATAGAATAGTTAGGACTGGTGGATACAAGTAACTTTAAGACTGCAAGGTAACTGTTAGGCCACGCTGACTTGATTATATGGATGACATCCCCACGCACATCAATTTTCGTTCGTTTCAAAAACAATAAGTGTGGCAATTCAAAATAATTGCCATAGCGAAGGTGTCTGGGTTGATCTTCCTTTACTGTAAGGAAATTATCAACGTAGCACTGGTAGTTTTGCCATGATATTTGTTTAAATCGCACTTAGAAATACAAAAGGCCTCTGCCAAGCAGATATAGAAAGGCACCATAACTCGAGTCCCAAGCAGATATCGAAAGGCCTGAACACACTCCCGTTCTCATTTCTCTGCCATTTTTTGATAGGTGGAGTGAGAATCTAGGCCAGAAGTTTAGAGATTTGGTTTGCTGGGACTCCTATGATCGTTTTGGTTGTTATCATAGCTCTGTAGGATGTGTTTTCGAGGAGCTTATGCTGTTTTTCCGACACCGCACCCCTCTACGTAATGCGTTCAGTGTAGACTGCCCAAGTGGTAACCAAGTTCTTTATCGTTCCTTTAAAAAAATTTGCCTTTCTATATATGCTTGAATCTCTTCAAGTTTTGGTGTCCATAGAGGATTTTTGGTGGGAGGCATGATGTTCAGCACGTTCTTGAGATGATAGATCGACTGGGGTAGGTTGAAAACCTTTTTCAAAGCTAGAATACTAGATTCGGTGACCTGAGAACACTTCTACCAGTACGAAATCGGACACACGTAAGTAGGTCATCTGTCATCGACCTGCGTGCCGGGATGCCGGACGTGCTAACAAGGTATAGAGTGACAGGCGGGCGGACGGATTCCAGAAATTCCTGTGCAATTCTGGGAATTTTTGTAAAACGGGCGTAAAATATCCTATTAAGCTCGCTCCTAAAGATTCGCTAAAAACAAGTTGCGACCATACTCTAAATCGTAAAAAGAAACAGCAAAAATTAACAAAGTGACGGTTACCAACAGACATGTTATGACGTACCTGTTTGATAGTATCGAAATATCGCCTCAAAACTGGGCCGATGCCGATCGAAGAAGAACTCATCCTTCTCTTCATTGTAGTACTGCTGCCTACGTGCCATGTCGCCTGTAGGGTGGTGAACAGATAAAAAGGTAAGGATGAAGGTAGTCCCATAGCTTGAGCCTGCGAAGCTGCTAGCACTGTGTTATGCCGAGTGGCTACATAGCTACAGAGACCGCTGGGGCAGTGCGTTGTTAATACACTGTGTCTAGGGCACGGTATTAGAAGGGGCTTTCCGCCGCCGGAGTATTCTTTAGCACCCGGTAGTAGTTTTACGCGGTAGCTGCAGTTTAATTGGCAAGTCGTCAAACTACGGCAGACTGGATGGCAAGTTAACAAAGAAGTCTCCCTGCCTACCCATGAGCGTGTCTGGATGCTGGAGGAAGACGCCATCTTTGGTCTCGAACTTCAGTCCGCTGACGTTGACCTTTATCCTCTGGCCTAGTCTTATTTTCATGTTGTTCATGCCCTCTGTGAAACGATGACAAAAGACAAATGACATTATTAATTTCCATACACGTTACGAAGTCTTATTTTTTATTTTTTGTATTGCATACCCGGTAAACCGCATCCAGGCGTAACACACCGGGTTTGTACTAGCTGAGGAAAAGCTGCATATCCGTACAGATCTATATGATCCACACACATCGAGAAGGACCCCTACTCTTTTCGATAAATGTGTTGGGTTCTTTAACGTGCTTGAGGTGTGGCTCTCCTCAAACACGGCGGGACCTCCATTAAACGTACTACCCGAGGGACGTCCCCAGCCGAAGCTAGGTACTCATTGTCACCGGAGTAAAATGGGGAAAGTCGTGTTAAGTACCTTTCCCAAGGGCACAACATCAACGGGACAAATCAGGACATTATTAATGTCCATACACGTTACGACGTCTTGATATCATGATATGGAAACAGAGAAGAGCCAAGTAAAAACTAAAGAAATTAACGTTTAAGTCTAAGAAATTACTGCTCTGTTTAATCTTACTCAAACACTTTCATATATATTGTGACTAGCCCCTCCAGCTCTGTCCTGCCACTTGCTACATAATGCAATCCAACAGCACAGGGTGTCTGCAACACCTTCCGTAACCATGGTGACAGTCGTCTGTTCCAGGTCATTGACCTTATTTGTTTGGTATTGAAGAGGAACGAAAAACTGCAACGTATTCTCTTCCGTGAAGGTAAACATAAACATAGCATTTTCTTCTGTGCCTCTCCTTTGCATCATCTACAAAAGTCAGCTGGCCCACCTTCTGAGAGCACGGAGGCCGCCAGGATGGCATCTAGCTCTTTTATATCATCTTGACATTGTTTGCTTCATTCTTTGTCATATTGGCGTTATATGTCAATATTCTACTGTATGTTAAATACCACTCGATATCAGCAACGCTGCCTGGATGACCTGTGTATTACTGTGTTGCAATTTCAATAAAATAAAATAGAATGAATAAATCATAAACAAAAGTTAGCTAACCCACCTGGATGACCTGTGTATTACTGTGTTGCAATTTCAATAAAATGAAATAGAAT
The DNA here is from genome assembly GCF_035083965.1 of Branchiostoma lanceolatum. Taxonomy (NCBI): domain Eukaryota; kingdom Metazoa; phylum Chordata; class Leptocardii; order Amphioxiformes; family Branchiostomatidae; genus Branchiostoma; species Branchiostoma lanceolatum. Next base: position 3,130,216 of record NC_089722.1, on the reverse strand, counting down.
GAATAAATCATAAACAAAAGTTAGCTAACCCACCTTCTGAGAGCACGGAGGCCGCCAGGATGCCGTCCAGCCCGGCGGCGAGGTGGTCGGCTCCCGCCTTCGAGCCGGCGTCGGGCTGCCTGCGGACGGTCACGCTCTTTCCGCCGCCGGACCCGCTCTGCAGCATCCGCACCGCCATCGTCACTTCTGGGGTAACATACAAAACAATTTAGATTTTTAACTGTGTTTGTGTGTGTGTGTGTGTGTGTGTGTGTGTGTGTGTGTGTGTGTGTGTGTGTGTGTGTGTGTGTGTGTGTGTGTGTGTGTGTGTGTGTGTGTGTGTATGTATGTATGTATGTATGTGTGGGTCTGTTTGTTCGTGTGTGTGTTTATGTGTGTGGGTCTGTTTCTGTGTGTGTGTGTGTGTTTGGGGGATGTGTGGGGGCATGTCTGTGTGTGTATACGTGTGTGTGCGCGCGTGTTTGTATATGTGTTTGTGTATATATGTGTGTGTGTGTGTTTGTTTGTGTGTCTGTTTGTGTGTATGTGTGTGTTCGGAGCAACAACTTAAGAACCTCTAGATGGATGGTGATGGTATCTGGTATGTGGTTAAGTACTGGGAAGACAAATATCAAGGCGGATTTTGGTCCCCCTTGTGGCTGCTCATGGTAATGACAGGTCCAAGCCATATGGTCAGTATTTTAGCACGTTCATATCGGGTATGCTATCACTATCTGTACCAGCCGGTAGTAGCCGTATCATGAAAGCAAAACATATCTTATTGAATAAACAAGAAATGTTTCAATCGCAAGTGGTTCTGTATATCTCGGGCCATCACAGACTGTACCGGCTGTAGTCTGGAGTTAAAGACATGGGGCCTGGTTGTGAGTCAGTCAAAGCCGGTATGACATAGCCTCTCTACCAGGCCCCATAGGTCGCCTGATGACTCCTCTGGCATGCTATCTGTCTTTTGGGCCAGTTTCTGCTATTTTCCCTGCGACCTGTGGTGTCTGGTAGACGCTAGGTATGACAGACATGAGGGTGTTGAGCTAATAGTAACATAAGTTGTTATCTGGGAGACCCCGTTTCAATCCTGGGTAGGACATCTCGGTTGGGGCTGCACCCGTGTTTTGGAAGGGACGTAAAATGGTCAGGTAGAGACTAGGTATGCCAGACATGGGACGGTCTTCAGCGATGGGCATCGAGTTCGGCCCATGCTCAGTTATACGGGGGGCGGGGAGGGGGAGTAGTGGGGTTCTATAGTGCATATGTTTCGGGAACCGCACTATCAGATATCATATCGGCCGTCTCAAGTGTCTTTAAAACCACTCAGCTGCGCAACTGTAACGTCCATACGAATTATTGGATGTCACAACAGAGACCGGAGGATATGGTAGGAATGTGGTCAAGCGAGGTCACAGCCGGGATGTCTTTCGACACTCACATGTGCTCCAGTATTTCAGCTTTTCAATCTGATGATGTTGTCTACCATGGAATGTACTAATAACGTCACATAGTTCTGTCGAATCAAATCGTGGCTGTCACGTAGTAAATTTAAATCCTTCCAAAGTTATATTTCACAAAGATGCTATCCTCTAATTAAAAAAAAAATGTCTGAACTGTGTTTCTAACTTGTATCTTTAAAATCTGATGATGTTGTCTACCATGGAATGTACTAATAACATCTCATATTTCTGTCGAATCAGATCGTGGCTGTCACGTAGTAAAGTTTAATCCCTCCAAAGTTATATTTCACAAAGTCGCTTTCCTCCAATTAAAAAAAAAAACCGAACAGTGTTTCTAACTTGTATCTTTAAAATCCGATGATGTTGTCTACCATGGAATGTACTAATAACATCACATATTTCTGTCGAATCAGATCGTTGCTGTCACGTAGTAAATTTAAATCCTTCAAACTATGCTGCCATTATCAAAGTTGTTTTCTACAAAGTCGCCATCCTCCAATTAGAAAAAAAAAGATATCCGAACTGTGTTTTTGAACTTTTTGGAGTTTTTAAAAAGCTGTACCGTCCGGTCGCTTGTTGTTCGCATGTATTCAGTTACCTAGCATTTAAAGATATCTTCAGTAAATAATATTTAGGGACTCCTCATATACTTGTAGCTACAACTGGTAGCAGTCACACAGTTGAGCTAATGGTTCCGATTAGTTGTTAACTTGGGACCGCGGTTCTATCCTGGGTAAGGACATTTCGGTTGGGGCTGCACTCGTCTTTTGGAAGGGACGTAAAATGGGGGTCCCCTGTTCGAGGAAGTGATTCAAGCACGTTAAAGTGGAGGGGCTAGCAACCCCTCCCTGCAAAAATATACCCTGCTACTGAAACAGAGAGCGAGGAAACTTGCTGCTGAACGTGTCTCTAGGCACTAAACGAAGTGAACAACAACAACGACAACAAACGTCCAGTTCATTTCTCGTATTGTGACTGTTGCATTTGCATGTGCCAAAACACAAGAGAATACATCATCACTGTACGATGAACTGAACTGATACTGTAAATGCAGAAATGTTCGCGGTGGTTTTATGTTCGCGTTTTTCGCGTTGAGCTCTTCGCCGCGAACTTAAAGCCACCGCGATTTTTTTTTTGCCTTTCTACCCTCTTGTCTACTATTGTCGCAAACTTAAAACCACCGCCAAAACTCCAATTTCTCCCTGCCGCGAAATTAAAACCACGCGAACTTAACTGCATTTACAGTATCTCGGCGATGGCACTGATAGCAGGAGCAGACACGCGTACTTTCTATTTGAACACGAGCAGCTTCGCAAAGAATGGGTAGAATCTGATGCATCCGTTAACAATTCGCCGACGGCTGGCTTTCTTATCAATTCTCACAGGATAGAGTCGGGAAGATTTTGATCAGAAAAGTTAAACTCAAGACAAGATTCTGACAACGATGGTGTCACATAGGGATCATTCGACTGAGTCTAATCCGGCGCAGGGTGTATATATAAACCTGAAATGCTAACGTTGCTATCTCTATTGCCTATCACGGTGTCATGGAAAAGCTAAATGCTCTTCTTAACGTTTGGTATTAGATATGACAAACTCAAGAATGTTTTGGTACGAAAACACCAAACGAGATTCGGACTACGATTTTGTCATATTGTAGGGGTCCCTCGACTGACTCTAAACCGGCGGCGAAGGGAGTATCATATTATACAAACATAAAATGCTAACGTTGCTATCTATATCTCAACATCTCTGAAATTGCCTGTCGCGGTGACAGGGAAAAGCTATGTCTCCTTTACGTTTGATACCCATTTCATAATTACATATGAATAGACCACTGAGCTGAACAATAAAATGGAATTTTCCTCACTCTAAAAAACCCCACTAGTTTACGACGGATTCGGTTACCTGTTGAGTTAATCACCGAAAACCAACACACGAGCTAATTAGCATAAACTTTAAAAATTCAGTCATTTCTTCACCACCTACCTTCCACAAATCGCAACATCTTGAAATCCGGAAAGTCAGATATAACGTTTTTAAGAAGGTATTCCCAATCCGTAAGGCTTCGGTCGGCCTATTGCGTCACACTGGAACCTCTCGAATGTCTCTGTTAGGTGCTAAATGTGTTTGGCAGCCAGGGCTGACCCCAAGGGTTACGTCAATGGCCAGCAAACACTCTCAGAGCTCTAAACGTCCCGAACACAGTCTTTCGTACACATGAACGTTAACCAGGGTCTAGCACCATGTTGTTTATGACACATGTACGCAAATGTACGGCTCAGACATCGTGGGAAGTTCCCGCATTCCGCTACTGCTATTCCTGTCCATAGTCCGGGTCGCCCGGAGTTATGTAGGTCACACTTTTCTATTTGAGATCCGATGTAGCAAATTTCAGCTGAATAAATCCCACTTGGAAATGCAAAATAAAGTTCGCGTTGACATGATAACGCCACACGAACTCACAAGATGTCATATATTGATACCGCGACACCGAAACATTGGTCAACATTGTCTGAAGTCTACAAGTGTTGAAAATGTAACGCAATTTCCCAACCCAGGCATCAACTGGCCTCACTACATATTTCAGATACACTGCAGTACTGATAATGTATTGCTATTATTGAGTATTGAAGTATAAATGGCTGCAACAATAAAATTGGAAATCTTCTGTAAGCCCTGCGTTGTTTGAGCATATGGCACCGACGAATGGGGAGACACTACTCGTAAGCTAAATATATTACCGTAACTGTGACGTTCTGTCGTCACGTCATTCGGAGTTTGGTGACAAATTCAACAAGAGGTTCTTGCTACTTCGACCGTAGGTGTGCAAAATACACTTTCTTAACTTCCCTCCGCGTTTATTTGTTCCAATATCACGCGTGGTGAGGAGTTGTGGTTTACAACAGAAGAGGGCAAATGTGTACATCCTCAGAAGCCTGGGCTTGAGGCTTGAGGTTATTTGTCTATTCTCACCGTAGGTGTGAAAAATACACTTTCTTAATTTCCCTGCGTATTTTTTTTTCAATATCAAGCATGATACGTCGTCGTTCACAACAGAGGACAACACGTGCACATCCTAAGATGCCCATGTTTGAGGCTATGGTCCTAACATCTGTTTATGTCGACCGTGGGTCTGAAAAAGACACTTTCTTAATTTCCTTGCGCGTTTTTTAAACATCAAGCAAGGCATGGAAGCGTCGTTCACATTAGAATACAGCATGTGGACATCCTACGATGCCTGTGTTTGAGGATAAGTTGCTAACATCTGTGTACATCTGTCTACATGTCTCTCCGGCCTTGGGGACATCCGCATGAAACCGGTGTCGGCTTACTCGTATGATTGCTGACCCCAGGCACACGACGACCGGGAAATAGATTTCGTTTCTCTTGTTGATAACATCTTTATCTTTACAGCGCCCGCACTGATAATTTAGACATATCGTTTACACCGCCAAGTGCTAGTGTTAGCCTTCACTATAGGGCACTCGCCGAGCGACTGTGCATATGCTCGTTCGCTCGTTCACTTGTAGTGCCTTAGTAGCAACACATCGGGCTGCACGATTCCTTGCTGTGTCAGTAGCAAGGTATATTTTTACAGAGAGGGGTAATGCTAGCCCTTCCACTTTAACCGTGCTACCGATGCGCCTCCTCGAACACATGGCCCCCTTTTTACGTCCCTTCCGAAAGACGGGTGCAGCCCCAACCGAGATGTCCTGACCCAGGATTTGATCTCAACTGCGAGGCTACTATTAGTTGAAAGTTAACAGAGAAAGAGAGAGCGAAAGAATCTCTCAGAAGAGTTAGTCATCCCATAAAGCATAGGACAGTAATAACTCAAACCGCTAGGAGGCCTAAACCTACACCACTTCTTCCTGTATTCAAAAGCTACCTTTCTAAACAGGTCAAAACAATAGCATGTCCAGGGCAAAAACGACATTGATAAACTGACTTATGATAAACGAACTGCAGGAAATCTTTACGCCGAAAATAGTTTTAATGAAACGTGTTTAACTAGTCTTCGCGAGGCGTCAGGGAACGTATCTGCTTGACATACCTATGCCGTCCTCCCAACAGGACTTGGCGGTCGCCCGTTTTACGACCAATCACAAGTGCTAATCATAGAATCACTTTTGATTTTTGCAACAGCAATGTGCGTTTTCGCAACATATATATCCCATTGGCATGCTGCTCATCGCGCCCATGTTTATTTGGCCTACTTTCAGGGCTATTTCTGGACGTATCATGAATATAAAACCATCAGACTTCGGTATCGAAATAATCGGGATATAGCCCGTCTAAATTTAAACTTCTAGCAGCCCTGGTCGGGTCCCTAGAAGCTTGATATATAGCTAACACCTCTAAGTCAGGAGGATTGGGAGCATCCTGATACTGTTTACTGCTTTATTCATACGTGCTGACATTTGCCAAATGTTGCCAAATTGAGAAATGTCTGTTAGCATGGTGTTTGGAAAAGGGGGATGACTGGTTTCCATAGTTACAAAGAATCATGAGCTGATTTTCGTAATGTAAATGCAGAAATGTTCGCGGTGGTTTTATGTTCGTGGTTTTCGCGGTGAACTCTTTACCGCGAACTTACCCACTGCGACAGTGAGAGATTGTTTAGCACAGGTTAATCGGGATATGTACAGTAAAGTAGGAATATCATTAGCACCAACACATCCAACATAAAAGAGCCATTTTGACAAAACGTATAAAGTTTGGAAATGTTGTGAAAATGCTGCAGCGTTAATCTTTTTAACACTTTTGTTGCGCTCTCAGCGATGCCTTGCGGTACTGAATGAACAAGAGTTCGGAATTCGCATGATTGATATACAAGTATCTTAATGCTTGCGAAGTGGGCTAAGGTGTTTGATACCCTCTTTACCAGGATGAAAAATTTGTTGAAACAAGTTTCCATTTAGTTGTTTATCATGTCACCATGCACCAAGTAACTAAAGGCATTGCAGCAGGCCTGAGCCTAACCTCTGCTTGTGGAGTAGCTGATTGGCCCCACCTTATATACTGTAATTCTTGATTTGTTAACTGTAACTTGATTTTAGCTGGTTTAACGGTAACTAGTCAACAGCTAAAATTTCATCATCGCTAATATTTGATGATTTTGATCATTAATACTTAGGCCAGTAATGTTTGTTCCCATCGTTACCTACTCCATTTTCCAACAGCCGCTATATTTTCCTGCCGCTATATTAAAGTGATTTACAGTATATACATATATGTATATATATATATATATATATACATCACAATGTACATATAACATAACCTACTCATCATCATATCTTGCCGCTCCACGGCTGTAACCACTGAGGGGCCATTAGACAAGCAACAGCTGATTTTATGGGCTGTACCACACTACTTTCAAGATGGGGGTGGCGGCGATCTATAATTCTCTGAAACCTGACAATTCTGCTACGGTGCCCAAAATCGCCGTGTTTCTTTGGGACATCATCAATAACTACCAACATGCCAAAATTCAAACAAGTCCACCAAAGGGATCTTGTGTGTCTGTAAGTGTGGTATTTTAATAAAGAACTGAATCGAATTAAAACTGGGAACATACAAACACAGAAAAAACAGTACCCCCGTCGGAGGTCACTGACCCCCTTCCCGGGGGTAACAATAATGGGTGATAAAAAGGAAAGGCCTTACTCCCTGGCCTCCGCACATCTGCTTGGTCTCTCCCAACGGATTAATCTCTCACACACTCACACAAACGCCTCAATTGAAGCCAATTCCTCTGCGAGTTGCCTCCAAATACTTCAAATGCCAAAGGTTATAATAGAGTAGTCTAACAATAACCTAAAATTGATTGCAAGCACTACACGTTTTATAAAAGAGCGAAACGGTGCACTCAATTACTCTATCTGTTGAAGATACTGCCGATGTCTTCACTAAAGGGCAAATTCAAGGGAAACGATCTCAAACATTCCGATATTCACTTCTTCTATATGTTACTGTAAAATGGAAAATGTTCACGGGGATTTAATTTCGCGGTAGGAAGAAAATGGGGGTAGTCCAGTTGGTTTTAAGTTCGCGGTTGAAACTGTAGGGTTTTGCTGTAAAAGAGGAAATGTTCAAAATGGTTTTAAGTCCAAGATGAAGAGGTCATCGTGAAAAACGCGAACATAAAACCAACGCAAACATTTTTCAATTTACAGTATTCATTATCTATACACACAATTGAATACAAAAATATCATCAGCATTGTTTGCAACGAAATAAATGATTATAGTCAGAATGTGTCTTTGTACTAGACTGTTATCTAGGGCAGAACCACAAAGTACAGGTGACGAAAGTGTCACGTTTATGGTGTGGTTGATATACGAAGGCATGCAGTTCTTTTGTTTTCCTGCGTTGTTCTAATATACAGGTGAAGTCCCAAGGGATGCTCCCAGTACTACAATAAGCCTCCAGTCAAGCGGACAAAATGTCTGCATATACACTGACTACACTCTAGACTGACTGTTTTAGATTATCGAACAAATTTTGAATTTGTAGGAGGTTGAACTATTGATATTAGTACAAAAAGATGGCTAGAGATCTTAGTCTAGGCAAGACTAACCTCCCAGTACTACAATAAGCCTCCAGTCAAGCGGACAAAATGTCTGCATATAGTATGTACAGTGACTATATGAAGACAGACTGTTTTAGATTATGGAATGGAGTTTGAATTTGTAGGAGCTTGAACTGTTGACATTACTAGTAGTAAAGAAAGATGGCTAGAGATCTTAGTCTAGGCAAGACTAACCTGAATTTATCATAACCGCAACAGAAAGATTCTCACCCAGCACAATCTTCTTGGACTAACCATAGTCTTACCTGACTCCCTCAAAGAACGGAAGCAATGTGCTGAGAAGATCTCTAGTTCTTGCAACTGAAGAGGTCCGTTGGTTACCACTTAGAGGACAGCATTGTCCGAGGGTTAGGGGTTTATAGAGTGAATAGTTGGTGATTCCGTGGCCGAAGCCTGTATTACAGCTTAAAGCGCGAATCAACGGTTGTCGGACCAGTTGGCCACAGTAAAAGTAGCAGTTAATCCGGCACACGACCACGTTTATTCATGAGAAGCTCAAATCGGCCTGCAGGCCGCTTTTCATTGATGTCATGAGTAGAGAGGTACTACTACTTAAAGTTTCAGGCAAGATATAAAACAAAGATACAGTTTGTATAATTTAAAGTCCTGATGAAACTATAAATCTAATAAATCTATGCACATAGTATTACACATATACATGGTACAAAATAGATACGGGTGAGAACTGCATTTGGTCTATGGTTTATGTCCATTCGTTTTGGTCTATCTGACACAATATACCTGATATTGAAAAAGCAGTACAATGTTTACTACACGTTCTTATTTATTTATTTATCTATTTATTTATTTATTTATTTCAGCTTTATTACATCATGGTGTAAACGGACAGAGGGAAACAGGATTTCCTTTGTGATCCCAGTCCGGGTAAAAACAACAGAATTTCAACAAACCAAAACGTAATTTTGATTTACATCATGAAACTGTCTGTTGACACGGGATATGACATACAAGAGGTCTGTTTTGAATTTCATCACTCAGTTGTCAGATTGAATATTTTATGTCTCTTGCCAGCGGCCGGCCAAAAAAAGAAGGCTAGGGTTGGTAGGTTTTAAGGTCGGTCGGGTTACCGGAAGCACAACATTTTTTCCTAGTTCTCACCAAGGAGGTTTATCAAACCTCCTTATTGGTGGATCAAAAAAATTTGATGTAGGTGACATCTACTCTCCAAGCAGAGGTTAGGGAATCGTTAGGTACCGGCTTGTTTTTTTACGTTTTTAAGGTGTTCTTATCGGGCTTTTTATTTTGTCTCTTTTACTTTTAGCCCGATAAAAAGGTCTAAACAACGTCCAACACAAGCCGGCGCCTAGAACAGGGCAGCGAGACTGGTTCTTGGCTGTGACGCCAGGACTGACAGTGCAACAATGCGACACACCCTGGGCTGGTTACCGGTGAGCGAGAGAATCCAGCAAAGAAGTTTTGCTACATTCCGCCGGCTAGTACGTACTAAAATACCGAAAACCCAGTACCGTCAACTCACCTTTCAGTCAGAAAATAGTCGGTATCAAACAAGAGCAGCAACATCAAACTCAATCAAACTGCCAAAACCGAAAACCAATGCAGAGAAGCGAAGATTCCTGTACCGCATGTCACAACTCTGGAACAGGACAGTTGATGCATGGATTTGATACTATTCTGTGACCTGTTTATCCAGTTATCCTTCGTTAATGTATTGTGTGGGAAAGTATTGCGTTATGTTGTATCTATGTGTATTTGTATTTGTTCAAGGACCAGAGGAAGAATAGCTGCACATTGTTAGCTAATTGTGGATCTGAATAAAGTCAAAGCCTAACCTCTGCTTGGAGAACATATACCAATTAATCTAATCTAATCTGATCTTATCTAATCGTATCTCACCTGATCTATTCTAATCCGTGCCAATTTCCTTGTAAATTAATCGCGATCTTTCTAATCTTTCTATCTCTTTGAAAAGTTGTCCGTCACTTCGAGTGAATAGATTTAGCTGTTTCAGTAAATCTACAGAAGTGACATGATTTGAGAGGACTAGGGTTTCTCAAGTACGAGCTAAAGTAACTTACAGGGAGGGGTTGCTAGCCATCCCCTTTAATGCACCTTCTCGGACCCCCATTTTACGTCCCTTCCGAATGACAGTGCAGCCCCAACCGACATGTCCTTAGCCCAGGACTTAACAACTGGTGAGCACCAGGTAATCTGATCCAGAAGGTTTTAAACTGTCACCACAGATGTGAAAGTGATCTCTATCCAGTTTAGCTCACCAAAGAGCTATATGTCCACTGGTCGTGACAGAGAAGACAAACGCTACGCACAGTATTTGCAGGTGCATTGTACGGGGAAATTCCCCCCAGCTATGATCTTTTCGACAAGCACAATGAACAGCTGCCAACGGCTTAACGTCCCGTCCTAAGGACTGCTCCCTTTCCGGTAACGTGCATGTCGGGTGAGCGACACAGTCTACATGCAGTACGTTGAGAAGGCTAGCTAGTTCCGAAGGTAAGTGGACCACTCCATAATTGTATGGGCGGACGTGTACACCGCAAACATAATAATGATGGTGTCTAATTGACCAGAACTAACCTGTTGGATCGCAGTACACAATGGGACATCAAGCGGTGTTACTATAGCTACGTCCTGTTTCCAAGCGTCCTATGGCCGGAAATAACGATGCTGATATTTTTACCAGTCATCGTTGTGTCTTCTTTCATATTCCCCGGTCGCGAAACAAAATAAGAACAAGGAAAACAAAAACAACAATATACAAGATGGCGACAACGACCTTCCGCGTGTGTTTGGGCACGTGTGACTTTTGACATGACACATGCTCACGTGACCCAAACAGGTGTAATGTGTTTGTCATTTATTTATAGACCAATGACAATAGATTATTCGGGTCGACAATGCTAGCTGATCACGTGGGACGCTTTCAAACCTAACGTACCACGACCAAGACGTCACAGCAATGTCAGCGTTTAAGCTCGTGATCTCATATACATGTATGCGGTATGTATCCCGTGTATAGGGTCATATAGCAGTGTTTAAGGAGATATCTTATGCAACAGTTGTTACTCTGATGTCGACCAAAAAGGACGAAAGAGACCCGGCAGCTATAATGACTGAATGAATGATGACCTTTATTTTACACATATACCCACTGGGTTAACTACAGGTCACATAAAAGAATAGTATACAGATACATGTATACATTGTCACATTACTACATGTACAAGAATTATAAACTACATGGATTCGACTTTTCATCGCTTCTTCGTAATGGGAAAAATGCAAGGACAGATATGGTTGATAATATTTTGTCTAAACTCCTTAAAAATATGAATTTGTCTATATTGCTTACTAATAGGTGTATGAAGTACGGGAACATAGGTTGTATCAGTCTATAAAGCCTAGTTCTCTCTTTGTCGTATAATTTACATCCTATTATAATAGGGTTGAATACCAATATACCATATGGGCGTTACGTTCAAGATACGTGCTACCACGATCTGTTTCCCAAAGAACTCAAGGCCTTGACCAACCGTTTGCTTGTTTAGTAGAGGGACGTCGACGAGTTACTTTGTCAAAGCCTCTAATGTTGTCGTGCATGTTGCAAAACCTTGTAAACCAGCCACAGTGGATGGTGGTGGTGTTGGGGGATTTAACAAAAACACATCGACGCGTGGCATAATGGCAGGGTGCTAGCTTGTCGCAGAACTCAGAGGTCCTGGGTTCGAGTCCCATGACATGCCCTGGCGTTGTGCCCTTGGGAAATGCATTTCACACGAATTTCCTCACTTCTCTCAGGTGAAAATGAATACCTAGCTTCGGTTAGGGACGTCCCTCGGTTAGGACGCCGGGAATGGAGGTCCCTTGTTTGAGGCAAGCCACACCTCGAGCATGTCAAAGACCAAATAGATCTGTCAAGATATGCAGCTTGTACTATTCAGCGCGGTGGCAGACCCTAGCAGAAACGAGGTGTAACGGCACTACGGTAGATATATCAGACCAACGACCGAGACTATTTTGTCAGTAGAGCAGACAGGTGTTGTTTGTACTTTGTTGTACCCGTGACAAAACACACAGCGTTCTGTGCAACCACCTGTGCAGAGATCCTGTTTTTGTTCTAGGGGAAAGTATTCAGGGACAAACCACGAATGGGTACACACATCATCGTGGGAGTGGGATCCATTCGCGGGTGTCTCACTTACCTGCGACGCGTTGGCGATCTCGCTGCGACCGAGCGATTTGACAGAGCGCTGAACGGATTTCATCAATAAAAAACGGATATTCTAACGCTGTGTGTGTTTTGTACGTTTTGCATGATATTTCTATTACAAAGTCAAGGGTAATGTGTTACCACAAGTCTAATTTAGGCCGCCAACATGCCACAGTCCAGTGAGACATCCGCATAAGGGACGGACCACGAATGGCGCATACATTGCCGTCAGAGTGGTGTACATATGCATTGAAGAGCTTTGCAGAATGAGATTCAATTCAAACTTGCTGACATCACTTAAGCTAGCCCCTCTTACCAAAGCAGACAAGCAAACATGCATGCGTTTTCAACAAAGCTTTCGTGTTTGTAGACACGTTAAACCATACTGAGATCCGAAAACTTTTTGAGTGTCCTAGACTCATCACTATTATATAGTTTTTATGAGTCATTTATGGAGAGCTGTTGCTAGCCCTTCTCCTTAAATAAACATGTACGGTACTCGAGGCATATCCTCGAACACGGGACTTCCCATTTTACGTCCCTTCTGAAAGACGGGCGCAGCTCCAACCGAGATGTCCTGACCCAGGATTGAACCAGGGTCTCTCGGTTACTAACTTACTGGAACCAGGAGCTCAACTGTGAGGCTGCTACCAGTTGAGCTGTAGGGACATCCCTGTTGGTAAACGGTATAGCCGAGGGTCCGGATTTGCAAAAGAATGCTGACATCGGGGACCACTAGCTAGTAACCCCCAGGCTGTAAACCGAATAATTCTGACATATGGCTCAAAGCCAGCTGTTAATATATGCAAATAAACTCACCTGTCGGCTGAATATCCTTCCTGTAATTAACGGGAAGTTAGAAATCCTGGATCACCTGTTGGACTGACTACGTGACAAGGGTGGTGCACTTGAGCTTGCACAAGGACTAGACCATTAGCAAAGGGGGGAACACATCTCCTATCGCAAGATTCTTTTGACTTTGATCAAGCTATATACCATTACAAAAGAGGGAGACACAATTTTTCACCCCAAGATTCTTCTGACCTTTACAAACTTTATGCTATAACTGTTCCATGTCTTTGCTATGGACATGCTACTTTGTTAAATTTTTTTAGTTTAACCTATTAGAGAGAACGTTTGGTATTCCCTGATCTTATAACTATGCGGCCCAGCCTGGAGCGGTGAGTATTAGTAACATACCCTGACTCTACGTCGTGACTTGTTGGTCACAGTTGTCTGACTTTTCGTGGAACAAAGGATATGGCAACGTCCGTTCGTTCAGACCCTTGTAGTGCCTACATTTTGTAAGTGGCACATAGGGCAGCAAGTTCCCTTGCTGTAGCAGGGTATATTCTACAGGTAGGGATTGGCAACCCTTACACTTTAACGTGCTCGAGGAACCTCCTTTAACACAGAGCCCTTGTTTTACGTCCCTTCCGAAAGACGGGTGCAGTCCCAACCGAGAAGTCCTGACCCAGGATTGAACCGGGTCTCCCAGTTAGGAACTAGTTAGAACCAGGAGCTCAACTGTGAGGCTGCTACCAGTTAAACTATAGGGACATCATAGATGTAGCAACAACCTCGTCTAATACGCTACGTTACAATGCATTCTTGTACACCCCGTGCCGCGATCTACTATGATTTTAGAATGAAAGAAAATGGCATTCAAGACCCAAAGAACTGAATCAAGGTGTAAAAGTAAACGTTAAGGTGCAATTGTTGAGTAAAGCACACAGACAGTGTTGTGCAGAGTGTCACCACACAAACACCAACCTTAATTAGATATGCTTATTCTTGTGGAAAGATTGCGCAGTGTTTTGACAGCATAAAAGCCACTGTTTGAATATTTGCCATGCTCAAAGATTCTCAAACGGGCTGACTTTCCGTTGTTAGATAAAACCAAAATAAACATCTAAACATCGTTAAAAAGCTGTACATACCTGAAATTCGACCTTAAGGTTCCCTGTTAACACTTCTACACGGTGACGATAAGTGCGCGGTATCTCACACCAGTTATCCTGTATCTTCACACTTGTGCGTATATGCTAGTTCGCCTGAGTTTTTGGTTTAGATTAAGTAGAAAAGACTTCTTCCCCGCAAACTTTACTTAAACCCTCAAAAATGTTAATGCGCAACTCATACGAACAAGTGTGATACGGCCCTATGCTTTATCATGTAAATCTAATTGTGACCAAGGGACGACCACGCAGCGACCTAGAAATTTTACGGGGTGCTAAATGGAAAGATAGATGAAAAATTTTATGTGTTTTGTTCTCTTTTCAGTCATACGTTATTTACATAGTATTGCATGATATTCCAATGATGGAGTCAAGCTTAAGGGTAACACAAATCCAATTCATGTCACTGCGAGGTCGCAGCGAGATCGCCGTCCAGTGGAATGGGGGCCATGATGGAGACTGGAATGCAACTGGCCCGATTTTCTTTCTAATTAGAGATGTCATTATACGCTGACCAAAACAGAGTCGGCGTCGCACAACAGCTTTAGTTATCCACCAATTATCTATACAAAAGGCGATATACAATAGACATCTATCTACATCGGGTTAGCTGTGATTGCGTCGAGTTAGACTAACCGGTCAAACAAGGGCATTAAGGTATCACATTTCTGGTCTGATCCCGACCGCTCAAAACAAGTAATTCAGACTTAAACTATTTTGCACCCGAATTATTTTCGGTCCGATCACCAGGCCACACAACGGTGGGTCAAAATTTAAAAACGACTTCTTTCCCGCAAACTTTATCGAACCCCAAAATGTAAATACACAACTCATACGGACTTCAATATACATACGCATTGGTGTGACCTCCCTGAAGCTCACATAAACTGAGCATGAAACTACGTGTAGAACAGGAAAATGAATGCTCACAGAGGCAATCTCCATGTACGTAAATCCTAGTTCGCCTCTATTGAAGTTACGCGTATATTGTTCAACGCACACTGCTCTCCAATCTTGTGCACCCTGCTGTGGTCTCAATACACCCCGGGTGTTATCTGTAAACTACGTGCAGCTTGTCACCGTGAATGCCTTCAGGATGTTGTTGCTTCTTCGAAAGTGTACAAGCACTAGTCACATGTTCGTGACATATACCGTAAATACGCTTGCAGAAAGTTAACTCACTCTTTGTCAAACGCATCCTGATCACCTAAGACAATGGCATCATAAATCCACTCTTACGCCTTCCAATGTTTGTGTCATATTTCCGAAGCGGGGCCCGGCCGGGTAGCTTGCGGGAATGAAAAATAAGATTTAAAAGAAACCAACAAATCGTAAAACAAATTATTCCTTGCCATAAATTATGTATATTCTTGAGATGCATTTCTTATTTTTTTTTTTTTTTCTCAACCAGCCCGACCGGGCTCCGGCTTGTAAATGTGACCCTAGCATTACAGAGTGCCTTCTGGCAGTGTTACTCAGAATTATATACTCAAATAACTTTATATGATTTAGCCTTACCATTTTATATATGTAATATATACCCGTAGCCATATTTCTATGCCATTGCCAATGTAATGATATGGGCCATATGGCGGAAATAAACAATGAATAGAAAAGGCCGTTTTAGGCAAATTGGTTGACCCGGGTCGCTCTCCAAAGGGACGTCATTATGAATACGAGAAAGTATCATTGGTTGTTTTCCCGCCCAGCTTGTCCCTGTTACTATGTCACAGTACTTTAATCACGGTCTGTACACATCTGTGCACGGCTGTGATATTGATTGAAATACATACTGGCAGATGTCAGGAGTACATCCAAGAACACCGAAAATCGTATAACATGAAGCTATGAAAGTACCGCGCAAAAGCTTTGCAATAACATTCGGTCCCCAGTTTCTACTGTCGCGTATTTCAAACCACCAAATATTTTCAATAGAGGCACGGCCAACCACTTACAACGATGTGCCCACGAAACAGGTTTAAACATAGTATTACCGATAAATGGGTTTGGGATTCAGAATGATTCCACGCTATGCATTGAAAAGAAAGACTGTCACGCCCCACGCCCCCTGTTTTTCAAACCACCGAATATTTTTGAATAAAGCCAAATAATATATGAACCACTACACTAACTCACGACGATTTGAATCAGTTTTAAACATACTGAGATGTGTTTGGGATCCAGAACGATTCTACGCTATATTTGCATTGAAAATAAAGACTGCCACATCCTCCTTGTTAAAATGAAAACTTAGGAGATAGTTGGTTACTGTGTGGTGCTATAATGAGAACCAATTTGCGCACAGACAATGTTTCTGTCACACGGCAGACTCAATAAGAGCTAAAGCCGACCACCTGTCGTTCTATAATGTTGTGCGAATCTAGAAATTTCCAATTAGCCCCGCTGGTTTGAAAAGGGTAACCATCACCAGGCCAGGGGTAAGGATCGTAGAATTCGGCAAAAAAGAGAATAAATGGCCAGTAGAGTCAGTCCACGGTAAGGATAATAATTCCCCCTAACTGCGCCTGCGAATGAAACTCTATGATGGCCAAACTTCCCTGGCAAATATTTCCCCTATATCCGGCGTGGTTAGTCTGGTAGAGACTATAAAAAGGGACCCGTCCCCGTAAAAAACAGAGTTAGAAATAACGATAGAGATGAAATTGGTCGTCATAAGCACTCATGAGTCGTGCAAGGGTTGCATGGGGAGGAAGGGGGTTTTCAGAATCGTCATGCTGCAGCTGGTACTTGAGTCATAAGGAAACTGTGACGTACCCATGATGCACAGAGGCGTTTGGCAACGGTCCGTATGACGAGGTGTCTCTGTCAGAAAGTGCGACACGAATACGGGAGGACTGCGCGTTCATCTGTTTGGGGAACGGTACCTCTACCAGCTAGCTGCGCAGACTTACAGCAGATAGATCTAACCTACATATACTCCGGTTGTAACATTTGCACTTGGTGGTAGCTGAGCCAAACTTCAGAAAAAAAGGAAATATGCATGATGTATAGAAAAGCTACCAACCGCGGTCATCCTCTGCAATGGATGCTTCTGCAGAATTGCGCCGCCTTGCGGAATTGATATGAAAGGCAGCGTTCAGAATATCACGTCCGTAGATGTGGGAGGGTCTGCGACCTGTGGAACTGCCTGATGACCGACGGCGTCCCATCCCAGATACGATTGAAATACGACGGCCTCCCGACCCGGGTACGACGGAAGTGCGACGGGCTCCCGCCATTCCACTGGACATGCTTGCAGCGGCCATCTGTTGATGAAATATGTTTTTCATAAAAACATGAACATAAACTTGTACTTTTCTTTTATCAGCCATACTGACTGATATGCCAAGCAATGAAATTAATTTTCCATACAGCGTGTTATAGTAGACATTATGAATATGCACGAGTACTGCACTTGTAGCGGCCATCTGTGATGAAATACGTTTTTCATAAAAAGTGTTATGATAGACTTCATGAATATGCACTTGGACTGTGCTTTTAGCAGCCACACTGAACGATCTGTCAATGAAATATAGTTTTCCATAAAACGTGTTACAGTAGCCTTTATGAACATGCATCTTTGCTGTGCTGTTTTAGAAATACGCACACCAAACCTCAAGTTCCTGGAGACTTTAAAGTCCTCTTGGAATTCAATCGACAGGTATTTCTTTATATAATATTATTATATTTGTCGAAACCAAGCACACAAAATATTCCCAACATGACTTTGGTCGATCGCATCTCCGCTATTGCACTAGCAATGTCAATGTAGCAGATATCCATGTACCAGTGGAAAATGTGTTTATTATTCTTTACAATGATACTGTATCCAATTTGTAATGATTGTAGTTGTACATTTGTGGGTCTGGCATCATCTCTGGTTATGTGAGTGGGTCTCATAAAAGAATTTTGACGACATTTTCCACGACCATATCTCAGTACTTGCAATGGCACTGATTAGAAATCGTGTCATATAGCACTGGAAAGTTCGTTTATCCCATTTTTAGTAATTAACATGCATTCTAATGACACATAATACAATACAATTAACAAAGTAACACCGGAAATCTTATCGACTGAAATCAAGTTTCCAACTCATGTTGTGTTGACGATCAAACAAATAAACGTGCAGACTGAGCAACAGATTTCAGACCGAATTCAAATGATGTCCCTTGAAATACAACAAAATACGGGGTTTGATCTCGTAGTAATCGCCAGGACAACAGAAAAGGCTTGAAAACTGTAGTTTTAACTGACAAATGTACGCCACATTTCAACCATATCTACCTCATCATCGGTGTTTTGCGTGCAGAGCACGTACTTTGGCAGACGACCACGGTGAAAGATTCCCAGCCAACCGTAACGCACAGGGCGACTGCCACGTTAAGTATGAGTAGGGAAAAGCCAAACATTGTCTTTTTTCTAGTCTCTTGGTAGACTCCAGAGAGCGCCGGTGTATATTTCTTTAGAGCTGATTCGTGATTTCAACCATGTCGGCGGAGACGGCTTCGACACGCCAAGAACTGCCTCCGCCGACATTACTGAATCTTAGCACACGTTGAAAATCGCGAATCAGCTCCCCCCCCCCAAGCTATCGCTTCAAGAAGTCTACGAAGGAGGCTTGTTTTCTTCCATATCTGCCAAGACGGACAAAATGTCTTTCTTACCGTGTGCGAAGTCCAAGGTTATCTGCTAGTAGAAAACTGCAAGTGTCCTTCCCTGAACTTCGCCGAGAAGTTGTGCAGTGCGTGGTGCAACTCAAGAAGCACCCCACCCAGGTAAACAACATACCTGAGTCCCAGGTGACCGCGCGTCAGGTAGCTAGGGTGTGTGTACTCTTGTAGATCTCGTCACTCAAAGGACAGACATGTTTGTTGACAGAAGTTCGCGGGGCGTGCAAGTTTAGGTCCTCTGCACGAATAGGCTATGCGCTTTGTTGCCTTCGTCACGAAGGTAGAGCTAACCCCCAAAACTAGCACCATCTCCGCTTATGCTAAGGTCACATTTCCGATCCGGGGCCCAGCCGGACAGTCTTGAGGAACGAAAGATATGTTAAGAAAGACAACAAAAAGCACAAAAGTACCAAAACGTTTTAAAGAGCATAGCTTGTGCATATTTGTTGATATAAACTTTAATCTTTCGATTCCCAAAACAGCCCTGCCGGGCCCCGGTTGGGAAATGTGACCATAGCATAAACGCTGAGTCCCACTCCCCACCCCAAAGTCCACCACTATCAAGGCGATATATTGTATGCATATGCAGTGATTGAAATGATTGAAATGATTTTATTCGGTAAAAACTCGAGGGCAAACACGCCCGAATTACGTCCTTATTACACATTAGTTTATGCATCACAACCACATAAAAGCAATGACTTGCACTCCACTAATATTACAGCGATATGATTAATCTAAAACATAACGGAAAACAATTGCGCAGTTAAAATCTATTATTTTGCCTTATTATACAGCCGTATTGCAAAGTGGAGAAAGGAATGACTGCGCCTCTTAGTACGGGCTTTTGGAACACTCATTGTACCAGAGTTTCTGAGTGAGAGTCCTGTGGCGCCTGTCCCCGTGGGAGGCACTAAGTCGTGCCGGGAATCGTCCTCCTGAAGCATGCGTTCAAACAGGTGCACAGCTGCCTCCTCCCTCCTCGACTTCAGTGTTGGCAGGTCAGGCACGGAACGTCTTCCGCCCAGGGAAGTAATGCACGAGGCCCGGCGTTGGACCCTCCAAATGGCCACGTCCAGACATCGCCAGGTCACTTGGCAACCTTGGATCACCTTGGAGTAATCTCGGCGATCACAAGAAAGCTATTGGCTACTACGAACAGTCACTAACGATGATGGAAGAATTATGAAACGTTTGCATTTATTATGCAGATAAGGTGTTCATTTGCATAATTGATATCTGTTAATTCATTACCTTCAATAAACTACTTATGTTACATGTATTTGAGTCTTATAATGGAAAACACGGCAAATATAGATTTTCCCCATTAATCATGCAAATTAAGGTGAAATTTGCATACTTTGCGGTTCATTGTGTACATCTCTGTCAAAGCTGCCTGCATGCTGGATATGATGGAAGTCCGTTGCTCCTTTCTTCAGTTATTCTCCTTGGAAGATTTTGACAACACCGCTCTTGTAGTTCCAGAGCAATTTGCTAGGGGGCCCAAACCTACACCACTATCTTCCTTACATCACAAGCTATCTGCCACCAAAAAAAACAGACCATAGCACGTCCAGGTCAAAAGATACAAAAAACGGAAGTTCTGTTGCAGCACCAAGGTCATATACCAGGCCCAAAATCAAGCTAGACCTTTGTCTTCTTAACAACCACCCACATACCAAATATGATCGTAATCCATTCATAGGTTCTTGAGGTATGCTGACTACAGTAGTCCGGAAACACAAACAGACAGACAGACAGGCACACAGACACACACACACACAGACACGCCAAAAACAATATCTCCATTTTCCATGGAGATAATTAACTAATTGGAGGTAGGTGAAGTGTAAAAGAGACGAGCACAAATAAAGTGACAAAGAATTGGCTAATTGTTCGAAAGCCACAACATTCGCTGTACGTCCTTTTCAAATGCTTAAAATATCTACATGGTTGTACTGGACAAATCCTGTAGATTTGTAAAAGTACAAACATTATGTAGGTCTGAGGTATTTTTGATGCACGACAGGCAGTTGTTTACGCCCATACAACGGGGTCAAATCGTGACGCGGCAAACGCCGTATCTGAGAAAATAACGCGTTCTAGAGTGACCTGCGGTTCGACTGTGTATGACCTGCGGTTCGACTGGTTCTGGGGAACGTTGCACTTAAAGTTCAAAGTTCAAAGTCATAAACTTGACGCCATGGCAGGTGCGTGAACTATATCTTACAATCTTTCGGTGGACCTTCACACTCGTTTCGCCAACCTTGGTATTCGTACGTAGTTGTAACGTCGACGTAAAGACGGAACCCTTTTGAGTTGTACACCACCTACCAATGTTCAACAGAGAGCTAATTAGACTTAATTGCACCCAAACAGGAATCGAGGTCGGAGGGCTGGTTAACTATTCCCCGGCGCGGTATTTGGCAAGGTTCCGGTCGTTCTTGGCCGCGATAGAGACAGGAGTAGAGAACTACTTCCAGTCCTACGGGTTGAAAGTCCCGGACTGTCTCCCGTGTGAGCCAGGAGCCGACGTGCGTGTGCTGGGGATAGGGAGTGGATCAGGTAAGATGACCATGAGTGTTGTGACGTTAGACATGAAAGCTACACAGTGTAACTGCAGACAAAATAAATCGGCTTGTTATTCTTACCTTCTTACCTTCGAATCTTCATCAACAAGGTCACTTCACGTGCCGTCTGTGTGTTGTATGTGTACGTGTGTTGCCAGGATAAAGCTGTAGATGGATCATTGTGATATTTGGGAAACAAATCTGTGTTTCTGTGTGTGTGTGTGTGTGTGTGTGTGTGTGTGTGTGTGTGTGTGTGTTTTCGGATTTTGTAGTCAGCATAACTCAATAACCTCTTAATGGATTACGACGATATTTGGTTTGTGGTTAGGTCTTAGAAAGACAAAGTTCAAGGTCGATTTGGGGCTCCGCCTGGTATATGACCATGGCACTGCAGCATAACTTCCGGTTTCTGTATGTTTGTTCTGGACGTGCTATGGTCTTGAATATTTGGTGGTGGATAGTGTATAATGCAAGGAGGAAGTGGTGTAGGTTTGGACCCCCCAGCAGCATGCTCTGGAGCCGCAGGGGCATCTTTGAAACTTTATACATTTATTAAACCATGTACATCTACATGTATAACGTCGGTATCATGTACTCGTTGTTGTTTTCTTCCAGGAGAGGTTGACAGGGCTGTTCTAAAGAAGGTTCTACAACGCCACAACCGTGTCTACAGCAGGGTCGTGGAACCGTCGAAGGACATGATTAAACAATATAAGGTGAATGTATACTCCGTCGTGGGGGGTCTTGTGGCACAACAGCAGGGTGTTTGGCCCAGAACCCTGTGGTCCTGGGTTCGAATCCTGTCATGTCACCGATCTTGTGCCCTTGAGAAAGACACTGTACACGATGTTCCTCACTCCACCCGGGTGTAAAAATGAGTACCTGGCTTTCGTTGGGCAGGTAAAAAGGCAGTCCAGAAAGGAGAGGATTGGGCTCCGCCATCCAGCACCGTGTCCTAGACACAGTGGATAACAGCTGACTGCCTTTACGGCATTAAAAATGCCATGGTCCTACCTTTTACCATTTATACTCAGTCAACCAAATGATATGATGCGTCGTTTAGCCTGAAACGTTGATTCGTTTAGTATGCTCGTGTTGCTGAACATTTTGTATGCTTGTATATAGCTAACAATATATGGTTAAAAGCGGTCTGCCTTTTAACCGGAATACCCCGGAATACACCGGAATACACTGGAATACACCGGAATTCACCGGAATACCCATTAGGGAGGGTAAATCTACCGGAATACACTATACTTTGATGTGTAAACGTCACAGGATATTGTATTTTGGCATAAAATGATATATTTATGGCCCAGGGAACAAGAAATCACTAGAAATTACTAATGGCGATCGGCGTTGGCGCCCCCGCCAGTCGCCAGGTTTGTTTTCATTGGGGATTACAATGTTTGTGTCATCGATTTGTTAAACGTTCAAACACTTCATCATCGCCACTAAAACAACGCTTGCATGATGGGTACCAGCAGCGGTGCCTAAATATTAATGCAAATTTCACGGAATTAATACGAGTTTTACGGAATACGTACGATCCTTACTAATTTGTTACACCCTATTCTTAGTCTCGCCCTGCTAGTTTCTCTATACTATACCTCGGTGCATTTTAAGGTATTTGGTGTTTAGCAGGAAGAGAGAAGCCCTAAACTTCTTAGAAGCCAAGATATCGTTGGACAAAAAAAAGAACGAAATTCTCGAGGCGGCCATCTTGAATTTGCCACTCCTGTCACTTGACCCAGGCAACATTAGTAAGGATCGTATGTATTCCGTAAAAATACTTATTGCTTAATCGCATATATGTACAATTACAAAAAGATAAACAGGGCAAAAGAAAACATGCAGGGGGGGGGCAGAAGCCTAGGTGGCTTTTCATGGGCCTCCCCTAAACTAAACAATGGGAATTTTAACAAAATTATGCATAATCAAAATTAAGCAAAATTAACGAAAGAACAAATTGAAATTGTACCATAAATCCTAATGAAACAAATAGAAAAAAAGAGGAACTACAAAATAAATTGACCTGCTTACTAATAGGCATCAATATCTTCCAGGAACTGGTACGTGTAGACACAAGCCTCAGTGCTGTGAAGTTTGACTGGCGGCAGCAGACAGCAGAGGAGTACTTCCAGACGAAGGGAGACACGAAGTTCCACCTGATCCATGCCGTACACGTTCTGTACCATGTGGAAGATATTCACGCCACCTTGCGGAACATGTAGGAACAGCTGGCAGATGGTGGTTGCATGCTGGTTGGTATGGAGTCAGGTAATGATGATAATAATTCACCAGGTTGTATTGTTACAGCCAGCAGGTATCCATTTCTGAGTAATGAGGCTGTTGTAACGCGCTCGAGGCACCTCCTCGAACACGGGACCCCCATTTTACGTCTCTTTCGAAAGATGGTACAACCCCGATCGAACCCTTCCCGGATTCGATCAAGGGTCTCCCAGATCCAACTAAATGGAAACAGGAGGCTCAACTGCGAAGCCACTACCAATTGACCTACAGGGGCATCCTAAATCCATGAGCGAGTCGTTTTCTTTTTCAATTTGTACCTTCTCACAGAAGGTTATGTTTTTGTAAAGAAATTATTAGAATACGGTCCCATTTCTTAGGCACTTCAGCAGGACTTGCTGATTTGATTTCTCAATTTCTGGACATGCTATGGCCTTGTTTTTAAAGCTATTAGGCTCGAGAAGAAGTGGTGTAGGTTTGTAAAGCAGTACAAGCGTACAGAAATACTGAGATAACCAGGGCGCATCATCATCTTCGAGCTTAGCTTGATGTTCTTTCCAGATAGGCCTTGGCCTTGTCAAAGGCCCTCAGTACCCAGTTGTAGTTCACAAACCCAGTTACGTGTACTCGCCGCCACCCAGGTACAGGGTGGCGGGCAGGGAGTAGCGCCCCTGCCCTTTGAGGAGCTAAACCCCAAATACACCACAACAAACACAGCGACCACCCCCTCCATAAGTACCCGTACCCCCAAACCGTGCCAGAGCCTTCAACTTAATGAAGTTATGCACGTAATTCGAAAAAGAAGAAGATATAGCAATATTATATGCTTATGAAAAATGGTTATACAGTATATATATTCACAGATCGAAGTGACTGGGGGAGGATGGAGTACAAGCTGCGGGAGATGTTCAGCCCAGACGAGAGTTCTACGTCATTCTGTACCCCCGATGACGTCAAACAGTGGCTCGACAGCACAGGTATCAGTTACGTCACCTCCGAGGATGAAACCAACGTCAACGTCACCGAGTGTTTCAAGGAGGGCTCGGAGGAGGGGATGATGCTTCTTGACTTCCTGACGCAAACACCTGACGCGTCCTGCGATCCAGAAATGCGGGCAACCGCTCTGGAGTACATCCGACGTAATTCGTCCGTGGTGGACGGTAAGATTCTCTTCAAGTCAGTTACTGAAGTCATAGTCGCCTCAAAGATCTGTGCTTAAAACAAGAACGGGATACTCTCGTATCACCCTGTATGCCAATTCAGAGCGGATTCTGTTTGAAAGCTTCTCACTAAGCTTCGACATTCTGTCATGTGTAGCAGTTAAATCTGTGTTTAACGAGATATCAATATCATTAAATGGGTAGATTGGATCGATTATGTAAACCAAGGAGGTTAAAAATAACCTCCTTTTTAACCTCATTGTGCAAACCGTGCACAATAATGATGATGATGCAAACTAGTACAGAAAGTTTATGTGCAACGTATGCCCGAAGGCTTATTGCAATTACGTAGAAACATAGGAATCATGAAATGACAGAGACATTGATTATTGTAACAAGAGAATAATCAAATACTTAAGTGTTGGCTGTATCTCCACAATTGGATTTGGCTTCTTTTTTGGAAGACAAAAACCTGAATTTTTCCTATAATTTGCGTATCCTGTGATATCCTTGCACGTGGCTTTTTGGTCGTTTGTTAATAACGTTGGAAAGTTGGGGTAGGTCGTGATGACATTTTGAAACAAGTCGGTTCTTTCTTCGTGGTTAGATGAACAATTGGAAATAAAATATTTTCGTCTCTCACCGCTGTAGACGTTGAGCAACTTTTGAAAATGAAATAAAAGACAATATCATAGTTGTATCCACACCCTATAGGAACTCTTTGTCTTTTTATTTCGCACAGGTAAAAGAATTTTACATACATATGACAGATCAATACACATAGTGCCGGGGAAGGTAGAGACCAATGTGGTCTATAATATTCCATCCCCATTTTTCAAACAGAATAAATTACAATGATAAATTAAGATATAGAGAAAAAAATAGCAACTTGATATCGAAACAAATAACAAATCAATAACTAATAATAACAATAACAAAAAACAAGAACTAAATAATTATGTATGAAGAAACAATTACCTAACTGAACACAGAAAAATTACCAACTAAATAAGCAAGGAAACAATTCGATAAATAATAACGATGCAAATAACGACAAGCACATATAACAACACAAGTCAATAACACAAAAAATGCACCAAGACATGCAGGATATAAATGAAAAACCAAACCACCATACACTTACATATATGTACATATTTTGCATAAAAACAAGTCAAATCTAAGACACCATGAACAAAAGGAGACCAGTAGCATATCATTTATTGCCAATCAAATAAAAGCTTCACACACAATTTATTAAACTATATGTATTCCAAAATTTGAAAGACGTGAACCCACAAAAGATATTTGATATCTTACATCGCACATCTTAATACAAACATCATTTCATCCAAATACCCTATTCTATAACACCATATTCACATCGGCTGGGTTTGCACACACTATTTCCGATGTACCTTAACAATGTTGATTGGGAAGGAGTTGTGAAGTAACGGTTTTAAGCACAAGTTTATAAGAAGTTTTGTGACTAGGAATACGACAATGCGTCATGCAAATATTTTTCAACAAATAACACAATAAATTCAACCTAGATTAGACGACTAAAATCTCAATATCATACTAAATTACTTACTTAGTTAGTTGTAGAGTTCAGGTATAGTCACGGAAACTCTTTGACGGCCCCTCCTCTTATACATTTGTAACCCCTACAATAAATAAGTTCTAAGTCATCTTAAAAACAACCTTGAAGCAAAACACACAAAAGCTATCAACCTGCACTGGGACAAATTGCTCCTAAGTTATAAAAAAATATGCTTCAAGTACAGGGCTGCCATTTTCTGAAACATTCAGACAGTTCGACAGTACACAGCTACTACATCTTACAACCTTTGGATCTAAATGCTACTTACTTGCTCAAATACATGGTCATCGGAATGGCTGCTGCGATGCCGATGACGTACAAGACAAGACACAGCCTGTCCAGGACCTTAGCCAACAGGGTGTAGTCGGACACCTCCTCCTCGTTCTTTACTGCCTTGGTCAGCTCCTCCATTTCGTTCTTCAGCTCGTTCATCCCCTCTGTCATCCTCTCCGTCCCTTTCTTTACCGCCTTGGTCATTTCATCCATACTTGCGATCAGCTGACGAAAGCCTGGGGTTCCAGTGGACTCGGGACCTTTAGGAGGCTCTGATATTTGACTGGTGATGTCGGGGTCTCCACAACTCGTGTCAAAGGCGATGTTTGTCAGCACTACGGCTTGGTGGTCGGTCAGGCTAGCCTCGCCATGGTCAGTACCGGTACCATTGCTTGTTTGCTTCTCCTTTGTGAGATCTCCCAGAAGTAGCACCCTTTACAAATGATATGATATACAAAATTAAGTTGATGTCCCTATACGTGCAAGTGTCTGCAAAGTGACACGATCGCACCTAGTACCTCTGATCTGCAGTTCATAAGTAAACTGCATAGAGGCCTAGAATCATTCCCCAAAGCTTCGTAGACTTTCCTTAGAGTCAAAAAGGCATTGACTCATTTAGCCATTCATGATTCTGCGCTATCTTTAGAAATTGCCAACAAACAGAAGACCCGTATCAGGCCCAGGCATGACATAAATATAGAATACAACACGGGGTATTCCGTATCACCCGAGGTACCAGCCCGACCGCGGGTCGGATCGCCCGACGGCCGTAGGTACATACCTTGGTCATACCCAAGCGAGAAAACACACATTTCAATGCGGAATGCGCCAGAAGTTGAGGGAGTTTTGAGTCCTCGAACAAGAAACTGTACCAACATTGATTCTAACCTCCGAATCTGGTATTCGAATTTCCGACGGCGGCGCAACCGGCGCGCTCGAAATGCATTCGAAATATTCCATGGAAGCTTGTGTAATAACACCCCCGAACCCTATGTGATCCGGATAGTTATCACACGGTCCGGAACACCCGTATCAGGCCCAGGCATGACATAAAAAGGTTATCGCGGCCCGGAAATGATAAAAAGACGAATATTCAGTACCTTGCCATGTAGCGGAGAGAAACAACCCTCGCCATCAGAGACAGGCGGCCCTCTTTGCCGTGGATATAGATGACGCCCATGGTGACGAAGAGGAAGATTCCCATCAGCCCCATGCACACGATGATCAGCGTGGCTGTGAAATTCGCAGATGGCGAATAAATTTAATGGTTATTAGAATTATTAGGAAATTGGCAGCACAATCTTTTCGGGCAGCACATTTCAATAGTTAATAAAAGTGTCCGTGCTCACCGAAAAATGGCAGAGCCCCCTTGACAGGAAGAACCTCCGTAACAAATACAAGAGACACGACCATGGAGAGTTGAATGGTCACTCCAAACGAGATCCGGTCTCCCTTGTCCACGGGCATGACAAATGTGATGGTCATCAGTACAATCAAGATGATGCAGGGTCCAACAGTCGTGGCGATGTGGAACGTGGGGATCCTCGACAGATGCAGAGAAAAACACGCCTCCCTGTTGTCTTTTGCGAAGATCCTATCCCTCCGATACCATTCTCCCTCATGTGTTGCAAGGGAGTAAGAGTCACAAGGATGGCTGTCCACATGTACATCTGAAGTGGAGCTTCTCCCGTGGCATTCTGGTGTAAATATATCATGATTATTACTCTGACAGTCTCTAAAAAGATCTACTTATTCTGGAATTGAAAGATCTGTCATTTTCTGAATGCATATACTCCCCTTTATGTCGTGCCTGGGCCTGATACGGGTGTTCCGGACCGTGTGATAACTATCCGTATCACATAGGGTTCGGGAGTTGTATCACACAGGCTTCCATAGAATATTTCGAATGCATTTCGAGCGCGCCGGTTACGCCGCCGTCGGAAATTCAAATACCGGATTCGGAGGTTAGAATCAATTTTGTTACAGTTTCTTGTTCGAGGAAACAAAACTCTCTCAACTTCTGGCGCATTCCGCATTGAAATGTGTGTTTTCTCGGGTGGGTATGACCAAGGTATGACATAAATAGAATACATGGATCCGGAGGCCTACGGCCTACGGGCGATCTACCCGCGGTCGGGCTGGTACCTCGAGACTGATACGGAATACCCCGTGTTGTATTCTATATTTACCTGCAGGTAATTGCAATAGTAAAAGTCTTAGTGAATGCTAAGTCATATAGAAGCAACTTAGAGTTCTCCGAAATGTCTTAAAACCTTACGTATGTTTTGCTCGATTGCTGAGTTTGCTGCAAAACAAATGTCGCAATCCATAGTGTCTGCAGGGAAGAAGAAGGGGTCAGCATCACAAACGGTGGTTGTCAGAGTTTCCACTCTCCACTGTACCAGGCCGCCGCTACTGACTCGGACCGGTACGCCCTTTGGTAGGCCTTGGTGGAGTGGATTCGCACTGGAAGGTAACCAAGAGATACTTGTAAAATGTTATGCTTTGTAGAACTAAAAGATGTGGTAGTGTTCTAGCCAACATTTTTTCTTTGTATTGTGTTAACTTTTCATGTTTTGGACAATCAAAGAATCCAATGATGTTGGCTTTTCTAGTCAAGCAGATCGAAGCCTCATTGGTCAGATAGAGCTTCCCGCACATTACGGTGCATAAGGCGGCGTCCATCTCCGTTTCGGCAGCCCTGGGCCACACAACTTAGTGCAAGTCACTACAGCAGGGGGCTAGTCCACTGGTAGTGGAGTGTGTTTAACTACCATAATCTTTCCCAAATGCTGAGTGCTAAGCAGAGAAAGCAGTATGTACCATTTTTAGAGTCTTTGGTATGACCCGGCCGGGGTTCGAACTCACGACCTAGCTACCGTATGCAAGGCGAACACTCTACCCACTAGGCCATTGCACCATATAGAGCGTACATGTATCTATTTCCTTATGAAACAAAGCAAATTTGACGAATGATTTGTTGAAAAACAAATTCCACCTACTTTCTCTTTAGAGTAAATGTTGGAGTCCAAATATCCTTGCCAGGAACACTGAAGGTCTCGATGCCACCGTAGTACCTTGGGTTCCATTTCAGCCGACCATCGTACCATGTCTAGAAAAGATAAAGGAAAAAACATTCACTACTTACGAACCAAATGGACGTTAACGTTACTAGAGTGTTCTACCAGAAAGCTATAATAGCCAGCATGACTAACAGCTTCTAGTGGCCTTTCCACTGGTCAAGCCGCTATAGCTATTGATACTAGTACTACT
Source organism: Branchiostoma lanceolatum (assembly GCF_035083965.1). Classification (NCBI taxonomy): domain Eukaryota; kingdom Metazoa; phylum Chordata; class Leptocardii; order Amphioxiformes; family Branchiostomatidae; genus Branchiostoma; species Branchiostoma lanceolatum. The sequence continues at coordinate 3,100,206 of NC_089722.1, read as the reverse complement.
AGTCAGCATCCTAATCCGGTTGATTCATGCATATGTGCAAACATTGGCCAATTATTGTTAGACTGAGAACTGTCTGTTAGCATGGTGTTGGTGGCTGCGATGACTGGTTTCCATAGCAACAGAGAATCATGAGTTCCTATTGGACGGATTACGATAAAGAATGCTGAGCTCTTATTGGTACATATTCTAAATCAGCCTACTTGCTTAGAAGTGACGGGCCACAAGCTTTATCGATAGGCAGGCAGAGAGAAATTGTGTAACTCAGACTGCTCTCTCTCGTTCTCTCTCTCTCTCTCTCTTTCTCTCTCTCTCTCTCTCTCTCTCTCTCTCTCTCTCTCTCTCTCATATATACATGTATATATGTGTCTGTGCAAACTTACGAAATCGATGATCACAGAAGCGACAAGCTGCTCCTTCTTTTCATCCTGAAATTAAAAATAGCATAAGTTGATACATTTTCGGCCTCCGTTCTTTTTTACTTAATCTTCTTGGAAACGAAAAGGATGGTCAAATTTCTCAGAAATAGTACTTACCAAGTCGACGATCTGTTCCACATTTCCTGTAAAGTTGATGGTGACATTTTCAGGCGCCAGACTAGGACTGTAGATGTCCAGTAGATCCTTCTGAAGCCTTTGCTTATAGTTCACTAAATAGGGAGAGAAAAGGCAATGAAAAATCTAGTTCCAACCCAGCTACCAAACATCATTGTAATCCATCCAGAGGTTCAAATCTATGCTAACCACAAATATCTGAAAACACAAACGCACAGATTTACAGACAGACCGAAAACATAGTGTCATGACCTTTCTATAATAGGAAATCATCTCAATAATAATCGGCAAAGCATGCAAAAAACGTCAGCTTTAAAGTTTAAGTAAGGCGAAGACTCTGTAACAGTCACCTGAACAAACGGGCTTGTCATACTCCCAGATGCCTCCATCGTCCCCCTCAAGGCACCTCACTTCCCTGGGGGAGCCGTACTCAATAGTGTAGCCATCGTTGCAAGTGTACGTGACCTTTTCCTCGAGGAAGTAGAACCTCTTTCTTGGAGTTGTCTTGCCGTAGTTGGGGGGACCTCTGTCCCAACAGCCAACAAAATCTAAGCGTAGCAACAAGATCACTTGTAAATGCAATGGCAAAATCAGCATCCATCGGTTTCAATTCTATCAAAAGAAGACAACAAGCGCGAAGAAGGATGGTTTTTAACCACATTATTTCTTTTATTTTTGCCTTTAGTGATTACAAAAATGGATGCAGAAGTTTGCAAGCTGATGAATAAAACCAAGGACATGTCCTTGATGAAACAAAAACACTGTCACTGTTGACGACAACTTACTGCACGGAATGATGTTACATTCCTCCTGGCTACCGTCTTCAGTCAAACAAAATGGCCGCTGGAGACCCGTAGGGTTGCGGCAGTAGTTGCTGTCGAGGTTAGCCCAGGGGTACTCAGTCGTGTAGTAATCAGCTTCCGGGGCTGACCACTCAAGACACTTTGCCCCGGAAGTAGTTATACTCCATGTTCCACGGTAGTTTATACCAGTGCCATGGTAGCAAGCTGAGGAAAAGAAAAAAAGTCATTAAACTGCTTCGCTTCTTTTTGAAACGTATAAAATAGTGTATTTCTTAATCAAAAAGTCGACATTAATGTCTTGTCGTGACGATGATATGCCACAATAATTCACATGGTTACGGCCGACAGTACAAATACAACGTTTACAGCTATCGTCAAGATAATGATCTTTTATGTATGTAGGTATAGATTACCTCATCTCCCATTTAAAAACTATAAAACTTAAAAACTATAATAAAGTTATTGTGTGTTGACAGCCACTCGAGAGAGTAAGGCAAGTCTACATGGTTTCAATCAGTTCTGTTGCAGCCGGCCTTTATCATCATAGTTATTACATATAATATATAATAAAAATCATAGTTCAAAGTTCTGATTCCCACCTTCTGTACCCTTTACTGCAGGTCTAGGATTCCAACAGCCTTGTTGTGATGACGAGAATAACTCACATGGCATCAGCATCAGGTGTCCACTCATGCTCCGTACTTCCTCACACCAAGAACGGCACGGCAGCAGTTGTTTTCCTCTGAGAAAAAAATCACAGGTGATTTCACTACTAGCCGATAGACAATATGATGAGGGTATATCACAACGCAACGTTCACTGCTTTGCACATACATTAAGTTACATACAGTTAGTTTCTTTCTTATCTATCTACCTACCTACCTACTGTAGGTTCTTAGCGTATCTTAACATTGAATATTCATGTATCTCTTGGCTTGGCTTCTGTAAGTCTAACGAAGATTGCATACTTATGTGTACTTTAGGGACATAAAGCAGAACAACAATGGGTGATGACATTCCTTGATGAAAAGTAACCGGTTACCATACGTGGCTAATACTAGTATGTGCGATGACATTGCAGACATTTCTCATCTACTCCAATAGACGTGTTTGCTACTTACACACATGGGGCCGTGACGTTCGGTGATGGACGTATGGGACAGTTCGGCATGTTCTCTTTAGAGACTTTGCATCGCGGAAAAATGACAGTGGACATGAATTCTCGAAACTCTGGATGTTGCTCCCCCGGCATGATGAAGGAACTGTTGAGAATCTCCACCACAGAGGAGTTCTGTATCTCGTCGAAAGTCTTCTGGCCAAGCAGATTTGGTAACACTGTGAGTCTACGGTTGAGTTGAAAGGCCTCAGGAGTTCGCAAACACTCTGAAAATTGAAGTAAACATGGGTCAATGTGAAGGGATTGAAATGTATCGCATTTTGGATGATGAGTAGAAAATCTTAACCGGATTCCTGCGCATAGAGTTAAATATTATATCAACATATTTCTTATAAAAGTTCATCTGTGTTGGTAGAAGTCCTTCTGAATCAAAGTTGAACTGTAACTGCCACCACAGCAAATTGGACTTACCCAAATTTTCGACTGATCAGCTACAGTTTTTGTCAAGGAATGAGCAATCCACTGCTTCTGTGACGTCACGTTAGATAGGAATCGGTGAGCAGTGGATTGTATATTGCAGAAAGTCTATGGCGCCCCCGTCTATGCTGAGGGTGTCACGTGTCCTATCTGCATAGCGTGACGTCATAGAAGCAGTGGATTGCTCATTACTTGACAAAAACCGTAGCAGATCTGTTGAAAATTTGTTGTGTTGGCAAATTACAGTTAAATCTTGATTAAGAACATATTTCTTAAATTGGAAAAGAGAGACGTTATACTTTACCTGATGGGAATCCGAAGAGGTTCAGTTCTCTGAGCCATGGCTGATAGCCCGAGTGGGTCTGAGTGACGACGAACCTCCAATACCGCGCTGTTCCCTGGAACCCGCCGAAGTCCTGTAGCCGGTCCGTCCCTCCCTGCACGGTATTAACGGACACGACGTCCTCCCAGTTGTACGGACTTCCAACATGCGACTCTTGCAACGTGAAGGCTGCAACGTCATGGACGGTGTCTCCGTGGTTGTTGACTGCGATGTGGGTTAGAGTATAGGGCGCTTTGAGATCCAGTGTGATGTACCAGTTGTTGTGGTACTGACCAACACCGGGGTTCCAAAACCTCCCAGTGTTCCCATCCAAGGCTTTTGCAGCATCTTCCAGGCTAGTGGTGGCGTCGACAACCCAGGACGAATCCCGTGCCAGCCAGTCACCTGGGAATGAGAAGTCAGAATTGTTAAGTTAGACTTAAGGTTGTCAAACGCACACGGAGAAAACGCGAACAGTCAAACAGACACACGCAGGCACACACACACACACACACACACACACACACACACTTGCAAGACCCCCCCCCCCACACACACATACATTTTGCACCCACAGCAAGGCAAATACCTCCAATTTTTCATGGAGGTACACATTTACCTCCTTTTGTATCTGCCGGGCTAAACTGGTAGACCTGCAGAGCCCAAGGCCCGCCTTCACCGTCCGCTAAACAAGCCGAGGAGGGTCCGTTCTTCTGGTAGGTGTTGAGGCCATCGATAGACCCGAAACACGCTCCACCATTTTGTATAGCAAACATTGCAAACCCACGAGAAAGTGTTACTTGGTAGCACTTTTCGATGGGGTTTTCACGGTCGTTGTAGTGACCATCTAGGCGTGGATCTGTCCCCTCGAGTTTCGGAAGGGCTCGGTTATCAGCAACGTCCTTCCAGCAACCCAGGCTGGTGTAATGACGACTTGCATTTCCTGTGTGTGTGAGGAAGGAGGTACTGTAAATGCATTTAAGTTCGCGTGGTTTTATTTCGCGCTGAGGCGAAAATGGAGTGTTTGCGGTGGTTTTAAGTTCGCGGCAGCGCTACAGTCACATGCTGCTACAGTATTGGATGAAATGTTCGCGGTGGTTTTAAGTTCGCGCTGAAAGCTCACCGCGAAAACCGCGAACATAAAACCACCGTGAACATTTCTGTATTTACGGTATTTTAATATCAAGGTCATCATACGTCATCATACAAACCCAATATGACATCATTTCCGTGTCAAAATATCGCATCAAAATACGTACTTTAAGCTAGCGAAAATACGTCTACGATATAAGTATTTTTTACAAAAAAACGATATCGTTTTACGTCTACGATATCTTCCCGGTACCAAAATATCGTTATATTCCGTCATACACAACAAAACTACATTGATAAAACATCATTTCCGGACCGTGAAAATATCGTATTAAAATGCGTATATTCAAGTGCGCGTGAGTTGCGCATTAACATTTTTTGGGGTTCAAGTAAGGTTTGCGGGGAAAAAGATGTTTTCTACTTTGACCCACCGCTGTGCGGCCTAGTGATCGAACCAAAGAAATGACTTCTTCAGCTGCAAACTCAACCAAAAACTTGTTAATACTCAACGTATGCGGACTTGTCTATACAGTGTGTAACAGGGGTTTATAGGGAGAGGATAATTTCATTTGGCCGAGGAAACCACATGCCCCCACCCCGCTTCCACAGTTTACAATGCTCCAACAATCCTACCAAGAGACGTACCTCCGAACACCTCCACCTCACAGAGTGCAAGTTGTCTCCCCGCACCGCTCAGAGCTATCCCCACATATCGGCCGGTCAGTCCGCCGCAGTTCACCGTGATGACGCCCTTGCCTCCCACGGACTGCGGCCCCCCACAGGTCGGGTTGGCTGTCACGTCCGGATTGTCGCCCACGTAAACCGTGAAGCCTTCCAGCCTGTCCGAGCAGCAGGAATCAATTCGGTTGGTGACGACCACCAGACCCACAGATCGACTGATGCCCAGGTCGACTCGCCACCACGGGCTGCTTTCCTCTGTCGTATGGGTGCAGGAGTTCCCGTCCCACATGGGATTATCGTCCCCGTCTACAGCACGACCGGCAGCACCTCCAAACATGGTAGTCGACTGGGCCGCAGGGCGGTTCAGGGCGATGTTAGTGGTGCCTGAACAATGAACAAAAAAGAAAGTCACGGTGTGACGATACTTAAGCGCGTCACAACCAAATGGTCGTTCTAATTTCTTGCGCGGGGTGCAAGCCTATCGTCTAAATTCTTATAATATACGCTCTCACGTGCGTTTGATAATACGATACTTTGAATGTACATTTTAGCATAGATCTGCATATATCCCCAAAAAAGCCCAGTCTAGATAGGGTTGATATGTACCTGTGTTCCTAAAGTCGACGCAATCCTGACAGTCACAATCGTCTTCAGAGTCGCCGCACAAGTTGTGTGCTGAGCAGCACGGGTAGGGTCCGTCAGGGTCGCATTCAGAAGGACCGCCGTCCTCAGCAGGGTATCCCTGTCCGCATCGCCCATCGTCGCGCCACTTCTTGGTAGCTATCGGGAAAAATATACATAGCTCATAAACCTTTTTTGCTCTGTCTAAGTCACCAGTGGAACGTACAGACAGAAAATAGTCTGTACATGTAAATGTACATGGCATTGTATAGAATACAATACGGTGTCTTTGGTATCGCCAGAGATGCAACGGGCGGTATTTGTTGACCTCAACAAATATTGTTATCCACATTAATTAAAACAACAATCTCCAAACCACCTTTGAGTCGGTAGTAAGACTAAATTAGGTTTCTTCTTCTTCGTTATATGTGCTTAACCTCATTAAGTTTAGGACTCCACGCACGGTACGTAAGACGTACACAAGACTATAAGGTTTGAACCACTCACACCGAGACGAAAACCTACTCTTTCGATAATTGTGGTGGGTTATTTCACGTGTTCAAGGCGTGTCTCCATTCAACGTCCTATCCAAGGGATGTCCCTGACCGAATCTAGGTACTCATTTTCACCTGAGTGAAGTGAAGAAGGTCGTGCCTTTCCCGAGGGCACAAGGTCGGTGACATGACAACATTCGAGCCCGGGACCACTTGGTTCTAAGCCGAACACTCTACTGTTACGCCACACGACCCCACGAAGCTATGCACTTGTCCCATTACCATCAATGATCAGAAAGAGGGTGATCAAAACGCATACCTTCACTTCGCTGACATATGAATCCTTTAAGTAAGCTGCAGTCCTTTTCATGCCATTTGGGCCCACCTCCCCAATATCCGACACAGCCACCGGAACCGTTAACTGGCGTCGGTGCACCCGGTTCCCAGTTGGAATAGTCCGATGACGTCAGGACCTGGCCGTCCTCGAATACCCACCGACCATCGCCGTCGATGTCAGTCAGTCCAAGCCAGCGACCAAATACTACCTCTGGTAGATTAGCGAGAAAAGTATTGGTCTCACTGTCCTTCGGCATGGCTAGCATCCCTCCGTCTGCTGCACACGTCTGGTTAGCCTCATCCCGCGTCTTCGGCTCCGTAAAGCTCTTGTAGCAAACTCCGTTAAAAAGAACGTAGTCTGCAATTGGACAACCTGTTGAAAATAAAACAACAACTTTTGTTTATTTGTTTGACCCTTTATTTATTCATGAGAAGCTCAAATCGGCCTGTAGGCCGCTTTTCATTGAGGTCATGAGGGAAAAGGTAATCAAGTGAACGTATATCATTACATATACATGGTACAACACACAGAGTAGGGCAAAGGCTCGTAGTAACGTAGCTCTACCAATTATGGTCCAATTCATTCAAAACGTCATTCATCTAAAAACCGGGCGGACAGAGCCAAATGTTAAACCCATATGCATGGGAAAATATCAGGTCTTCTAAAAGGCCTTCATAGCAATGACTTAAATTTAGCATTGAACATAATACATATTTCCAAATCTTTTTTTTAAAGAACATAACATAACATAACATAACATAACCCTGAACGCCTCTTGATTTATATATGGCTAATGAACTCCTAGTGTAAACTTAATTTGCAGCAATCAGATCCTAACGACATGCCACGGTAGGTGGTTTATTTTGAAAACGTAATGCGCTATCTAAATTACTATCTGGTAGTTTTGCAATGTTTTCTGTAAGGCTCTGAAATGCCCCTTGATCTAAAGTGTCAAAAATCTTCGCCACATCTGAGCAGATACGGTACAGTACTGCAGTACTCCATATAGATCATTTACAGTTGATCACGCCAGCACGATTGTTCTGCCCGTCTATATAGTTAAAAGTTAAAATCCTCCCACACCATTATTGATGTATAGGGCGGCGCTCATCTCCGTTTCATAGCCCTGGGCCACACTATGGTGCAATCACTGTAGCAGGGGCCAGTCCACTGGCAGTGGAGTGTGTTTAACTTCCATACTGTTTCAGAAGTATGTACCATTTTTATAAAGTCTTTGGTATGACTCAATGCCCCTCTTGTCCAGAGGTGTCCTACCTGGGGCTTGAACCCCAGTCCTTCTGGTCCAAGTAATTTGAACCAGATGTGGTGAGAGGCAGAAGCGCAGACCACTACACCACAGGCACACCCCCGCCCGTTTAAATATCGTCGACTTATTTTCATTAACTGAATAGGAATATGGAATATGGAATGTAACCTTATCTTTGTGAACAATTATTTTGTTATATTTTCCTATGTTATGTCAAATGGACCCCTGACCTTGAAAAACGGCCACGGCCGAAAAGAATGTAACATTTCAATGTTGAATAGAGGATTAACAAATATAACCTTTGCCAATGTTTGTATCTATTCGTTACGCTTTTCCAGCGCAGTGAACTGTATGGTGAAACAGGTGTGCCTTGTCAAGGTCAGTTTTTCAAGGCCACTTCATTTTCTCTTGTTAAATCGCCGTGAAATTACCGCCCCCTTTACAGCATGCGTTAATAGGTTAAGTCACGTTTTTAACGAAATCAAAAAGAAGGAAGATAGAAAAGACAGACACGAGGTTATTTGACTATTTTCATTTTTGTCGTTGTAACTTTTCTTTTTTGTTCAAACCAACTTAATGAAATAGACATCAACTGTAAAACAGTCGTAAAACAAACGTCAACTACTACATCTAGTATCACAGTAGAGCTAGCAGCAGTCTCTTTTTAACTTTACAATGATAAGTCGTTCTTAGCAATGCTTTGTGTTCTCACATAGTATTTGTTACCATTATTGTTCAATGAGATGTACACCAACATTGCTCAAGGTTGTGTACATCTAGCTTTGGATGTCAACTAATACATCTCAGGACACAGCTATATATCTTGTAACTTTTCAACGTTACCAAGACTTAGACCAAGGACGTACGACATAAACATCAGATCTGTCAAGTTACCAACGACAGGTTACTTGTTCGCGTGCTCCCACCAACCCACTCCTGCCAACTTGACACATCAAAATAACAAAAAAGACAGAAAGTCTACAACAAAAAACTGGCACAACAGGGACTTAAACCACAAGCTCAGCTTTAGCCGTCGACCCTCGCCTAGTGTAGAGAATAGGTACAATTCTTACCGGAGACAAACAGCAGACAGCAGGTGACCGCAGCGATGACAAGTCGGCCTCTCATGTCTACACAGTCGTGTCCGGCTGCTTCTGTGGTTTGTTGGTCTCCTCCGATGTTAAGTTAAGGTCTCGCTGTCTTGATGTACGACAGAAGAGTGTTTCGTCAGACGCATGCAGCCCCTAATACACACACGTTTCCTCTACAAGTTTCAAGTGATTTTGATCTAACGGAAATTCTTCTTTAAGACCCAACAGGTGACAGTTGTTGTGACACAAACAATGAAGGCACGAAGAGAACACCGATGTGTGAGACAATCTACTGAAGTGTGTTCAGGCGTACCGCTTGTTTGGAGCGGGACAATGAAACATTTGAAGTAAAGCAGCATAAAATTTTTAGATGGCCTTGGAAGACTTTCCCCATTAACATGATTGGTGGCCTTGAAAAATCCATCGGCGTAACACTCCCATTCCACAAGGGCGGTGACCTCGCTGCGATGTAAAATTTGACAGAACGCTCAAAGAATGTTGTAGATAAAAAAATATATAAAAAATCGATTTTTGTGTGTTGTTGTCTTTTCAGTCATACTTGTACGTCTTGCATGATATTCCAATTATGGGTTACCCAAATTAAATTCAATGTATGTCGCAGCGATAGCGCCGTCAAGTGGAATGGGGGCCTTAATAGAATTCATATGCCAGAAGAGGCGAATTTTTTTCCTATTCGGTACCACGCTATATTTCATCCGAAGTTAAAACCTCAGTGCCACAAACAAAATGCACTTTTTAGATTTCAAATTCAATGAACCTGAGTCAAGATATAATACTAAAGGGAAACATGTTGATATTTTGATGAACACTTCATATGGCACCACAGTGAACATCAATTATGATAAATACACAACATACATATAGAGCAGGCATGGTGTTAATGCTTCACAGAAGTTCTTGGCTCAAACATTGCTCGTTCAAGTGACCATTTCGTCTACTCTCATCTCTATACAAAAATAGTACTTCACCTGGCAATTGTCACAAAATGTCTTGCTAATACGTCAAAAATAGTTTCTCAAGCAACTCGATAACATTTTGAAACAGACGTTTAAGACAGCATCCGCTATCTTTCGTCAGTGACTAAAGGAAGAACTGGGATAACCATGTGTTATACCAAAATCCGAATAGAAATGTCTAGCTAATAGATACATCGATTTCGGTCTGAATGCACAGGGGACATTATGATTTAATTCGGCCTGTATTTCGGGAAATGTTAGCTAATAAATTATTAATCGGTAACGTACGCAGTAGCCTTTTACCAAGGCCTGAAAGTACTTATGTCACCAATGAGACTTAACTACAACAGTTCCGTATACGTATATATCATACATACGTATTATCAAATGAAACAACTAAGACCTTTGTGCGAAATCTACACCCCCCTGATTCTATTGAACATCGAATCGTACTTCCATGGACAGTTCTTGATTCCTGCCGCAAGGAAATCAAGTTAATTTCCGCTCGCGAAAAACGTTCTTCTGAGAAGCAAACGGTGCATAAACATCGTTAAGTATATGCAATTTCACGTTTTAATAATAATTGCTTTATGCTTCTCAGAAGAACGTATACGTATGGCCTTAATATTAGAGGTGAGTAGTTTGGCCCAAGTGGAAATGTAGTGCATCGGTTATCTATTAATCAATAATAATCATCTCTTTCTACGTAAAACGAGCGATCGCGATGATGTCACGGTGGCGCACTGGCAGGAGAAAAGCCGGTGGTAGACAAAATACAATTTACATTTTAATCAATAATTTGATCTGCTAATTTGTATATTAATTATCAATCTAATCTGCTGACATCGTGGTGGACAATGCCCCGGGTGTAAACAAAAACAACGATCGTTCGTATTGCATGTCAGTTGAAGTAACCTATTATAAAACACGTTGGATAGCTTCCTCAATACCTATGCAAATTGGGTACTGATTCGCATAACTTGTTCTCTGCCCCAATAATTATGTTGTCTCATACCAATTCATACACGAAACCATCATATATATAACTTTACTGCACAACAATTGCACAAGGTACAAAGTATGGCACTACTGGTACTTAACTAAAGTTCGATAAGGCTAATCTACCTAATACAAGAGTGTATAGTATGGGATCGTGAGCTTTTATAATCATTGGAAGAATTTATAACGTCTAGACATTCTTTGATATATTTTCTTATCTATACCATGCAGGGGTTGTCACATGTCAATATATTCTTAAATTTGCTATTTAAGTCCATTGAGATAAGTTCTGGTATATAAGATGACAACCTTGTGTAGAGTGAATTACGTACATCAGAATATTTCGGACATACAATCAAAAAGTGTAGGCCTGGTATACACACGTGCTTCCAAGTACAATCGGAGCACATCCCGAGAGTGTTTAGAAATGCGTGTTTGAATCCAGCCATACAACCAACAGTTACTATTACAGGCGATTCCTTTTCAGAGGTATTGGGATGAAAGTACCTCAATGACAGACAGAGGTACAGATGTTTTAGTCAGCTCGCCCCAGTCTGGCCAGTAACGGTCCTTCATACGGTTGAAGTAGGCCTGCAGGTTGGGATACTCCACAGTGACAAGCCTCTCCATGTAGGAGCCAGGGAAAGCGCAACAAACCTCCGACAGCTGACCGAACACTGCTGCGTCTGCCTCAGTAGGCTCATCGCCCATCAGGTAAGGTTTAGTACCTGGACAAAGAAAGCAACAAAAGCAAGAATTCTGAATCAAGGCTGATCTGTAATTGGCAACACACACACAAAAAAGGACTTACCCAAATTTTCGACTGAACAGTCCCTGTCAAGGAATGAGCAACCCACTCCCTCTGCTATTTTAGTAAGTCCAATTTTGTGTGTTGGAAATTACAGTTCAACCTTGATTCAGAATGACTTCTACCAACACATATGAACTTTCAAGCGAAAAAAACCCCCAAGAATTGGGGGAGGGGGGCATATCGACTTCCCACAACCTTTGACACATTGCTGACGTCACACATGAGACAAGTGTCTTGTCCAGAGTGATTAGGTCAGAGAGTTGAAAAAGATTGAGATCCTGTTCATACTAGGCTTCGCGTATCCGGATATATTCAGAAATGACTTTCGTCTTCCGCTGCGTTTGAGGAGCAATTTTTCCAAAATCCTCTCCTTATTTTTTTTTTATTTTTTTATTCTGTCATATTTATCCAGGGTGGCCCTGCTCAGTGGTTACCACTGCTTTTCAGAGGGGCCCTGCCATACATAAAATAACTGATAATACAAACAGAAATATCAACATATAGAAATGATAACAATAAAGATCATAATGAAAACAATGAAGGTAATGATAACAATAGTAAATAAATGATAACAATCATAGTACAAATCATAATACAAATCATAATACAAGTCAAGTCATAATTAAATCCGTTCCTTGTCATTGAGGGGTCAGAGGTCATGCCAGTCCTTGCCAAGTGTTACATTTGTTGTTCCGACACAGGTAGTTGCTCATTTTCAATTTCCAGGGGGTTGGCACTAATTCCATTAATTGTATTCAATCTAAAGGTACTCCATAAAGAATAGTGTAAAATTTTGTGAAAATTTAACACTGATGGAGATCTGAATCAAACAAACAAACAAACAAACAGACAAAAGCCGGTTTTTGGTCAATTGAAACAACGTTGAAGGAATCGGTGATGACAGGCAAATCTTGCAAAGGTTTCAATCCAAATGTAAGATCATATCTACCTAGAAAAGTGGAAATGGCCTTGACATCTTTCTCGACGATGCCTTCGATTTCGTCCTTGGAGTGACGACCCATGCCGTGAGCCCACAGGTTCCGCCTACGCTTGACCCTGAGAGACCTCAGGAGAAGCATCCCGATCCAGGAAACCTCCATCAGTTCCTGCATCTGGTCAAGATTATCTATCCACCTGTTTCGGACACCACCCCTACACAGCAGAACACGTGGTTAATCATTGTATCATACTATGAATTGCCTTAGTGTCTTATTGTTGTATTCCGTGTTATTGTAATGTTGAGTGGTCCGCAACATCAGCTTGTCTGCCTGGCGTTCCACTGTGTATTGTATTGTTGCAATTTTAAAAAATAAATAAAACACGTGGTTCAAAGACTTGCAATTGTCAGCAAATATTTAGCCCGCTTTACAGGTCTCCTAGGCGGCGCTGGCGATAATTGTTTTTGGGAGCGCTAACTCGCGTTTTTTTTATCGGGACCAGGGATTTTTGCTGAGGAACCCGTATTGCTGGGAACCCTAGTATTGCCGCCAAAAGGCAGAAAAAATTATCGTCAGCACCGCCTGGGGGGCGTGCAGAGGAGGCTAGCAAAAATCAGACATCGTCTTAGATAACACTGTCAGCATTGGGCACAAAACATCATAAGGCCCATAATGACTGTTCTGAATTCAACTGGCTCCAGTATGGCATCACTCCATCCCAACAGCTTACGGTGAACTAGACACTATAAAGACTTCTGGCTCAAGAAGATGGTTAGGGTTGTTGACTTCGAATCTAAAGGTTCAGGGTTAGAATCCCTAGCAGGCCCCAATGTTGTGCCCTTGGGAAATACAGCATATGCCGGACTATATTTTCCTTTCGAGTCAGGTGAAAATGAGTATCTGGCTTAGGTCATGGACGTCCTCTCGGGCTGGTGTTAAGCCAGGGGCCCCGTGTTTGAGGAGAGCCAGACTTGAACATGTTGAAGAACCCACCACACTTATTGAAAAGAGCAGGGGTCCGTCCCGGTGTGAGTGGATCAAACATTACCACATGGCCATTCGGAGATTGTACTTACGGTACAAAAGTGATGTGCTGTGCCTAAAATCGGTTTATATGAAGTAAACAAGCAAACAAACAGACGATAAAACTCAAAATAGGCATATGACCTACAGTGATTATACATGAATGAATAAACTTTATGGCTCAACAATTGCACACGATACAATGTATGACATTAAATCAACAATACTACAAGGCTAATCTATCCTACAATTCTAACTACAAAATATCATATAACAGTATATCGATTACAATATAGTCACGTATGGGTAATTCGGTCTCGCTTTTGGAATGATGTATTAAGAAATCGACCTATGTAGGTGGATATAGGAGTTGGGCATGACAACAGTACGTAAACTATGTACCATGAGAATATTGCAGGCTTCTAAGTGCAACTGAGTACCAGTGATGCAAAAATGCACTTACCAGTACGTGTTCTCCTCCCCCATCTTAGTGAAGGCCCTGCTGACGGCCTTGTCTGCCTCACTCAGGGACTGGTTCAGGTCCACGCCTTTCTCCCTGTTCAGGAACTCTATGATGAGACCAGAGTCTCCCATGGCTTCACCGTTGTACTCTATCCACGGGATCTTACCCTGCGAAGACAGCGTTTAATATTCAAGTTCAACTCTACAATATTGATATTCTGTATAAACATCGAAAGTAAAGTCAAACTGACCAAGAAGACCACTGTATATGTGTGTGTGTCTGTCTGTCTGTTTGTATTTCCGGACTTTTGTAGTCAGCATAACTGAAGAACCTTTGGATGGATTATGAATATATTTAGTATGTGGGTAGGTGTTGGGAAGACAAAAGTAAAGATTGAATTTGGGCCCCCTGGTATGTGACCTTGGTACTGCAGCAGTACTTTCGTTTTTCGTATCTATTGACCTGGACGTGCTAAGGTCTTGTTTGAAATTGTGTTACCCCCACACGTCCAACGTGCTGCTTGCACACAGACCTTTGGGCCCATCCTCCAACTATACATGGTCTCGTATGGAATATCTGCCATACGCAGATATGTCTCCAGCTTCATTCCAAACGGGGTATGGCATGGGATCACCTTCAGAGGTGGCGGTGCATGGTAGTACACTTTTCCTGAGGACGAAAAGGAACGGGAATAGACAAAATCAACACGATGCAGCAATCTACGATGTAATCAATGAAATCTTTCAGAGTAATTTGAAAACCAAGCGGTCTTTAGCATATCTTTGAGAAGTGGTATAAGCGACACAATAAGGACGTTAGCGTCTGTCACAGTGCAGGTATAAGGAGCCATTTTGCATTGGGAAAGTGACCGTCAAAATACACAAAATCAAAGACACCAAAAATGTTATGATTTACAGTCGTCCTTAGCCATATTCTGTCCGCCGAGTGTTTACTGGTCAGACTACGCCACCTACGTAAACAAAGTGGATATTTGAGCCCCCGGATTAAAGTCCGGGAGCGGCCTTTAGACAAACCTTTGATTTTAAAGCACATCTGTATCTATGTCTTCACCAATACTAAGAAGCGAGAAGAAGCCAAATTCATGTAATTATTAGACTTTTCCAGTGCTAGCTTGTCATTGTACTATGTATTTTCAAACTGTGACGTTTTCTGTTGCGACCTGTACCTGTAATCCAGTGGGTATATGTGTACACTAAAGGTCTTCATTCATTATATAAACACGGCCTACATAAATGTTAGTCTGCCTTACCTGGCGTGAACTCTGCCCTTAACTTGACTTTGGTTCGCCTCTGCCCACTCCAGAAGGTCCACAACACCGCGCCGACAAACATCGCAGGGGCAGCGACAACCACAGACTGGTTGGGAGAGAGTTGGGTGGGATCCGCGAACAACTGTAGGACTGAAGTCTGGAGAATCTCATACAGGGCAGCTAGCGCTCCCTGGGTATTTCCTAGGAACTCGGACATTTTCACAAGGCCCTGTGGCGGGTATACTAAGTCTGATAACTTTTAAAAAGTACTGAAAGTGCTGGAAAGGTAACACAAACTTTACTAAACAGGCACGAGCGGGACTGTGGTTGTATTCTTGGCGCGACTAGTATGTGGCAAGCATGTGACCATGTGTTTACTTGGCCTGCATCTAGATATCAGGACGTCCTTCCCACGGTGCTTCGCTGACTTGTTTTCGCAAGCGAAGAACCAGCCACTCATCGTGGATTAGCCGCCTTTCGAATCGGCGCGGAACTGCATGGTGGGCATTTTGTGACGGCCGCTTAGCCTCTACCAGGCTCCAGAGGCGGCTGGAAAGAGTGGAAATTGGCCAAATGGACAGAAAAAACAGGCAAGAGGAGTTAGTCTGCTATAGGGGTACAGTTTTCTCTCTCTCCGTAGCCGACTCCCTTAGCATACTATTCACTCTATTTGGCCAATTTCTACAATTTTTCCAGCCATCCGCGGAGCCTGGTAGAGGCTAACGGCCGCTCACGTCAGGTAGCATAACACAGTATTTCTCCTCGAGCCCCGTGGTCAATAGTAGTTCGGGTATAAAGTATAGTGCGTTCCAAAAATTGACAAAGCCGCCCGTAGAAATTCTTCTGCGCACGTCAGCGAGGCAGAAACTGTGGTGACTTGTAGAGGAATACGTCAGTTTTGAGACTGTATAAGCGGGATTACGATGTTTGTTTCGCACGGCGTCAATTTGCGCCTGGATATGATTACCGCAACTGCTCTGCGTCGGCTGCAGTATGATGACCTCCGCCGGGGGTCAAAAAAGAGAAAGAGCAGGCAAACTTTAGGTCATTTTTACATATTTTGTAGATCGTACCCTGAAGTCAAACATATTCGATTCTTGAACTTTTCTTCTGTACCCTGCTATAAATTTTGAGGCGTCGAACCTACTCACTTTGGGGTCCTTAACCATGTAAATCCCCATAGGCGAAATACTGTGTTCTATCTCACTGCATGGACCCGTGTCACGTTGGTGACCTCGCTGTGACAGAGCGATTTGACAGCGCGCTCAACGAATTTCATCGATAAAAAACGATATTTTTAAGGCTTTGTGTATTTTGTCGTCTTTTTAGTCATACTTGTACATTTTGCATGATATTTGCATCATAAAGTGAAGGGTCGCACAAATCCAATTTAGGACGCAGCGAGGCCGCCAACTTGCAGTAAGATAGGGGCTTTATGTGACGGCCGTTAGCTCACGTCAGGTTTTTAGCTCCGGTGTCAAGACAAATATTTTGCCCCTGAGAAAAATTTGCTCCAACACTTAATAGGTTTTATTGAAAGGGATAGATTTTGGCCACTTTATGTATTCTTTGTAGGGCTCCTGAAAAAGTGGCTTTTGTGGAACTGCCGCCCGGTCGCGACTCAGCGTTCTCAAAAAAAAAAAACGCAGGTGCCGCTCAGGAAGCCTGCAAAGGAGGCTATATCATTCATTTCCTTCCACCGCCTTGTACCTCCCCGACCGAAGTCAGATGCCAATTTTTATGTACACCTGGGTGGAGTGAGGAAAATCGTACGTGTAAAATGCCTTTCTCAAGGACACAACGTCCCGCCAGGAATGCCAGGAATCGAATTTTTACATCTTTAATATTTGTGCTATCTACCTGTTGCAGCGCACCGAAGGCGTGGCCATGGCGGTAGTGTTCGGACTGCTGGCCGGCGGAGTGTCTGTCCTGGAACATCTGGGCCATCAGAGAAGGTGTGACGATACCGCAGGTTGTACTGGCGGAGGGGACGGGAGCGTTCGTCCTGACTGCCTCCGACTGCCCCGACTTCAACCCCCCTGGCTGCCTAAAGCCCCCCTCTCACTGGACCCGCGGCACGCTGCCGGCGTCGCTGCGGCCGATTGAATTGACAAAGCACTCAACGAATTTCATCGATAAAAAAAGACTCTTTTTTAAGCTTTGTGTGTTTTGTTGTCTTTTTGGTCATACTTATATGTTTTGAATGATATTTCCATTATAAAGTCAAGGGTAACACAAATCCAGTTTAGGACGCAGCGACGCCGCCCGTGTGCCGCGGGTCCAGTGAGCTCGAGAGGGGGGCTGAATCCGTGAACTCTAAATTCCGTGTCCGCTAGCCGAGCCACTCGGCGATTTGATGCTTTTCTGGCAGTATCAAAATAACATTTCAACTTTGTGTTGCGTCACAAAGTCCTTCGTCCTTATCAATGTGATATTAAGTTGGAGAAAAGATAAATCAGAATACAAGGGTGTGATGTTTACCTGGGGATCGCTTGTATATTGAAATGTGAGAGCAATCCAACACAACACAAGTATGTCACACAGCATATATTTCTTTAATTGACAACTTAAGTCAGCTTGTATCAGTGAAGAATTGTTGCTAAGCGTCAGAGTAAGCGGGTTGAAAGAACCTCAATTTTGTGGCAACGGCATTCAAGTGAACATACATGTATGATACTGTTAAAAAGTGCCGACGATAAGCTTATATGAAATATGCGTACATTTATATTACGCAATATATATACTCCATACGTGCGTAAAAACAAGAACATGAGAAAATTTATTGTACAAACCAAATACAAATTGTCTAATTCTTGTGTGTTTTTCGTTGGAAGTGAGACTATAACTACTCGTTGGTGTGTCTTTTGACTTTGATCAGTAACAACGGAAGGTTAACCACCCTCTACCCCGCAATATTATGTAATGAAATGATAAATTATACAGTGGAACAATTTTTCGGCCAAATGTCATGTTGTCATTTGGCGGTTGTCGACTCGAGTGTTTATACTACACTAATGGCGTACATTTGTCTCTATAGTGGTCAACAGGCATGACTACAAGTGGCCTTCTATAGCTTACCTACACAGGCATACGGCTGATTATGTAACACCGAACGGCGTTTAGCACCGATAAAAGACCTGTATGTGTAGCTCTAAGCGTTGTTAAAAGCTATTTGATGAAGAACCATGTACCCCATTTAATGATAGCTGGAGTCTTTACCATTTTCCTGCCAAACACGATAAGGAGCATTAAGAGGTGCTTTGCTAAGACTATCACATACACATTGGCTTTAGTAAGGATATGCGAGTCACGAAGTTGATCGACAGATGGTCTCAATAACCGACTCATTTCCTACGTATTGTTTAAAAGAATATATGGAATTGTATCTAATCGCAGATGTTTTTGAAACGTTTATCTTAAACTATATGTTGTTTGGAACAGCGAAAACTGCGGGCATACCGACGTTGTGATGGCCATAATTGAGCTGTATGGCAAAACATCTCGTACTTTGGCACAACAAAGGGTATATTTTGATGGTATATTCTTGAATATCTTAGTAACACGCAAATTGACAGAGGAGCTACTCGATACAACTGATAACATACCCAGCGGTGTTTGATATACCCCAGGTAGTCTATAGTCATTTGTTACTGTTGACAGGTTGCTCTTTGACCAGTAGATTGTGCGGCACCAGTAATACTTAATGCGCACCAAAAGTAATAATCATAGGGGAAAAACACCTTTGATACAAATGCTAAAAGGGAGAAAAGATATGAAATGAAAAACTGATCAACGACATACAAAATCACGTCGTTTTGTGTATATGTGATATGAATGTACTTTTGGCAGAGTCATTTGATGGGTGTATGTTTAAAAAAACATATGCTGACTACTTGATTGACAGTATCGTTCACCTGTAATAGGGTTTGAAGGTTTCCTTACATATTCTTGTAGATCACAACTTTTGTCCATGATATAAACAGAACGATTATTGTGCATAAGTGTAATTAAAACAAGTGATGTATATGTAATATATACGACATAAGCAACAGTATGTATTCTAAAAAGAAAAATTAACAAAGAAGGGCCCCTACAAAAAATGCAATGGTCTCTTCCATGTAGAGGTATACTTGTAAAAATATGCCCCAATCGGGCCCAGAGCGGCTAGTGTAGTGCAGGGATTCTTACCGACCAACCGGGAGTCCAGTGCACAACGTTTCCCCTGATGCCCTTTCGGGCCTTTTCCTATCTCTGAATATCCCATTTAAAAGTGGAGAGAGAGTTCTTTGTGGTTAAGACATTTTTTCACGAGACTCGGACAGCAAGATGAAGAAAGAAATATTCCTTATGCTGTGGATTGTTGTGGCGTCACACGCGAGGTAGGCGGTATTTGATTACTGGTTTGGACCAGAAGTCGCTTTTGCGTTCTCTTCGATGTTTGATCATTTTTTTGTTTTAGCTGACATGCAAAACAATTGTGTTCGAGAAAGGTTTTCACGTTTTTCATATTCCGCTTATTGATGTCTTAATTAACCACCGATGCTCGTGAAGACGTTTGTATTTTTCCCCAATGCAGGAGTGGTGACCATGCGATTTTATATGTTCAAACTCTAGTAGAGCTTTCGTTTTCTTTTCACAAAATCTAGCGATGTTACAAGCAGTACTGTGTATTTCTTTTCTTGAGTGTATGTGCCATTCAATTCTACTATTTAAAAAGATGTTAACTGTATCTTGACCATGCGATGTTTATTGAATAAACGTTCAAAACGTTTACTTCGTACGAAGTCCAGTAGGTGTGCTCCTACCAAAAAGCCTAATCCTAAAACTATAACCTCCACGCCACGGAACACTTACAGTGAGGCGTCGAGCCAATCCACGAAGATGGCATTGACTGTTTCAACTGGCGACGACGTAGGCGTTTGAGAGACGGAAATTAGCTTCTCCGAGTGCTAGCATTCCGCTAATTACTTATGTTTTCCGTTCAAACCCTTACTTACCGTTGAAGCCGTCATCCTTCTGACGCCCATTCAACTATGCCTTACTTACCGTTGAACTGACTTACTCTTCTCCATAGCATCGAGCATGGGCGCGACTGGCAACATCCAGGTATGACAACATCTTTTTACTTCATTAGATACGAATTTCTAGCTTGTATGGCAAGGGTTACAGGGCTCGGCAAGTTTCATGTGGGGTGAGTTTTGTCAACGTCCAACGAATTCGGACGGGGTACGGTCAATTTATAGTGACAACCCTCGCTGTTTAGGGGGACACAATCAAGTAAATACCAACAGAAGGTCAAGCCTTTGTTGTAACGTTTGCTTAACAGGCTCGCGCGAAGGTAATCCTTTGCCCGGGTCCCTGCCGTCTTTATTGTCGCTAACCGCACCATTTATGTACTCAGAGACAGCGGCTTTATTTGTTTTCCGCTCCTTTTGAACACTTCTGTTATGTACTGAATTGAATGGTGCTGTCGTGAGTGGTAAACATGTCATGGTATCAGTCCCTTTATGTCATACACGGGCCGCGGGATCATGAACGTTTGACACGGATGTTCTGGACGGTCTGTATTTTACGGCATTGCGAGGGCTTTGAAGTTGTACTGCACGGGCGTCCATTGAATGATTCGAACGCGCTTCAAGTGCGCTTAATGCGATTTACACAGTAATGCCCCCGATACATGCTGTGTTGCTACTTGCTAGTTACCTTGGCTCAATTTGTCCTTCGCAGAGCACAAACTGAAGGTTCGACAAATCTTATTACATGTACCACCGGTACTATGAAAATGGAGGTATGATTTTGGGTGTGTATCTATGTATACTATGTATACATGTGTTTGTGTGGGAGCAGATGTGTTAGTTTTACAAGTGGAAAGCACATACACATCGGGACATACTGAAACTTGTGAAAGAGAGAAGAGTACGTCCTTATGTCATAACATCAAGCTGTACCATTGTATTAGTTCATTCGTAGTAGATCCTTGTAGTGCCTAGTGGAATATAGGGTAGCAGGGTTCCTTACAGGGTATATTCTTACAGGGAGGGGTTGCTACTTGCTTGCCCTGCCCCTTTAACGTGCTCCATGCACCTCTTCGAGCTATCTAACACCACCGAAATATCACGCCCATGCACGTGCAAAACAAGACATATGAAAACAGGAACTCCTGCTGCAGTATCACCGAAAGTCGCCAGGCAGCCAATAATCAAAATTGTCCTTTGTCTTACCGACACCTACCTACACACCAGATCTAATAGATATCCAGCCAGAACTTCTCGAGTTATGAATGAATGAAGACCTTTATTGCACATTTCTGCCACACTTGGCTAAGTACAGGTCGCAACAAAACAAAATAACATGTAACGTTGGGTAACATAAATTCGGGATTTTTCCGATAATGGTTGAATGAAATCAATCTAGCAGAACAATAAACCATCCTTTTTTTCTATTATTCTGTCAGTATCATGTACTATCTTTGCACTAATCATATATATGGTAGATTTTGTCTCTAGTCGTGCTGACACCATAATATTTCAACTTGAATCTACCGTCCGCCGCACGCACAATGACGGTGCTGTCGGACAGGGGTGAACATTAATTCGGGAGAGAAGATTCGTATTGAATATCTTGCCGCTAATTACATTTTATACAGCAGCTATTCGTTCCATCCTTGGCTTGAGGAGAGTGCTATGGATATAGACGTGTCCAAGTAAAAAAAAATACACGAAAAAACGGCCGTACCGCACACATCAGGCCTACGGGAACAACCCGTGTGTTGAGTCGGTAGCTATAGAACGTCAAAGTCGACATCCACCGTCATGGCAACGTGTACATTATTCATGGCAAGTTAGCCGGATGCCGTAGCATTGATAATACTACTGTGTCCATGTATTCCTTGTTGTGTTAGGAGCAAACTTTGAGGAAAATATCGTCCTCAGTCCACAATCACACGCAACATTTAGACAAAAAAGTGTTCCTCACAAACCTTTGTCGTCTGCTTGACAACAGGATTCTGGGTAATGATATGGCGGCGGGAAAATACACGTGCCGTAGGTTGTAGCAACAAAGAGGGGTTTTGATGATTGATCACACTTAGGGTCCAATTGCAGGTCAGCAATTTTAAGAAAACAAGTTGTCTTGTAAATGATTGTGTTTAACAGGAAGCGGGTGTGACATTTGTCTTATAAACCAGCCGACAACGATGCAGTGTGATTCTCCCACGAAGCCCTCAGACTGTTCCAATAAGGGACGGAGAGTTTTTGTCCTCGTCGCCTTCTAATGCATGCTTATCGAAGCTTTTCAGACAGTGTTCTGAATACGTTAGTCTGTCAAGTTTGCATTTCTAGCGGTATTACTGATGTTGCATCTAGCACATATCCCTAAATACCCCGTTTTCGAAAAATCCCGAATTTAAGTACCCCACGAATTCATGTTACCCAACGTTACAGTTAACGGGTACATAAGAATATGACTATCATTAGATAAATTCTACTTCTCCTCCCTTTTCTGTTATAGCAGAAAGAAAAAGAACAGACGTGTTTTTCAATGGAAGGTTTGTCTAGTCGCATTAGGAATATGAATTTTTGTACAGTACTTAAATGTGTGAAGTAGGGAAATAGGTTTTCTACAAGCTTATACAGTTCATTTCTTTCTTTGGTATATAATCCACATTCCACTACAAAATGACATTCGTCTTCTATTCTATTCAAAGTACAATGTTTACATAATCGTTGTTCTAGAGGAGTGCGGGTATGTCTTCCCGTTTCAATATGTAGTTTGTGGCAGCTGATTCTTAGTTTTGTGACTGCATTCCTGTCCCTCATATTTGCATTACTTAGATATTTTTCTTCATTATATATAGTTTTAAATAATCTATATGCTGTCCGCAAAAAAACCCAGGTGTATTGATCGTTTCTAGGCAGCAGGTACTATCTAGTCGTGTTGAGACTAGCTGGGCCCATTAGCACATGAAGTCGGCCACTTTACCAATTACGGAATATAAAAGTGGGCAATAAAAAATCTGTATATATACTTAGATAAGATAAGAAGAAAAATTAAGCATACCAAGCCTCAAGATTAGTTGGAATTTTGAAGACACGGGATTTTGTATCTCCACATTCCCTATTTCCCATATTGTTAAACGGAAAAGATTGTAGCATGTCCTTAATCCGTTCCACATTGATGATGGGAATGTGATGATAACAACATCATCAGGATAATTTCATTTAGGATCGTCCTGTAATTATCTGATCTGATTGTTTGTGTTGCAAAGCCCAGCAGTCGGTCATATCTTTATAACAGCTCATCTCACGTGGCTCAGCAGCAAATAACAAATAGAGTTGTTAGACAAGCTTAGCTGTTATCATAAAGACGATTAGTAAATCATGCTCCAATTCACAACTTCAACTTTTCAAGAGAATTTACAGATGTTACAATCTTTTCCATTTCTTTACCCCTGAAAGGGTTGCTGTTTGAATTGCAACATGAACCGTTCTTCAGCTAGACGTATAAGTCCGACAGCTTTGCATGTACTCAAAGTAAAGGTACATGTAACCCCATAGCAATTTTGAGGTTATAGGGGCAGTGGGTTGTTATACATTGTGCACGTGTCTGGGGCACGGTATTGGAAGACGAAGACCATCCCTCTCCTTTCACTGCCTTTTACCTCCCCGACCGAAGTCGGATACGCATTTTTACACCTGGGTGAAGTGACGAAAATCGTATAAAGTATTTTGCCCAAAGCACGCAACGTCTAACCAGGAATGCCAGGAATCGAACCTCTAGACCTCGAATTCACTAGCCTAGCCACTCGCCCATTTGACACCACAATAGCATGACTGCCCATGTTTCAACAAAAACAAGAACAACATCTTTCTCACCTCACACAAACAAACAATATCTAAGACTTCTCCAAACACCTTACGTCCGCTAACAGCTCGCGAGTTGGGTATGGTCAATTTATCATGAAATCCTGCCTGTTTAGTGAACCACCAGTGGCAGTAAATACTTATTGTAGGAATAAGCTCTCCGCACCTATACGGCATACTCAACGTTTACTTTCCAGACTCGCCCCTATGCTAATCTAATCCGTCCACAGTCGCCGCCTTCTTTACGATCACAGTCCGTACCATTTATTTACCTAAAGGCAGGGGGGTTATTTGCTAGCTGTTCCAGCTGTTCTTACTGACCAATCGGACCATAGTGTGCAATCTTCTTCCAAACAGTAGTGTCGCATTGGGTGTCATTTGGCCCACTTAGATCGAAGCTGTTCTGTTATTTGGCAAATTGAATGGTGCCGTCGCAAACGGTAAACATTTACATGACATACTATCAGTCCTTGCACACTTCGGTAGTATATAAAGGATAGGAGACCTGTTAGAGGGATATACCGTTCTGTTATTCGGCGTTCTTAGCGAGTGGAGACTTGAAGAGGAGTGCGTCCCATGTGATATATTCCAGCCGTCCTCAGTTGGTATATGTAAACCGAGGATGGCTGTCCGGCTTTGGACAGTGCTGGTGATCATCTTATTGTCTCATGGAGGTCAAGCGCAAGGTAAACGTAACATTTTGTTACCTTTCACAAACTAAGGCCTATCTGGAAGGATTTGAATACCAAGTTGAGCTCTAAGATCGAACTAATGTGCTCCCTGGGCACCTCCGTATTCCTGTACGCTTCTGAGTCTAGACCATGGTAATCGGGCTAGCCAAAACTATCATGCAAGGAACCGTCCAGAGGAAGAAAGAGGGGTAGACAAGGGACAAGATGAGAGGATGATATCGGAGACTGGACTGGCGTGACACTAAATAAAACATTAAGAAGAACAGAAAACCACAAAATGCTGCCACTCGTTGTCAAATCCTCTGTGGTGCACCATCGGGCAGAGAGGAGCTTGGGTCAAACTTGTTGAGAAGTTTTAACTACATTCCTGTCAGACAATGGACCGGACCCTTTCTATTTGGCTCGTCCTGCGCGCGCGATCGCTGCTCAACATTTTCATTTCATCCTATCAAAAAAGACGGAAAACGTACAATTAATCGACAATATGTCCGTTGCTCCTTTATAAATTGTATTCTTATAGTATTCTTACAAAATGTCATTGGGAACCTTGGATACCACCGTAATAGTGATTATCTAAATAGTATGAATGTAAAAATGAATTAACTTTATTGTACATATTGAATTGCATTAGTTCGCTTGTTTGTGATCAGATCCTTGTAATGCCTAGTGGTTGCTGTTTCAGAATTTCAGTGTGGCTTTAATTACCTTTTGTCCTGGACATTCTAGGGTTTTTAGGTTTTGGTGGCAGATAGCTTTTGATGTCAGGGACAAGTGGTAGACGTTTGGCTACCCCTAGTTGCGCTATGGGGCTTCGTTATAAAGTGATGATTCTCCGAACAAAGCTTAATTCTCGGGACAATTTTCTGTGCATACGCCTAACTTAATCCATGGCACGTTTGTATGTCTACTCATCATGTGCTCTGTATAATTCATTTATCCCAAACTAGAATGGCTTCACGTTATTGAAAATATTTCAGCCGGAGAAACTTTGTCTGGCTTTACATATATGGTTATGGGTAGCTGCCTCATAGCTGAGCTCCTGGTTACAATTTGTTGCTAACTGGGAAACCCCGGTTCAATCCTGAGTAGGGTATCTCGGTTGGGGCTGCACCTGTTTTTCGGAAGGGGCGTAAAACGGGGCTCCCGTGTTCGAGGAGGTGCCTCGAGCACGTTGAAGGGGAAGGGCTAGCAATCCCCCCCCCCCCCCGTAAAACTGTACCCTGCTACCGAAATAACAAGGAAACTTGCTGCCCTATGTGCCACTAGCTACAGGGCCCTGTCACACTTGTTCGGATATTCAAGTGCGCGTGATTTGCGAATTAACATTTTTGTGTCTTTTAAGTAAGGTTTGCGGGGGAAAAGGTGTGCAGCCCTGTGATCGAACCTAAGAAATCACTTTTTCTGTTGCGAACTTAACCTAAACCAAAAACATGTTAATACGCAATGATGCGGGCTTGTATATACGCACAATTGTGACAGGGGCTATGGGCACTACAAGGGACGAACGATGAACGAACAGATACCAATATAATACAATGACCTATATTGGCAATAATACATACATGATGGGGCGATTACTGTCGCTAGGAACGAAGCAGGCTTTGGTCGTGTTGCAGATAGTTACATTTACTCTTCTTTAATTTTACCACTTAAGGGATATCTGACCACATTAGCACTAATTACGTACGATCAAAGTGGGCAATAAACTAGTACATAGATAAGATGAGTCTCGCCAAAGGACTACATTAAAGACGCATGTCACAGAATATCATATAGAAGACATTGCTTTCCAGAGTTATTTCGACTTGATCTCGTTAAAAAATACAGTGTGTTTCTAGTCTTTTAAACATTAATGGTTTGATTGTGATGATAAAACAGGTGGCAAAGTGGTCTTGTGGTTGTTGGCTTAGAAAGAATCTAAAAGTTCTGGGTTAGAATCCCTTCCAGTCTCTAGTGTTTCCATTTAGGAAAGGCATTTTATACCTATTTCCTCACGCGATGAGGTGTAAATGAGTACCTAGCTTCGGTTAGGGACGTTCTCTGAGATGGAAAGTAAAGCTGGAGGTCCTGTGTGAGAGAAGAGTCACACCTCCACTTCGATAAAGAACCCACCACACTTATAGATATCCTTTCTGGTGTGTGAGTGGGTCAAACCTTACAGTCTGGTCTTACTCAGCTTATACTTAATGTAAAAAAACTAGTGCATTACGCCCAAAGGTGGTTAACTGGTTATGTGGAACAAACAAACAAACAAAGATATCAGCTTCATTTTATTGCACCGTTTATTGCTTCCAATCATCTGATTTGGCCGTTTGCATAGCAAAGTCCAGGAGTCGTTCGTATCTCTATAATTACTCATCTCACGTGGTTTACGAATAGATAAAAACCCAAATTGGACAAGGATGATATCAGGCGTTTTGAAAACCTGATAAATTCGACGGCACGCCTCCTTTTATTTTAGCCGGTTCCCTGATGTGCTGACATAATAATATACATCTGAATCTGAGATATAGCCGGTATAACCGTCATTAGGCGTAAGACACCAGCTTTACTTACTTAATAGAAACAATGTAGTTAAAGAGAGCTCATCTCATCTACGACTATGACTAACTGGTAACGGCATCACAGTTGACCAGCTACTTCAAATTAGTTGGTAACTGAGAGACCCCGGTTCAATCCTGGGAAGGGCATGTTGGTTTGGGCTGCACGCGTCTTTCAGAAGGGATGTAGAATTGGGGTGCTGTGTTCGAGGAAGTGCCTCGAGCACGTTAACTTAGGGGAAGGTCTAGCAATCCCTCATTGTGAAACAGTAAGGAAACTTGCTGCCCTATGTGCCACTAGGGTCTAACCTAAAATAGTCTGAACGAACGAATTAGTTTAATAGATTACATAAGACATTGCATAACGCAGGTTACCGAGAAAGGCATGCCTTTCATGACTGTATACTAGACGGTAGAGCAGAATATATTTCATTTGCATAAGAAGTTGAGTAAACAGCATAATCTCACAAAGTGAACCATGTTCCTACTAACCTTACAAAGTATTTCTGCCAACTTAAGAATGCATAGAAGGATGAGAAAAATACTAATATTGGAATGAGCATTATACGTTTTAATTATAAAGAATAATGAAAGTGTTCTAATCTGCAAAACATTGATCTCGACCATTGCCGAACCTTACATAAGCTCTGCCAGTGAATGTAATGGCCTCCTCTGTGCTTTATAGACTGTAAACTATACTATAATGATATGAGAATGTTATCTATTGAAATCGTTCGTTCGTTCAGATCCCTGTATTTCCTAGACCTAGTGGCAAATATTGCGAGCGAGGGGAAATTAGATGTTAAAGTTACACCGCATACAACACTATGACCCCCGTTATTAGCTTTCAAATTTCATTGTATTCAAAAGTTGATAAATGTTATAGGAAATACATGCCCGGGGGCTAATTGCAAGTACATACAGCATATATATAATAATGATAGATACAATGACATTAAAAACTAGTTCCTATGATAACTATGTTCTAAAACATATATCGAGCAAGTTTTGTTGGGTTTGATTTGGTCCTTGAGGCAATAGAACATGAATTCAAGAAATGAGAAAACAATTGCATTTCATGTTTGTGCTTGCCGATGGAACCAGTTACAACTGAGTACTACAAAATTAGGGAGTAGCTACATCACGGGACACTAGTAAACCGTACTTGACAATGTATTTTTGTACATTTTTCTTCATTTTTCCCCACAGAAACGACCCGGATCTCCGGAGTGGCCCCTCATGTCGGGAGCTTGAAGGGTGGGACGAACATCAAGATCTTTGGAGAAAGTAAGTCGTTTACTCTAAAATCGCCCATTTCTGCGACCATTTGAATGCTAACAATAACCCCATTGTCCCATTGGATTTTCTGAATTTGAGAGTCCCTTAATGTAACAAGTGGCCAAAACACGAAAAAAGTCTTATTCCATACTGTGCCATTCTCTTTGCATTCCTATTACGTGCCTTTTTTTTCTGCCGCTACTTCGCCAGTAACTGGTTTACGATGCGGCTAACAGTACTATAGATGCCACAACGAATTACATTTCTTCCCACAGACCTTCCGGTGGACTTCAGCATGACGTTCTCCGTGGTCCGTGTGAAGTTCCTGTCCGCTACCCACCAGTACACGTGTGACGTAGAGGAAACCTCCGTCAGCACAGGGCAGATAGAATGTTACACCAGGTATTATAGATAACGTTATTATGTCTTTGATTCGTTCTCTCCAGAAAGAAGGTTCAGCCCGAGGGGGTGTTTTGTGTATTCTCACCTTTACCTACTGTAACTGATGCTTTTGACGGATTTATCTGAAATTTGGTATGAAGATAGTTATTGAAATTTGGAAGAAACATGGCGATTTTGGTCCCCCTAGCGGTATTCTCAAGTAATGCAACATTACAGGAAACACCCCCTCCCTGCCTGAATAGTACATATCCTGACGTCTTTTCCGGGCGAAGACATATAGTGAAGAAAAGCCTAGCCTATGAATAAAACCATATAATTATAAGCAAAATGGTCTGCCATAGGGCTATGCCATCAGGCGTATACACCCCCAAGTGAAACTGTGTTTATGAATGAAACGATAAGCGACATGGTCTCACCTTAGTCCGTGTATTATCCTGCCATAGGGCTATGCCAGCAGGCGTGTGCACCCCCAGGCGACGCTGTGTTCCAGTGCAGACTAACCATAAACGACATGATCTCACCTTTTCCGTGTAGTATCGTGCCACAGGGCTAATGCCAGCAGGCGTGTACACCCCCAGATGACGATGTGTTCCAGTGCAGACTAACCATAAGCGACATGGTCTTACCTTTTCCGTGTATTATCCTGCTACAGGGCTATGCCAGCAGGCGTGTACACCCCGCAGGTGACGCTGTGCTCCAGTGCAGACGACTGTCGGGACATCCCGTGTCTGGGACAGGACGACCAGGACTGCAAGTTTGAGGTTCATAGAACATTTCTATTTACAAGTCTCTCACACTTCCTTTCCAATAGAAGCTGCGACAAAAGCTTTTACAGGTCGCGCGACAAATTTCTTACATAAAGAACGTGTCCTACGTTTGTGTGTGTTTTACATCATACATTTGCATCTTGCGGCATCATATTCCAACTGTGGAATAAAGGGTCGGACAAATCCGATTTTTCTTCCCCTGCAGACAAAAACCCATTACACACCTTACATCAAGTCCGTCACTCCTACCACGGGATACCCAGGTAAGGGCCCTGTCACACTTGTGCGTATATTCAAGTGCGCGAGAGTTGCACATTAGCATTTTTTTGTTTAAGTAAGGATTGCGGGGGAAAAAGTTGTTTTCTACTTTGACCCACCGTTGTGCAGCCGAGTGATCGAACCTAAGAAATCACTAATTCAGCTGCAAACTTAACCTATACCAAAAACATATTAATACGCAACTCATGCGGACTTGTATATACGCACAAGTGTGACAGGGGCTTAAGCGTCGTCTTATTCTATCACTGAATATTGCAATATGTGTGTTTATGCTCTTGATTAGTTTCAAGGTCTACTCAACTTTGTCTGTCGATGCTAAGTTTGTGATCCAAATACATAAACAAGTATCCTTCTACAGGGACCATGCTGACGGTGCACGGTAAGATCATCACCCCGCTGTTCGGCAGCGAGCAAGCCGACAACGCGAACGGGAGGACGGAAACCATCAAACGGTAAGCGTATGTCCGTTAAGGCCCCGTCACACGTGTGCGTATCTTCAAGTGCGCATGAGCTGCGCATTAACATTTCTTAGGTTTACGGAAAGTTTGCGGGGAAGAAGTTGTTTTCTGCGTTGACCCACCGTTGTTCAGCCTAGTTATCGAATCAAGGAAATGACTTCTTGGGCTGAGAACTCAATCTTGACCAAAACATGTTAATCAATACGCAAGTCATGCGGACTTGTATATACGCACAAGCGTGACAGGGGCTTTAGGGCCCCGTCAAACGTGTGCGTACCTTCAAGTGCGCTTTTCATTGGACACGCGACGCGTTGGCGACCTCGCTGCGTGTGATTGAATTTGAGTTAGCCTTGATTTTGCAATGGGAATACCATGCAAAACGTACAAGTATGACCAAAAAGACAAAAAAATCACACAAAGCGTAAATCGATTTGTTTTTTTATCGATGAAATTCGTTTAGCGCGGTGTCAAATTGCTCGGTCGCAGCGTCATGGTCTATTTTCATCTTTAGTATTGATAACATACAGTAATTTGATGTGTTAGTCAACTCAACCATAAACACTGTAATGAGACATCACGACATTTTCCGACAAACATAATCAATTATAGCGAACACAATCACTTTAATATTCACTGCCACGAAGGTATTCTAGTGGGCAATTAATTATGATGTTTTAATTAATCACGTTGTACAGTTTACCAACCTTTAATGAGCTTTGATCAATCAATGTTTACTGGTCGTTCTTTATCTTATCAGCTGTTACCTGGACGGTGCGGGACAAACATGTGAGCTGAGAGACAGCAACGGAGACATGTAGGTCTTATCGATATGGGCGGAACTTACTTTGTCACGAGGGGGGATTAGTTCAAATGGGCTTTAAATGAGCTATCTTATATAGACTAATGTTGAGCATTTGAGGGCTCGTTCCCAATGATATGTGCAAAATAGCGAGTTCAGTGTCGAAAAAAAGATGAGATCATCAAGCACACCTAATTGATACCTTTTTTCAGTAAAATGACTCCATTAAAGATCGTGAAAAAAAGGAAGCTAATGTTTGCTTCGACGCATTGTTATGTGTTATTAAGGGCCGAGGCCACCCAACTGCTCAAAGCCAGCGAGGCGAATATGGAAAGACAAATGAAACCTCGTGGATGCCGTGTTCACAGCTTTTGACTTTGTTATGAAACGCTCTAGATATGATGTTTTACGTAATAAGTTATTCACTTTTCTCAAATCAAGTACAAGTTTTAAGACTCTCGATGCTACAGACTGTTTTAGGTATATATTTAAATGCAACAACCCAACATTGCAAGAATAGGTAAATATCTAAATGAACGTTTTGTCATTAGATAAAAATACCAAAAGTAATAATTAACAGCACTCGATTATATAATTAAATAAAAAAATGCATGCAACTCATTATTCTAGTATTAGTAATTAGGTTGTTAACTTTTATTCTATACTTCTATTTTGTATTATGTTTGTTGTCTTTGTTGTTGCTGTTGCCATACTTTGTACCGTGAACATTGTGTTTAGGTACGGAATTGAGATGGACGAGGAAGGCTCTAGCAGATGGGGGACGTTTATGGCGGTGCCGCGTGGCAAGTTTGTCGGTAAGATTCCTTAAGCCCCCGTCACAAATAAGAAATTCAGCTCGGCCGACGTGTGGACGAGCTTCAAATGTGCATTTTCGGCCGAAGTACGGCCGACGTCCGCGGGCTTCGGGAGATATTTAGAAATAGAAGTTGATCCAAATATTGGCCTTTTACCAGTTTAGTCCATACTGACTTCGCCCATGTCCAAGAGACGGTACCATCCGATTCTCATGGGGGATCTTTCGTTTTTAGTGTTCTACGGACGTCACCCGAGTTTTTTATTAGAAAATACGGTCGACGCTCGGGCGATTTTGAAATTCGGCGAGCTTCGGGCGATGTACAATTCGGCCGACGCTCGCATGAATTGTGATGCCGGCTTTATGAGACTTTCTTGAACATAAATAGTACAATACTTCGACCGACAATTTAACACCCGTTTCTGAAATAGCTCGATTTGACCTATGATACTGAATAAAAACACTACCTCTAGGTGGTATTCAACGCTTGCTGGATACGTTCGACTGACACTCCCATTAGAAAAAAACAACACTTTGTGCAGCTAATTCTAACATTGTTTTGAAATGATTTTTCAGGTCACCAAAACATCAGCATCATTGTCAGTGACAGATACGGAAGGTAAGGCGCTGCCAATGGCGCAAGCATTTTTACCTCCGTGACCACGGAGCTTTTGTAGTCATTTGTAGACAATGGTGTTTGGCCACACTTCCGCTATTGGCATTTTAATGCTAGGCACCTTGGGGTAGCATGGAGTCCAGCCTTGTTAATTTGGTCCACTTCTAACGTCCAGCGTTGGGAACAGGCCAAAGCTAAAGCCCCCCTCTCACTGGACCTGCGACACGCTGGCGGCGTCGCTGCCTCCTAAACTGGATTTGCGTTACCCTTGACTTTATAACGGGAATATCATTCAAAACGTACAAGTATGAACAAAAAGACAACACAACACACAAAGCTTAAAAAGATTCGTTTTTTGTCGATGAAATTCGTTGACTGCTTTGTCAATTCGATCGGCCGCAGAGACGCCGCCAGCCTGCCGTGGGTCCAGTGAGAGGGGGGCTTAACAGGGCTGGACTCCAGGCTATCTTGAGGGACACTAACATTTGATGCTTCTTATCTTAGGTCGGAAGGTACCTGGGAAGCCAAGCGTGTCAGCGCCAATATGAAGATGTTCAATTTCCAGACCTATGCAAGTAAGCACTGATAAATCAATCGCAGCCGTTGCACATTGGTTTTTAGCTCAGTTGCAACATTTTATGTTCAACAAAGTTATCTTGTATCGAAACTGAGAATTTGTAATTTGACTTTTTGTTTGGCTCATCTGGGCTTCATAGACGTCGTACGACCGCAAGGGAAAATTGGCCAAAATTCTCAAAGTTGACGCAATTTCCAAAACGCAGTCGGTGACAGTGTATTCCATTGAGATACCAATACCCGCATTAACTCTCGGAGTTTTCTTGCTCTTCTACTCCTCTGTGCTATACTGTGCTGTGCTGTGTCATATGTCGACAAGTATGGCTTTGTCTGTTGCAGGGGTTAGTTCTGTGAGTCCAGGCGTCGGCAGTACGGAGGGAGGATCCACCATCACCATCAGTGGGGACTGGTTCGACTCAACCTCACAGGTCGCAACCGTCACTGTAGGAGGTGGGATGTCTTCTTCGTACAACGTTTATCCTTTACTAGTACATGATATATGATAAATACGATTTAAAAAGCATATAGTATGTACAGCAACACGGTAACAATTATGCTGACTCAATATGCCCGGCTGAAACATCGCTCAACTTTGAATATGCCAAATTCTAATGTCGCTTTAACATCAATCTGTCTGTCTGATCAATCAATCGATCAGTCAACCAACTAATAATTCAATCAATCAATGAGCCAATCAAATCAATTAACCAATCGATCGATCAATCGTCAGTTAATCAATAAGTACTCTAATATCATTTTAGGTGAGGAATGCAGCAGACAGGGTGACATAACTGACACCGAGATTGTGTGCCTGACGCCAAAGAAACCAACTCAGCAAACAGTGTCCTACGCAGGTAAGTGGTGTAACTTGTGCATCGTTGATTGCTTTAGGGGAAAAAGGGGAGGGGATTGTAAGAAAAGGTGAGCCAACGTACAGTTCTCATATTATCCCCGCATTCTATCTGTTAATCACATCTTAGGACTTTGGCAAGAGTCGTCAATGGTTCATAAATCAAGCAACAAAATGCAATATGTGTCTGCGGAGTAAATATTTGAAATGTTGAATTGAAAATACATCTGTGTAAGTAGAATTTAACTTCAATTTCCAACACCAAAAAATCGGACTTATTCTAATTTTCGACTGACCAAATCCGGTCTTTGACTTCTTCTGTGACGTCACGTTATGCAGATAGAACACATGACTCGGTGTCCAGTGGGTCATAAGTTAGCTGCAGAAAAGTAGCCTGGAATCCAGACCTATTATAGCTCCCGAGTCTCTCAGGACTCAGGAGAGAGACTCGAGAGCTATGATAGGTCACGATTCCAGGCTAGCAGAAAAGTCTACGGCAGCACCCGTCGCATTTGAATTGTTCATGAAGTATTTCCCTGTTAAAGGCAACCGCGGCGTCTACAGGGAGGTTTGGGAGTACGCTGAAGCTGCATCCATGCCTGCCCTGACTGACCTGCCGGCCGGTGACCCCGCAGAGGGTTCCGAATGGATGGACAGCTTCAGTTGGACAAACCGTTCCCAGGTGACGAGTTACATCCACCTGTCTCTCCCGATAATTATCCTACCATTGAACAATGTTTTAATACGTCGCTTCCAAAACGATTGCAATTTGTTAGAGTGATCCTTTTACCGACTTGTTGTTATAAGCAAGCCTCGCAATTCAGCCCCCCTAACGGCTTCCAGAAGGCATTCAAGTCTTATTGTGTGTTTTTTTGTAAGAATATTCAAGTCTATTACTAGTACAATAAGTCACATTGCGTGGTAACGTAATAAGGATGTTCATGGTTGCATCTGCGCACGTGCATGTAAATGCATCGTGGGTAATATATCAAAGGTGGAGGCCCGTATAACTTGTGGACTGCATTCAGTTATTGTAGCAACACTTCTAGATGATTGACCGATCCTATAACCCCGCCCACCCAATCAAATGTAGAAATTCAAAATAAAAACAAACGAAAATGCTAAATATTTGACGGACATGCAGCCCTCTCTCATTGGTCGAACCGCCAATTGCCATGCTATTATTCGATGAACTACTACTTGTGACGGACAGTTAGGATCGGTCTATTGACGCGTTTGTGTTGATACGTATACCGTTATACCTGTTTATTTGCAGAGCTATTTTTCCCGTGTGCGGGGATTCTTCATTCCGCCCAATGACAACGACTACCAGTTTGTGTTGCAAGACTGCAAAACGCCCTCTGACGATTTCATCATGTACTTCAGTCCAAACGGAGCTGAAGATGAGGCGGTGAGTCTGTCAAAAATTTTCGTTACAAATATATGTTATATCAACTATTACGTTGTTAGAAATACCTGTATTTCTTCAATATCTTCAAAGCGAAACCTGTACCGGGACAGTTTACTCTGGAAGCAAATGTTTTGTCACCATGATTGAACACACAGAATATGGTACACCACACAATAGATTCTAATTGTTTCTTTCACAACTTCTTTGACTTTGACATTATGTGACATTAGTATACATTTTCCCGGATGAAAAAAAAAAACACAAAAACTTACGGCAAATTTGTGCTCATTTTGCAGCTTATTTATATCATCTGCGGTATGATCGCAAACTTTGTTTGGAAATCGACGAAAATTGTTGCCCGCATGGATGCCATCCGTATAATCAAGTCATCGTGGTCTTCGTATTATCCTACACCTCGTGCAAAAGGTCCAACATCATACTTTATTAACACATAGCCAGGTCGCGTCGACCATGTACCAATCAGATGCCTCCAGTGCCCATGTGTTATGACGCCATATCACACCCGCGATCATCATTCTTCCCATATTGTAGAGGGGGAGGTAATGTTTATTTGTTCCCAAAAATGTTTGATATCTTAGAATAAATCAAATCTTTTATAAGCATATGACAAAAAAATATAAACCATTTCAATACAAGTCAAATCCAAACGGGTGGAACTGTAAGTGGAGCCGCCCACAGTATGTCAGAAGGACACCCAGCAGGCGCTATGACACCATTTACACCTCGGCGCGGGTCATTAACCCTTAATCAATTCACTCTTCGGATACCCTCAATCTACAGTTATCTTTGTCACATGTACTTTCTACAATGGGTCATCTAACACTCCCTTTGATCTGATCTATACAGCTTGTTGTTCTGGAGTGTCCCGATAACGGCCGCCGCTGGTCAGAGAGGTACACACTGACCGGAGGAAAAAGGTAAATTCTTTTCAACTAAACAATGACTTGTCTGAAACTAATTTCTCCACACACAAGACGGAACATAATAAAGGGAGAGAAAGGATGGAAAGAAAGAAACAACAGAAGGAAACGTTGCCTCACACGGCAGTCTTACAACGGTTTTCTTGTTCATCTGGTGGGCCATAGGACAACTGCAATCATTAAATGCACATTGGGCGATGATGGGGCCGAAACCTGACATTATGCCTTAATCAGGGGAAATTTGATATCAAAATAGTCTTCATTTCTATCCGAGAATATCATAAATCATCATCATCATCATCATCATCATCATCATCATCATCATCATCATCATCATCATCATCATCATCATCATCATCATCATCATCATCATCATCATCATCATCATCATCATCCACTGGTCTCTGCATCTGCAGTCGTTGAAACGTCCTGCAGCTGCATTCAGTCTTTCTTCATCTTCCCCCACTTTTTCTTGCATCCTGCGAGCTCCCTTAGCTCCTGGGGTTTCTTTAGTCTCTACCACACTAACTATGCCAGGGTTTTATTCCTTTTTCTGCCGATTCTACGATTCATACGCCCGTAAGAGGGCCTGGTGGAGGCTAGGGTTTCTTTTCTGTTGTTTTCTTTGTGCTTCAGATCTCCCTTCAGCATGCTGAGCAAATTGACACCCGTACAGTGTCTTCCTTTGTGTGCATTGAAACTGTTGGATCTTGATATTTTATGATCATCACAAATGGTATGCGTTAATCATATGTTGAACCCCTCCCCAGCTACTACATGGAAGTCCGCTACAGACACGAGTGGTCTAACGACACCCAGCGGGACAGGGGCGTGGCCGTGAAGATGTACAACACGGACTATGTGGGCGGGCAGAACTACCACGCGCAGAGCGAGAAACAGGAGATCAAAATCACGTCAACCGTCAATCGCGAGAAACAGGTCGGTTTTAAAGGGAAATTATGACATCCTTTCAATCGATTATCCATTAGTTTATGCGTACTCCTTGAATTTTGTATAAGAACGTTCATGGTCCAAACGGATGATGGACAGCGAAATGATTTGTGGGTAGTATGTCAAAGGTGAAGGCCGCTGAAACAAAACACGTCTGGACATGTATTAAGCATGGTCTAAACAAGAATTACAGTCAACAATTTGGAAGCCTTCGCCGCATGTATAGTTGAGACCATAGCCCTAATTATTCAAAGCCATGAAATTTGAGTAAAGGATGAACCTTTTGGGGGAAAATCCTTGCATATCTGTCATGCTTCTTCTAATTTCAAGTAGGGAATGCTTTAGGAAATGATTTAATACTAGTATATGTATGTGTATTACATAGCGTATCAGCCTTGGCAGTGATGTTCAAGACTTTACCCTCGAATACGGCGGAGTTCAGTCAGAAAAGATCCAAGTCGGCTCTTCTTCAAGACAGGTGAGATTCTATCTACTACAGTATCACTGGGGAGTGATCCGCCTCTGAGTGGCACAGTAGAGGCCACCGTGAGAGAGCTTTTATAGATTTTCCTTTTGCTCAGGAAGGCCCAGTTTCAAGCTAAAATGTGCAGTCAAAAGCTGGCCAAACTGTGTGACCTTTGTTATGTTTTGCCCGGTAATTGACCCCTAAATGGCCAAAAGGCTTTCTCATTGGCTGGTGGGGATGACACATTAAGACTGGGGTAAAATCTAGTGAAATAATGCCTTTCAATCTTCTGGCTGTAGCTCTTTAAAACGCTAGAGTTGATCGGGTTTGAAACAAAACAAGTCCATATCTACGTCAAATAGCAGTTACGCATTGCCAAGCAACTGGATATGATTTTGGAAACGGTCATATCTAGCTTTGCACTGGGAGAAAGAATTAGGGTTTAAAATGTAGGTAAGTGAATGTGTTTTAAAGTGATGGCAATTGCTTTTGCATGGCTCAACCATGTGTTTCAATGTAAAATTCATATCCTGGGCCCTCCACTACTGGGTATATCCATCTGCAATAGCATCGATTATATTTCAACAAAGTGAGGATCATTTCATTATCGTATTAAAGTATTATCATATGTACAAGAGAAGGTAAAAAGCAATAGATATATTAATATACATTTGAAAGTAGAATAAACAAATGACACGGTTTCAGGTGAAGAGATCTGTCGAACAGATGTTCCAAACCTTGTGTCCTGACGAGGTGGCCAATCCCAACCAGGCTATCAGACAGTTTGCCGAGGACTACGAGGGTGAACCAAGTCGGCCGGAAACGGGCACGAGGGTAAGTTGTGGAGTGGACCAGAATCACTGGTAGCACCATAACTCATTGGAAATGTCCAATTTTGGTATATTCAACTTACTAAGCTGTTATTTTCATATAGTTGCTAGCCCAATTTAATGCAGTTGTTTCTTGCACACACACACACAAAAAAATTTAATTAAAAGTGATTAGGTCTTTTGTTTTCTTTCTCAAGAAAATGGCATAGCAAATATTCTTTTTCTTATTTGTAGCACCTATCTGATAGGCTAGTCAAAGCTGTACAGTAGCTTTCATTCATCCATCGAAAACCAGTAAATAGTGCCATCAGGTTGGCAATTCAATGGATAACGCAGTTCTTTGTACACAGTCACTGCGCTGCAAATACTTTACGTTTGGGACCGCATCTGTTAGCAGCGACACCTAGCTGCAGTGCGAACTAGAACCAGTCATTATTGCCCCAAGAAAGATGACAATCACAGAATCGTCGTTGAAGAGATTTATCAGTCACGTGTAATAACAGTTACTAGAATATTCCTTAATCAGTGACTAAGAGAAGGTAACGAGATACGCATCTCCAAATTTGCGACGTCTTCTGTACATCTTGATCACGGAATGACCTAGTCTCGCGAGAACACGAGCCTAGGACGAGACTTGTGAAGATCGTCCTGCCTCTACCGCCTCCTTGAGGAGCAGGGGTAAGAAGGACTTGGGCAGCTCCCAACCTTCGGTACAGTTGATAAAAATCGTCGGCTTAAATAAAACACTTGGTCGTGTACAAAGAACTTCGTTATGCAGTCCTTACAAAATGACAATAAGATAAAGACGGAGAAGAAATCTCCTTGACATCCCTATACAGGTTGAGGCTGATGAGACCGACCCTTTCTGTGGCCAAAAGTCCCTCATGAATCCCTCACATCTGTATCGAAGCAACCGTGACCACAACCTCTACGGCATCGACCCTAACATGGACAAAGTGGTACGATTCTTTTGTCATTACCTTGAACAATACTTTAATCATCCCATTTGCACAAGTCAACGTTTGGGGATGCGCTGAAGATACGTAATGAGTCACTCTCCTGGTGCAGTGTGGCTGTTGCTAACAGCTTCAAGTGTAACTCAGTGGTAGCACTCTACAGGACGAAATGTCCATATAACTCAACTGGAGGTAGCAGCCTCACAGTTGAGACTCCAGTACGTTACGGGGGAATGGCTAGCAACCCCTCCTTGTAAAGATATACCCTGCTACCCTTGCTGTTCTATATGCCATTAGGCACTACAAGGGCCTGGACAAACGATAGAGTGTTAGCTCTCTACAGGAGTTTTATGTAGAAATTGACTTCTTAATCGATAACCATAGTTACATTAACGTATCTTACGTTCGAAATTCCGCAGATGTGCTTTGCCTACAAGGGTAACATAGCTTCCAGAATCGGTTTCCGTTTCCGGTACGACAGTGATGGGGAGCAGGAAGAGGAGACTGCGTGGTTTGGTCCAGAAAACGACACTAGTCTGGACTTCGCTGCCGACAGAGAGTATGTCATTAGTAACGCTCTCCTTTTCTGTGCACTATCTCCAAGTGTAAGTAATCGTTGCGCTGATTATATAAAATGCATGGTATGAGAGGGTGGTACACGTTATAGTTTTGAATTCTACTCGAAAACTGTGGAAACGTTAAACCATTTTGCTGTTCAAATTAGAGTAAATGCCAGAGATAATGATGTAAGGGATATCATCTAACAAAACATCATTTTCAGGTGGAAGTACACCTGCATCAACCTCCAGTCCTTGTTTTCCACCCTGCGACCACAAGCGTCCAACGTCAGAATCCAGGACATACAGGTGGAATCAGAAGAGGAATCGGAAGACTTCTTCATCGACAACTTTTTCATTGGCAAAGTGGAGCCGATGCCACCAGCCAGTTAGTAGTGTCCCTTACATCAGTTTCAAATGCCGGGATTTTCCACTACAAATTCCAATCTAAGAGTTTGAAACGTTGATGAAAGTTAGACATCCAGGTAGTACGATACACCAAAAATGATTACTCAAGCAACTGGATAAAATTTTATCCAGTTGCTTGAGTAATTATTTTGGGCGTAAGAGTTTAAAATTTACGACTAAAGGACGCTGTATATTTCACATTTTATTTGATACAAGTTGTCGAAACTTAACATTGTGAACCTCGACCACTACTATCGAACATAGAGAATCAAACTGTTACGCATGGCCAATAGTTGCTTGGTGAGAAGCTTTCAGACAGCACCCGCCATCTTTCTTCAGCAATGAATGGATATTAGTCACGTGACATGGGGTCAAATGTCATACTTAAAGCATGACTTGCGGTATTTGCTACTTAATCAATAACAACATATTATTTACCTTTTTCAGACGTAGCGAACAGCCGTCGCCTGGCAGCTCAGTTAGGTGGCAACGTGGTGAGGGAAGTGGAGGTGGACAAGGTGGAAGGCGGATATGACGTCACTTTCATCCCGTACAACTGCGGGCACAGTTTCCCCCTCATGAACGCGCAGGTGAGTCACAGACATAGCCTCTACCAGGCTCTACTGGTCGCTGGAATAATCGTAGAAATTCGCCAAATAGACGGATAACATGCCAGAGGAGTTAGTCCGCAATAGAAGTTACAGTTTGCGACCCCTTGATGGATGGCAAATGGTCGCTACCTCCGAAGCCGACTCCCTTAGCATACTATTCGCTCTATTTGGCCAATTTCTACTATTTTTCCAGTCATCTGTGGGGCCTGGTTGAGGCAGACATTTGTAAGTGCTACACGGTCGTAAGAAAGCAACTCTCGCTTATAAAGAGATAGACTGTTCTCCAACTAAAAAATTAGACTCACCGGAATCTTCGACTGACTCGCTCAGTCTTCTTTAGCTGTTTGATCCAATGACGCTGTGGGCACGTGACTTTAATTTTATGCACGTGTGACGTCAGCAATGGGTCAAACGTTTTCGGCCCCGGTCCATGGGGTATCGATTTTATTCGTACTAAACACCTTAATGTACACTTGAAGGTGACGTGCACGGGAGACTGTGGTGTGAATGTTGAGCAGCTGCAAGCGGCGAGTCTCCCCGTGCAGGGCCACTTTTACATCACATTCGATGGCAGAGTTGCGGAAGGTAAGGATTTATATGGACTTAGGCATTAAAATTCGTTGTAAAATTCACATGTTTTCTATACCTACATGTTTTCAATATGAAAAAGCAACGTGTTACTCAGTGAGTTAAGAAACATAATGATAAATGATTTATTCAAAGGTGTTAGTATTTTTTCTTCATTTCTTTGTTTTCTCAATTTCATTTAATTTTCGAGGAATAGTCTACTTACGTCACAATCAAAGAGCAATATAGAGGTAGCTTGGTACTGACTTGTATTGGCAATTTCGTATTTTCCATCGTTTTCCAAAAAAACTCAAGTGCCAGCAGATGCCACCGACGAAGACCTGGCGGACGTTCTTAAGCTTGAACTTGGGATTGACGCCAAGGTCGAGCGTGAGGGCGAGTGTTCCGGCTACAAGTGGAAGATCGAATGGCTGCTGGATGGAGGCGACAAAGCTGATCTGGAGGTAAGATTTACACATGTCAACAATACACACAAAAGTATATTTGTAACGGCAATTGCCATTGTAAAGATTTATTCGTTATTTCCGTATTTAGAATAAATCGGTTACCAACAAGCTTTCGATCAGAACTCTGGTATTAGAGTTTTATTGTATTGAAATACCTTATGTATTCAGGCAACGAGACATAGGATTTGGGTCATTACAACTTGTCATCGGAGTGCTTAACTATATGTGTTATTGTACGGAAATTACGTATGAAGTCTTTACAATGTCAACAATAGTTTTCATCGGTAACATCAAGTTCAATGGCGTAAAATGTTTTATTATCTACTGCTCTTTGTTGTTTTTCTAATGGTTTGATATTACAGGTTGATGGAACAGACTTAACAGGGAACGTTGTGAAGATTGAACAGAGAAACGACAACAACGGCGGACTGTGGTTCTACCCTATCCCGGGTGATATGCTGCGTACATGGCATGATACACCACAGGTAATATTTTCAAGTATCCATTGACTACTTTGACTATATGTATCTATGTATATAGAACTTTGTTATCCAGTCGTTTACCTACCCGATGAAGCTATTAACGCATGCGTTTCTGGTTTTAGGTGGAGGTGTCTATCAACAATATCCCCTCCCGATGTGAGGGGGACTGCAGCTTTTCTTGGACAACACACAACACTCCTACTACAACGGATGTCAACCCCAAGCAAGGTACGCGGTATTTACCCCGTGAAATAGGAGGTATTGTAATCAGTAATTATCAGTGTTTGCTAGCGCTTGTTTGTCCTGATGTGAGTTCGCAGTTCTGCAATTGGCATTGGAATGCTCGTGGGAACGCTGCGGGCACATGTAGGAAGTAAGGTGAACGGTGCCAGAAAGGTGACAGGAAATGGAATTGGTCAGAATCCCGGAAAAAAGCGCCTCAGTGTTTTATTTGATTATGTATTTGCCATTTGTATCTGTGTACATGCGAATATGAAGAAGAAGTGTCTTCTTAGTTGAAAGTTGACTTGTTGACTCTGTGTACAGTCCATACCATCGCTGTGTCTGCAGTTTGTACAGAGTAATCGTTTATGTCAAGAACTGACAAAAATGATAATGGGAACTTCTTTGATTACTTAATACTGTACTGACAAGGCGGGACTGAAGAAGTAGAGATGGCAGGCACTGAGTTTTGGTCGCTGTACGGTTGCTCAGCGATCGCAGTCTAGTGGAAAGGAGGCCTAACGTAACGCACTGAAAACTGCAATGAAAGCTTGTTTAATGGTTAGTACTTTCCTTAAAGGACAAGGCGGGACTGACGTAGAGATTGCCGGCACTGGGTTAAGCACCGACTGTGATGACGTCAGGGTGGTCATTGGTCTCACGGAGGATACCGACGAAGGCGTGGTCTGTGAACCAACTACCTGCACCTCTGATGCCATACGATGCACAGGTAATGAACATC
Organism: Branchiostoma lanceolatum; assembly: GCF_035083965.1. Lineage (NCBI taxonomy): Eukaryota > Metazoa > Chordata > Leptocardii > Amphioxiformes > Branchiostomatidae > Branchiostoma > Branchiostoma lanceolatum. The sequence goes on along the minus strand of NC_089722.1, from coordinate 3,056,329 downwards.
ATTTCCCGTATGTTCTGTTAAGAGTCTATAAAGGTTGCAATTGTATTCTGATAATGATTAACGTGAGGATGATGATCTGAATTACACAACTAGTAACTAGCTATGTGCTGTAGCACATTATTAGTTCTGTGCTTTGGGCTGATACATTTCATTTTGTCATTCTGGTCCCGATCAAATTGATGCAACAAATTGCTGTTAACATTTCAGTTGGGAGTTCCGGGCGGGGGCAGCATACATTGAAAGTGTTCGTGTTGCCGCACGGGAGCGATCCAGCTGTAAGTACGAACGGGAGGGCGACAGGAGACGTGTCCTTCACCTACCTCGGAGGTGTTACCGGGATCAGTCCAACCGCCTCTGGACTTGGAGGTATCTAAACGTTAAGAAATGCTATCTTTCAATGCGGGATCATATTGCAAAACCTTTTCTTATTACAACTACAGCAACACCTTTATGTGACAAGTAAAATCATATTGCATTGCACAACAATTATAACAGGTAGCAACATGGGGTTCATATCTTTACAAATATTACATATTTATGTATAAATGATATTTCTTAATATTACAGGGGGCGTTGAGTTGAATGTGACGGGGTATGGTTTCGCTGCTGGGGACGTCCCCAAAGTTGGTGGAAAGGATTGTGACGTCATCTCTCGTAGCAACGAAAATATCGTCTGCATAGTTCCTCCTGGGGTGAGTAATGTGCATGATACACTGATACTGATGGTACACATAGGCTGAGTTTACTCACGCGTTTTCGGGGTCGACTCGGGGCTGTGTGTGTGGAGCTTTGGGCTGCTCATGTAGAGTTTTCCTACTAGAAAACGCTACGTGAGTGGCCTAGGGATCTCCTTGCACAATCCTGAGTCGACTAAAAATCGGACTATAGTTACGCTCAATTCTTATACTATTAATCAGCGACTAAAACAGTTTTTGTAGTTTCTCTCTTTTGCGACCACATTAAGACAATACAGATTGAAGTACTCAAAGCATTCAGTTGTAAAATAAGGTATACATCACAGAACCCATAATGTCTTCCCATTCATCGTGCGGACATCCCAGTTGTCTGGATTTGATATTAATGCCAATCTTTTTCTTTTGTAAGTCACCTGGAAGCGTAGCTGTCACTGTCGATGGTGAAGGTGTCGTCGCCATGACAACTGCAGATAGCTTCATATACGACGCCGGTCCAAACCCCATCATCACAGCGTTCTCACCTAGCCAGAGTAGCGTTACAGGTGAGCTCCGGACCTTAGGACGGGACGTTAAGCCGTGGTGTAATGTCCATTGTGCTTGTCGAAAAATGTTAGGGGAATTTCCCCGGTACAATGAACCTGGGAATACTGTACATAGTGACTGTCATCTCTGTCACGACCAGTGGAAGATTAGCTCTTCAGTAAGCTAGACTGGATCGAGATCGCTTTCCTATCCTTTTCCGTATTACGATATAGCTTGAATATATAACAAGTATATGTAAGTTAATTCGTATACATTTATTTCATACTTTGGTAACTGACGTATTGCTACACACGTGGACTAGGACGTTGTTATGATATGTTTGTAAAAAATGTTTTTGATATATTTGTCCAATGGCAGGTGGAGATACTTTGACAATCGAAGGATCACGGTTCGGGAATCGCCCATCTCTTTTCTTCAGAGGCTCTGAAGAGATCGTGGAGGTTTCGGCAGGTGGGTTTTGCATTTTTGTACAAAATGGCATGGTGGTTTTGTTGTTAGGGTTGTTGACTCATAACCTGGAGGTACTTAGTTCGAATCCCTGGCAGTCCCGATCTTGTGCCATTGGGAAAGGTACTTTACCACAACCTCCTCACTCTACCCAGAGTAAATGACTACTTAGCTTATGATAAGACGTTACATGGAGGCCCAGTGTTGGAGGAGATCTACACCTGAAAGCCATCCTGGCGTAAGTGGATAGAATAAACCCGTCCGGATATGTATGTAACAGTAGAAACATGATGTGTTACGCCATGATGCGGTTTATCGGGTATGAAATACAACGAAACAAAGCAAAGAAGCAAAAGTTTAGAAACTGGAGAAATTTGCCACAGTGAGAATACTAGATACATGTTTTCACATACCCTTACAGTTGTAAATGGCTCTGGAGTCACATGTGCCTTGCCTGCCCTGGGACCGGGAACGTACGACATCTTGCTGCACGTTGATGGGAGTGGATACGGCGTCATGGACGGGTGAGTTGTCACATACAATCAAGTCTGCACAATTAGCCACAAAATGACCACCTGACGAATGTGACCACTTTTTGGTGGTCCCTTGAATAATATTTCCATCGACACAAGTATTTAAGAATACTGTCTATAGTGACAACCTGCTCACATAAACCCAGATTTTCCGTCCCCCTGAATGGCCTTTAACAGTTTTGACTGTGTCTGTGGTAAGTATCTTGTTTGCACTTAAGTGTCTACAAAGGGATGTCCCTGTAGCGCAACTAGTAGCAGCCACACAGTTAAAACCCATGCTTCCAAATAATTAGCAACTGGACCCCGGTTCAATCCTGGGAAGTGTGTCTCGGTTGGGATTCCTTCCGCCTTTCGGAAGGGACAAAAAATTGGGGGTCCCCTATTCGAGGAGGTGCATCGAGCACGTTAAGGACAAGAGCTACCAACCCCTCTCTGTAAAATTTGCCTTGTTACTGAAACAGCAAGGAAGCTTGCTGCCCTATGTGCATCTAGGCACTATAAGGGTCTTAACGAAAGGACGCCATAATGTTCCAGATCCATTTCCTTCCCAACCATTGAGTACGTTCTGCGCGTGACGGGAATGTCCCCGTCCCGAGGCTCGCTATCCGGCGGAACACTGGTGGGCATTTCCGGAGAGGGTTTCAGCACAGACGTCGAGGAACATGCAGTCATGTTCGGTGATACAGTTTGTGAGGTACGGTTCTGCACTGTTTCTTGATATCGTTTCATTATGAGCCGTCATACGTAAGGATGACATTTCTGACAAAATCTTAAAAGAAAGGGAAACATGTTGGTCCAAACTTTTAAGATATCTAACGTTTTACGAACTATTTTACCCGTTTTTAAGCAAGTAATTCATTAACTGCATATGGTTTGATAACATATAAGCGATTAGAATGGTTGAGGCAATACATTATCCATCCTGTCATTTTACAATGTTAACATTGATCTTTATTTAATGTACATATTTGTTATTTGCATATTTGATGGTTTGGCCTTCGGTATAATTAAACTGTGGCTGCATGCATTGTGTTTAATCCAAACCTTCCATTCAGGTCTTATCCAGCTCCTCTACGGAGGTTTGGTGCAGAATGATGAGCACTGGTAGACGTCATATCGTGGACAACAACGGGGTTCATCCAAGTAAGCAGAATCTAACGTGTATTTTAGTAATCCTAGATGAATGAGAAATCTTTAATCTGAAAACATGTCATATTAAACAGTTAACCTTAATAGTAATCGTTGATATGCAAACTCCTATCTTTAGTTATTATCTTCGCCGAGTACTATTAGTACTCGGGGTAGATTATGTTTTCGGTTGAGCCAGCTGTTTGGTGGGTCTGTATGTATGTCAAGAGCATAACTCAAGAAACCTTTGATGAATCTTTATGATTTTTGGTAGGTGTGTAGTGGTTGTGCAAAGGAAGGTCAAGTTCAAAAATGATTTACCTTGCGTTTTTCAACAGTACTGCAGCGGACTTTTAATTTTTGTGCGTTTGTATGTAGGCGAAAAAAGTGACGGAAACGTTGATGGATCTTCATGATTTTTGCAGGTGTGTAGATGTTGTGAAAAAAGAGATCAAGTTCAAAAATGGTTCTCCTGGCATTTTCCGTCTGTACTGCAGCGGGCTTTGTGTGGATGTGTAATTCTTGTGGACAACATAACTCAAGAAGCTGATGATGGATCTATATGATATTTAGTGGATGGGTAGGGTTTACGGAAAGGAAGGTCAAGTTCGATAATGGGCCTTCTAGCAAGTACCTAAGGTACTGCAGCGGAGCTTCAAAATTTAGTGGCATATTTTCTGAAAGTGCTTTGGTCATGATATTTGTGTGGTAGATATTTCATGCCACAAGAAGTAAGTTCTGTAAGTTTGGGCCCCCTAGCGGCTTGTTTAGAACTGCAGTGGGTGTTTTTGTTTTGACATTCGGACACGTATTACTTGAGAAGGGGTGAAGAGATTGTCGTGAAGTTTTGTATGTAGAGAGCTCAGATGGTGCTTTACACAATCGATGTCTAATTATAGAAAACAGGAGCTAATCTGCATAATTAGTAAGGATAATTGTAAATCCATTACATTCCATAATGGGGCGTGTGACAGTGTTCCCGAAACAGGCCAGCAGAAGGCCTTGCCTAGAAATGTAAATAAACAGATGGTGTACATAAATAAACAAATGGGGCAGTCTCACTACAATTCAAGCAGATGTGTTGGTCCGGTTGGTTTTTAACGTGTTCAGTTAAGGCATTTTTGTCCAACACACAGTTGAAATGTTTACGCATGCTCAACTTCAAGTCTCTTGTTTTACATTTAATTTGATCCATTGTTTGACTTTCTGTCGTTATGGTTTGATATCCGGACGAGCATACATTACTGTTATATTTAACAATGTGTATATTTTATGTGTGTCATTAGTTACTTTACGACTTATGCTTATCAATGAATGTTAATTTCTTTTAGGCAACCTTGGTTTTCATTATGACCATTATGAGTATTTGCTGTAATGTTAGGTTATATGTCCGGGTTCTCCCCCAAGAATAATTGACATATATGTCCTGGTGCAATAAGTAATAGATTGATCATGAACTAGACTTAATAGCTATTTTCATTCTGTATATATCTGACCATTCTTAGACTATGGCAAAGGCTACGCCTGGAGCCAAAGTACCCTGACCATTGAGGAAGGAGACACTGTGGACTGGAGCTGGTCATCCCCTACACGAGGTGTTGGGTTTGCCGTCATGCAGACTACCGGCTCAGACGGTCAACTGTTACAAAATGGCTTCTCTAGTGGACCAAAGACTAGCCAAGGTAACATCAAATACCACGAATACCAAATCTAAGGTAAATTTGATATAATAACACAAATGTAGAACAATCAATCAAATGTTGAGCAATAATTAAAGTGTGTACTGTTGTCTATTGAAGATATTTTTCTAAGATAGGACCTCTGGCATTTCCACTGGCATAACACTGACAATATATGCTTTTACATCTTAGTATATCCTCAAGTCCTTAATTTAGTAACACAAAGTGTCCAGGATTATGGTCAGCCACTGGGAGGTCCAAAAGCCCATATTTACCTTCGTGTCACATACCAAATATCATTACAAGCCACTCAAAAGTTATTGCTCCGTATAAGCGCACACACACACGCACGCACGCACGCACACACACACACACACACACATACACACACATACACACAAACACACAAACACAGGTACACACACACACACACACACACACACACACACACACACACACATGTTTATACACACACATATATACATACACGAACACTGAGCGGAGCCAAAATCTATACCTCAATTTTTCATGGAGGTAAAACAGACTTCTTGCTCTTGTTTCTTTGCAGGTTCCTACTCCTACACATTCAATGCCGTGGGTGATTTCTATTACACGAGCGGCTGCGTGGATGAGGTCTGCGACATCCAGATGCCGGGGAAGGTGGAGGTCGTCAAAGCCGTGGACCACACAGAGACCTTGTCATTCAAACTCAATGGCATGGAAGCAATCTACAATCCTACTGGAGTAGAACCAGGTGAACTTCCTGAAGCACATTAAGTATTACTCAGGATATGAAGAAAAACTGTCCTACAACTCGAAAAATCGACCCACTGAAATTTCTAACTGACTCTTTCTCAGTCTTCTTCAGCTGTCTGATCCTATCGTTCTGGACACGTGACTTTTATTCAGGCGTGACGTCAGCAATGGTTCAAAGGTCGTTAGAAGTCGATATCACCCCCGTCCCGTTTTTTAAGTTCCCGTGTCGAATTTTCTAGCTGGGTAATAGTTTACTTCTTCATAATGTATTTCATCAACTCAGATGGACAACTCAGATGCTATAACTCACATGAAATATTACTTTGTGAAACAACATACAGATATTAAAAGCCAAATGTAGAAAACTCGAAACCATACAACTTGTGAACTTTGTCTATGCTAATAAGTTTATGGTTCCAAGTGTGCATGGGTAGCAAAATGGACAGTAGAAAAAATGTCTCAGGTGAATGCCCGTAACTTGTAAGCAGATCTCGTTCAGGCCATGCCTAATTGTCCAGACTTGTTTTGTTTATATCTCAGGGGCCTCCATCTTTGACAAATTAATGCATTTCACCGCACACGCACACTTGGAACCACGAACCTCATTACTCGACCACATTTTCGTATGATTCATTTTGTGATTATTGCATACGTATCCCATAGACTGTTTTTTCTCAGTTTGATTACTTCTGTTTGTTTGTTTCTATACCAATGAAGACATATTCCTCATATCTCTAGCATCTGGAGAGACATGCCCAGGTTCAACAAGTGAAGTGTTGAACTGCCCCGAAGATCCGCCTACTGCATCCTCCGACTCTCAGTTTACCTTCGCTTTCCGTGACTGCTTGACGGCGACTGTCACCTCCCTCGGCCCCACGCACGGTACTGCCGGAGAGACCATCACCATTCGGGGTACGGGCTTCAGCACAAGTACATGCGAAAATGAGGTTCTGATTGGTAGATACTCATGTGATGTCACATCAGCAACAACCAATAGCATCACGTGCACGGTTAGCCCTGGAAGCACCATGCCAGTGGGAACCTATCTCCCGGTGTCTGTGAACATCAAGAACCGCGGATATGCCAGGATGGCCGTTTTCGGAGGGGAAGCGTCTCGTATGTTCGCTCTCATGCCGGAAGTGACGTATGTATCCCCGGAGCAAGGCTCCACCGAAGGAGGAACCCAGCTCACTATTCGCGGATCAGGATTCGCGTCTTCGGTAGACAGCACCACCATCACGGTCGGAACAGTTCCCTGTGATATTCAGTCTCTATCTTACAACGAGATCATCTGCGTAACTCAAGCGGCATCTGAAAGAACCAGGGACGTCACAGTTAGTCAGGTGGTAAACGGATATCGTGTCGACAGCGTTTGTGGCCGAGGATGCCAATATGCCTACAGGGTGAGAGTCGAAATATTGTCACAGTTGAGGATAAAGTGTTAAGAAAACATATAAAGACTGAGGTGACAATACGATAATGAAGCTGTAACTTAGTTGTCTTAGATTAGATTGTGAATATTGACAATATAAAGTTGTTCTACATTATACGGATTTATTCAACTAAAAACAATTTAAGGTAACATTTGCAAGCAAATACATAATGTTTGCCTTCACATGGTCTGGCCTAATAAGCTCCTGCCTCTTGCTACATAATGTACTAAAAAACCACAGGGTGTCTTTTACTTTATCGTAACCATGATGACTGCCGTCTGGTCCAGGTCACTGACCTTATTTGTTTGAAGAAGAAGAATGAGAAACGGAGCAAAAAAGCAATCTTTCCATCTTTTCCCTCAGTTTAGGTAAACTTAATCAAACATGCGATATACAATTTTTTTAGGTTAAGACTTTCTCATCTAATTCGCATTATTATATAATAGTAATCACCAACCTTTTGATTTGTTCACAGGACACACAAACCCCAAGGATCTCAACTATAGATCCACCGACTACTGGATCTGCCACTGTTTTCACAATCACAGGGACTTTGTTTGGAACCTCTGTAGACGACATAACGGTCACCTTTGGAGAAGCGACGTCATGTACAGTGACGTCAGTTACCGATGACGTCATTTCCTGCGAAGCCGGAAACGTCCCCGTCGGAGACCAACCTGTCAGGGTGCATGTAGCCGGACGGGGAAACGCCGCGTCAAACGCGTTCGTGACCGGCCAGGCTGTGATCCACTCCATGTCACCATCAGAGGGGAGTCTCGCCGGTGGTACCACCTTGACCGTCACAGGCAACGGCTTTGGCAGTGACACTACGGTAACCATGGACGGAGAGACTTGCGAAATCCTGTCTGTTAATCTCTCCACCGTCACATGTATCACCCCTGCAGGTACTCAATCTTCAGAATTCCTCAAGATTCAAGTTTCTCAACAACATTGTATCTAATCTATTTTATGTTCCTTTTTACGAAGCCTGTATGCAGCATTATTTGGCCAACAATGTTGCTTACTTCTTGTCAACGCATTTTCTTTTCAGCAACCAATGAAAGTGACCACCAGGTTCAAGTATCTGTGGTCTCGAATGGGCAGGCCTACCCTCCACAAGACTTCACGTACAGTTCAACCCTGACTCCGAATGTGAGTGGAATCAGCCCAGCCGAAGCCACCAGTGGGACGTCGGTAACAATCACAGGGTCTGGGTTCGGTCAAACAACAGGAGACAACGAAGTGGCCATTGATGGCGCCCCTTGTGCCGTTGCCTCGTCATCAGACACAGAAATCGTCTGCACTTTGGGAGACCACGTGGCCGGCAGTAACTACACCGTGGACGTGACGGTGGTTGCCAAGGGAACGGCGAGGTCAGCGGTCACGTTCAGCTACGAGGTATCACTGTTAGCAGTAACACCAACAACAGGTGAGAATCATAGACAGATTCCTAAAGTTCATATTTTCCCAGTGAAATCCTCAATCTTATGTTTCTATACTTTAACATCTTTTTTTTGCATTCACGAAGTCATACACGCGACTTCTTGGTCACCGTAGACGTTGATTTTCATGTTCATCTTAGGTTGTCCAGAATTTATATTTGTACCTGTATCACTAGGTTCATTTCTTCTTTACCACTAACTTAGTATGTTGAATCATGTTTCCCTGGTAGGAAGTTTTGGAGGAGGCCGTACTCTGACACTAACGGGAACTGGGTTTGCTGAAAACGCCACTGTGACCGTGTGTGGTCTTACGTGCCCAGTCAGCAGTGTTGTGCCCAACCATGTACATTGTGAACTACCAGCACATGATGGTAAGTGTTTATTTGTTGATCATAGCAAGATATAACAACAAATCGAAGATCTTATCCCTCCTATTAATATTTAGTTTTTGTGTGAATCTCATTATGCCGTAGCGTAGCCATCAAGAATGCTAGCGATCCTCCCCTTCCCTTCTTCCCTTAATCTCCCTAATGATGGGTCATTCGTTTGGGACGGCTGACCAGCTGTACCTGTCCAAGGACTGAATCAGATTACTTTCACGAAGGGGGTGTCTTCCTGTAGCGCTACAGGACCTGTAAAGGCTGTCAGGGAGCCCAAAATCTTTCTTAGAGACCCCAGCAGATCCTCATATATGCCCATTAAACGAAATTTATACAAATCTATCGAAAGGATCTTGAGTTATACGTTCAAACACACAAACAGAGCCACAATCAGTACCCCCGTCAGAGGTGAACCTCTTTCCCGAATATAACAACTTCATTGCTAAACAACGGCATAACATGGAGTAGTAAAACACACCACCACCATTTCACCATTAACAGGATTAGCCAGTGGGACAGTGGGCTGTGATGTTGCCATTGTCGTCGGTAAAGAGACGAGAACTCTGCGCGACGCGTTCACCTATGACAGCAGCCTGACGCCCGTCATCACCTCTGTCTCGCCTGGCCTAGGAGGGACCGCAGGGGGAACCACCGTCACCATCACCGGAACTAAGCTTCGGTAAATCCTATCTTTAAGTACATGTAAAGTATCCGTAGAACATACGTAAAGCATTACTTTTTATGCATTGAAAAATGTATCTTTACGCATGACTTCAGGTTTCGTACTGTCATCATCACCGGAACTAAGCTTCGGTATGATTTGTGTGGTTCTTCTTTTTCAACTTTATGACCTTGATTTGATTATTGTTATTGTAGTGTACCTCACCGGAGTAAATACGAAAGATGATGATTATGCACCGTTCCCTGCGTCCGTACATAATAACAACAAGATTTCTTACTGAGACAAGTCTGAAATAACTTTTATGTCACTAAGTGTTAGCTGCACTATGTTTGAAGATTGTATGAAACCAAAGTACAACATTTTTGATGGAATCAAACAACGACACCAATGATAGTAATTATTCAATTAACATGCATGTACGCGTTTGCGCTAAAATGCAAACCCTTGTCCTGTTATTGCAGGGTGTATATTTGGCGCGATGGCGTACATGTATGTTATTTGAATAATACTGTCATTGCTGTTAAACATTATCATAATTTTTTGTATTTTGGTTTCATAAAAGTATCAACATGGACATTATTAATGGCGTTCATTATATTAATCGTGGTTTGTTACCTCCTTTTGTGATCCAGTGCTATCACACGCGTATCTATTGCGGGAAGCGACTGTATCGTCTCTGGGATACCATCGGATACGGAGATCGTCTGTGTGACTGAGGCCCACAGTGGAAGCGTGAGGGCTAAAGTTAGAGCAGAGGCCATTGATGGGATCGCTACACAGGTAAGGCACTTTCAGGTTGAAAAATTTGCAATCACAAACGTATATAAATATCCTTGTACGTTCTGGACCACACAGCGTTGGACACCTTGACTATGTGTTATACCAAATGAGGAAAACAAGTTGGAAAATGATTCTACAACGTTTTCATCAGACAGATTCGAAGTCAGATCTAAAATGTTATGTCCCTTACTAGTGGTATAACCCCACTCCACTCACACAGGCTAGGGTCGTTATCAAGCCGGAAATACAACATTTTCTTCAAGGTCTGACCTGAACATATTCTTAAACGTGCATTGATTTACTTTTCTGTTCGGGCTCCTTTGTTTACATCATAGACACATCTATATCAATAAAGACAACGATTATACCTCAATCTTTGATTTATAATGATTGCACTACATCTCATTATTTTCCTTTGATAATGTGCAAAATGTCTCCAGGACAACGCAGACTTCTACTACGTGGACAGGTGGTCCTCCGTGTACACGTGGGGCGGGGAAAGTTTACCCGAGCAGGGAGACTTTGTCATTGTTCATGAGGGACAGACTTTGCTGCTGGATACTAACACACCAATACTCAGGATGCTGCTCATCCAAGGTAGGAAATTAAGTAATATTCCAGAAGATAAAACACCTTGCCACTCTCTGAATGTCATAATGAAGACATCCAGAAATATGGGCAAAATCTTTGGAGTAGATTGAAATTAGTCATAATTTCAGCGACCGCGGTCTCTGTGATTAAGTCTCTTTATGGAGTTGCACAATTTACTGTCTGGATATAGCTCAAAATTTGACTATTTGCAAGCAAACAGAAGTCAATAACATAACACATCGATTACACAGGTGGAACCCTTTTGTTCCATGATGAGGGAGATGTGCACCTTCAGTCCGAGTACATCCTCATCACGGATGGCGGGACTCTCCAAGTCGGTACAGAGGAGGAACCTTTCCAGCACCAGGCCACCATCACTCTTCACGGTCACCTTCGCTCAAAGGAGCTGCCCATCTATGGTGCCAAAGTTCTGGGAGTTCGGAACGGAACGCTGGACATACATGGTAACATTTGTTTACATTTGCAACAAGTGGCCAAACAACAGAGCTGTTTTCAAGTGGCAAACCAAACGTCTTACTAGGAGGAGGGCGGAATAGACTTCCCGTTTCGTACGGTCACGTATCAGAAATGAATTAGACAGTTTTCCAAATTTCGTAACTGAACGTTACCTGCGTTGCATCATCATCATTGGTCGGCTGCTACGCAGGCGACTGTAAGTTTCCAGTTCTTTCTGTCAGCAGCGAGGTTTGCGATTTGTCCAGGTACAAGTATGCCGCTGTCGTCACCCAGGAGTTGTTGTGTGTTTCATATTCATGAAATGACATGCGTTGCATAAGGAAAGTTAAAACATTGACGATGATTTTCCTCTCCTCCATAGGCTCCCCTGTTCCGGTGACGTGGACTCGGCTAGCCCAGACGGCAGCAGCGGGGCAGACAACGCTCGTTCTGGAGCAGCCGGTCACGTGGAAGGCAGGAGACAGCATCGCCATAGCGACGACCGGGTATCGACACAGCCAGGCGGAGACGGAAGTGAGAGAGATAGCGTCAGTGGCTTCAGATGGTGTTACCGTCACCGTCACAGGTTAGCACTCGACATAAAGATTATCAATGTGCAATTTGTGGTGTTTTGTAAATTTCTCGACGCTCCTGGAGATGACCTCCGTCGGTCACATTGACCATGATAGTAAAATCCTAATTCACATCAGCCCTACAGCATCGGTTATGGCTAAACAGCCCTATTCGCATAAACAGCAAGTTTGTCTTCTGCGAATCGCTTTTCTTCTGCTCTGTGCATCCTGGAGATGAATTATTCAAATTAAGGTGGTAGATACATATGAATTTCAGCAAATAACAAGGTTATTTTTTCACAAGTGATACATAGAATATCACAGACGATGTTTCGGTGAACGCCTGTCACCTTCCCCAAAGATGGTTCTGATTGGTTCTATTTCGCACTGCAGCTAGGTGTCGCTGCTAACAATGCGGTCCCACACGTTTACCGAAACGTAGGATGTGATTGTATATGCATAATATACAGTATCTTGGTTTTGAATAAAGAAGCTTGTTATCCAGTGATTTTCCAGCCTGATGAAATTATGTACGGCTAAAAACGTTTACCTGTTGTATCTTTTTCCGAATTGCCTAGAACCTCTGGACTACGAGCACATCTCCGTGGAGGAGACGTTCGCAAACGCAGGAGTGACGCTGGAGACCCGAGGAGAAGTCGCCCTCCTCACCAGGAACGTCGTCATCAGGGGCTCTGATGATGCTTCTTGGCACGACGAAATCCCTGCTTGCGAGGAAGGCTTCGACACAGGTATGTCAAGATTTGTTTTTCTTTCTTTCGAAATAAAATTCCAGGTACGGAAAGTTGAGTTACTCCGAAATACTTCCGATCACCCCGTTAAAAAAATGGAGGTATTGTTTTTGGTATGTCCGTGTGACGATGTGTTCGTGTTTGTGTGTTTTAGGAAGTTTGTGGTCAGTATAACTTAAGAGCCTCTGGTCGGATTGTAGTTTTGTGGGTAGGTCTGAGGAATACGATGGTCAAGGCCGATTATGAGCCTTCTGGTGGCTTTCCTAGGAACTGCAGCAGAACAGTTTTTTATCCTTTTATCCTGGGCGTTCAGGTAATATCTAATATCATGCTTTCACGGACGTGTACAAATTTGCTCGTACATGTATCATTGTTTTGGACGAAATTATTAATTCAACAGGTCACTCTTTACTCGCTTTAATCTCATAGGGGAATTTGCTACACAGACGTGCTTCCAGGGTCGGTTCGGAGAAGAGACTGGTAGTGACCAGTTCGGCGGCCATGTTCTCATCCACCAGCCAGAACCAGATGCGGGACTCGTCACCGCTCGCATCGAGCATGTAGAGGTAAGATTAATGGGTCTTTGTTTATATAGTCAAAGACCTTGTAGCATTGTTTATCAGAGTATATTCAAAGACATTTTACACCCGCACCATGTACAAATGTGCAAGGACAAGCACGGATGCAGTTTAGAATCAGCAATTACTTTTGCGTAGTCAAACAAAAAGTTATGAAAAATGACTTCGACCATATATGCCATCCCATGTATTTGTTGTTTATGTTGTATGTTGTGGATGCTGACTAATGCTAGGGTCACATTTCCTAACCGGGCCCGGCCGGGCTGTTTGCGGAAACGAAAAATCAAAGTGTATGTAAATAAATTTGCACAAGCTATGCTCTTAGATAATTTGGGGTACGTTTTGTGTTTTTTGTTGTCATTTATATCATACTTTTCGTTCCCAAAGACTGCCCGGCCGGGCCCCGGATTGGAAATGTGACCCTAGCATAAGTTTGACATGAAACCCTTGATTACAGTTGACGTACGTCGGACAAGCCTTCCGCCTGGGCCGCTACCCCATCCACTCCCATCTGAACGGTGACATGAGCAGCTCGTACGTGCGCGGCTGTGCCATTCACCGCAGCTTCAACAGGGCGGTCACCATGCACGGTACACACAACCTACTGGTGGAACGTAACGTGGTCTTTAACATCATGGGCGGAGCTTTCTTCATTGAAGACGGCATTGAAACGGGAAACATCATTCAGGTAAAGCGTCCAGACTGTGCCAGTATGCTTACATGACCGTGACTGCAAACAGGCAATGTACATGTACGACGGTCCTATAAAAAAATCTGTTTGTTACCTTCATGAAAATAGAAGTATTGTTTTAGGTGTGCTTGTACGTCTATGCGTGTGCGTCTGTGTATGTGTGTGTGTGTGTGTGTGTGTGTGTGTGTGTGTGTGTGTGTGTGTGTGTGTGTGTGTGTGCGCGCGTATGTGTGTCCGAATTTGTGTTTCCTGGTATTTGTGGTCCGTGAGCATAAATTAAGAATCTCTGAAGGTCGACTTCGGTCCTCCTGGTGGTTTTCCTTGGTAATGCAGCAGAAGTTCCGGTTTTTGTAACTTTTGTCATGGACATGCACTATGGTATTTTTGGCGGCCGATAGAGTTTGATGTCAGGAAGAAGCGGTGTAGGTTTCGGCCCCCTAGCTAGTAGCTCGTTGAACGGTGCCATTCTCAATGCAATGATGCTCTCAACGCTTTCAAAATCTCATCCAGTTGCTTGAGTAACTATTTATTTGTTGGCGTATCTTACTACCTGGATGTCTAACCTTCATCAACGAATGATGCTCTGTCTATTATTTGGACATATATCAACTGTTGTCCTTGTTGTGTTACAGTATAACCTTGCTTTGTTCGTGAGAGCCAGCACCAGTCTGCTGAACGATGACATCACGCCGGCTGGGTACTGGGTCACTAACCCGAACAATACCATTCGGGTAGGATTGCGTTCTCTATGCAGCATACAAGATGCCATTTTGTGGACGAAATTTATTTTTTTTCTACCACATGATCTTTAACTCCATTTTTTTCAAAATTAAAAAAAAAGGTATTATGAACCCTGATGTTGCTACCGACTTAAAATGATTGTCGTGTTTGTTTGTTTGTTTGTTTGAACCTTTGTTCATGATAAGCTCAAATTTGCACGCAGGCCGCTTTTCATTGGTCATTAGGGAATAGGTGAGGGTCAGATACAATATAGCAGAGATACACAGTCATTTGAGTCCTAATAACTCCATCAACATATATCATTACATATTTATGGTACAACAATATACAATTGCTACAACATACAACATATAGTAGGGCGAAAGCTGGTTCATGGTCCTTGTCCGTTCGTTTAGTTCATTTCCGTTACTTCAAGAGTCTCTTAAAGGAAGTCAGATTCGGAGCCGTACGTGTTTCTATCCTGCACTAGCACAACCACGCCGCAGGAGGAACCCACTTCGGCTTCTGGTACCGTATGCACGAGCATCCCGACGGCGCGTCCTACGACCCAGACATCTGTCCGCGAAGAGTTCCGCTCGGAGAGTTCCAAAACAACACCGTGCACTCCCAGGGCTGGTTCGGGCTGTGGGTGTTCCAGGAGTACTACCCTGCTGAGGGAGGGAGCTGCTCGCGGAGTGCCAAGCCAAAACCTGCGGTCTTCAGAGGGCTCACGGCTTGGAGGTGAGAGCAATCACTTTTAACCTGAACTATACTGTAGGTATAACCGTCTTTCGGTGTAAAGCCCCCCTCTCACTGGACCCGCGGCACGCTGGCGGCGCCGCTGCGTCCTAAACTGGACTTGTGTTACCAAAAAGACAACAAAACACACAGAGCTGGAAAAGATTCGTGTTTTTTTTTGTCAATGAAATTCGTTGAGTGCTTTGTCAATTCGATCGGTCGCGGCGACGCCGCCAGCGTGCCGCGGGTCCACTGAGAAGGGGGCTGGGACTTAACACACAGGCACATGGGCGGCAAAAGCTGGTTATATCACACCGAACGACCCGTCGCATCTAACGTATGCACATCTAGCTGCAAGCCTTCTTTAAAGCTATCCGGCGAAGATGCTCGAACTGTACTTGGTGTACTCAATTTCACTAGGCTTGTTGTTGACATTCACAACTTTCAGATTCAAAATTCCCAAGCACCTATTCAGCTATTGCAGAATTAGGGGTTCTAATGGTGACTATAGAGCAGCTTTGTCAGGGTTATTTACCAATAGTCATGGATACTTCATTTTCATAATACGTCGAATTTAGAGGCTATCACTCAAATATTACAATATATTTTGTCTCTCGTTGAGAGTATGTTGTTGACCCGCCGTTGCTGCTGTGCTTACAGGAATGAGAAAGGTGCCGAGTGGGTAAACGTTGGAGCCGTGCAGTTCGAGGACTTCCTTTTGGCCTATAACCACTTGGCTGGAATCGAGATGAAGCGAATCGTGCGGCTCTCAGAGTGGGGCTTTGCCAAGATTACCAATGCTACCCTGATTGGACACGGAGTGATCTCCACCAACAACGAGTGCACTAAAGGTCACTATTGATTAATCATTTAGAGTTTTAGAAACTATAAATTAATTGGAGGGTAAGAAGAAAGAGTAAATGTTCACAGGAATACCTTTGTTGTACCGTTCAACAGTGATGGTAATCTTGCATCACAAATTCAAATAGCTTTGAGTATGTTAGCGAATAGCTAGTTGAAAAATTGATCATATTTCTTTCCAATTTACTTTTTAGTTGTAATCTGGGGCTGTCGGCCTTGTAAAGGATACTGATTCTGTTCCCGGAACCTCACAGACTTTATTCAGTGAATCTATAATAGTTATTAGATAAACGTAAAGAAATTATCCAGTTCCTTCAATATCTACTAGTCATGACATTCCCATTCTTGTTCCCGGTGTACACTATGTGTTCATGACGTGCACCATGCTATCATTTTGAGAGTTGCAAGATCCATACTAAATCAAAAGTCTTACTAATACAGACACTAAATGTGCAACATTTGATGTGTCATGTAGCTGGGCTGGTTCTCCCCTTTGCTCGATATCTGACCATCGACGGGGCGAAGATGATCAACTTTGACCGAGCTGGCTGCGCGGCGTTCGAGCTCACCAGTATCACCGGGACCTGCAGCGACCTCTGCGCAGGCTTCCCGTACAGGTCAGTTCCTTTTTTCCACCCAGACCCTTGTAGTGCTTAGTGGCATATAGAGCAGAAAGTTGTTTGTGTAACGGGGAGGGTGCCCAATCCTCTTTAACGCGAGCGAGGTACTTTCTCGAACACGAGAGCCCCATTTTTCGTCCCTTCTAAAGGATGGATGCAGCCCCAACCGAGATGTCCCGGCTCAGGATTGAACCGGGGTCTGCCAGGTAGCAAATAAGTGGAACCAGGATCTAAAGTTTGAAGCTGCTACCAGTAGCTTGAGCTATGGGAACATGCTTGTGACACCACAGTAAAAGAATCGGACGTTACATCGCTTGTGCGAATTTTCATCTCCATGATTTTTAGAAAAAAACATACAAAGTGAAGCTCTAGTTCAGTAAAGTATATTGATACACGTATAACATACATTTGCAATAATATGAAATTGTTGCTCACTTCACAGGGCTCAAGGGGTTGGATTCTATTCCACAACCAACAAGGCTGCCTTCCGTTGGGAACACGAGGGATGGATTGAAGATCTAGATGGTTCGGTAACTGGAACCGCTGGTGGCACGGTGATCCCCTCCTCCGCTACCCTCCCACCAACATGTGCGGAGAATGCCGAGTTCAGTGCCGGCAGGTACCCAGGGTCTGTCTGTACGGACGCTGATCTCAGGTCAGTCAGAATGTTGTGATAACACGAAGAGTATTTTCAAACGTCTTGTAACTCTTGCGTACATCTTAAACTTAAATGTCATTAAATATGTTTATCTAGACTGCACGAAAGTCTATATTTAAGCATTCCTTAAATAACGCGTAAAGATGCGTTTGTTTCATGAAGGAAATTCTTTACGTACGATTTACGTGAACTAAACGATCAGATGCTGTTTAGTGTTATTTAGCAGTTAATGTTGTTATTTAGGACCTGCCCAGAAGGTCAGCAAAGGAGGTTACTGTCTAGTTTGCTAGAATTGTAATTGTGATTTTCATACAAACGTATCTATCAAGTCAACCTTACTGTCTTAAATCTGGTCTTATAATGTGCAGAAATACTGATATTGATCTTTTCTTTGTCAGGTTTCACCGTTTTGCTTTCAATGATGTCCAGCCGGACTCCCTTGACATGAGGAACGCCGTGTTTAAGAACGAGTACGGCAACACGTCAGTGCCCTGGGCCATGAAGAGAATGACTCACAAGCCGGGCTGGATGCTGGTTCTGGTGGGGAAGACGACCTACACGTTCGGCTTCCAGGACTCTTCCCATATCACCAACCTGACGTACTCGGGGAAATTTTACGACATGGAGGTTAGAATATTTATCCGTTTTGGGGGAAGGGGTACAAGATTCGCATTCGCGAAGTGGCACCAACAGACAAAAGTCGTTGCCATTTTGATCCTAAAACTGTGAATTTTTTGAAATATTTAGAAAATTCTATTTGCAAAATGCCGCAAAGCTGGTGTATTGCGCCTGAGGGCTTACACCGACTGTACAGATACAGATACAGATACAGAATCAGATGTAATTGGATAGCTTTTGTTAATTATGAGTAGACCAGCATCAGAACGTTGTTTGTTACATATTGTAGTTCCAAACAATTCACAACACAGTCACGCGTTTACTCATTTCTCTATCTATTCAGTAATACTCAATCGTTCGTATTCCAGGACACTGACTACGTCATAATGCAGCACAGCTTCACGCAGACTCCTGACAGATTCTCGCTAGCCAAAGAAGACGACAGAGAGGAGTCTGCGGAAGCTATAAGTTACACCGGCAACGAGAACAAGGACTGGTACTTTGATGAGGCAAATGGAAAAACCTTCTCCTATATAGGTACATCTTTGTAATAACACCATATTTCAATTTAAGTCAGTCTCGTTCGCATTTCTTCACCCCTTTTAGCAAGACAATATTCTGCAGGAATGTGCTTTAGGCAAGGAAAAATAAAGAGGAAATTGAAAAACCAGAGATTGCGGAAGGTTTGTAATCCACAGACAATGCCTCTTGCAATGGGCGTGGTTGTAACCTCCATGAAAAATATTGTTACCTCCATGACATGTGAAGGTATTCCTTTGTGTGTGTGTGTCTGTGTATGTTTCCGGATGTCAGCATAAGTTATGAACCTTGGGATGGATTTAGATAATAATTGGCAGGCATTGGGTAGACAAAGTTCAAAGTCAATTTTGAGCTTCCTGGTGTGTGACCTTGGTACTGTAGCAGAAAGTTCGATTTTTTAAATCTTTTATCCTGGACGTGCTATGGGCTTGTTTGTCCTGAGCCTAAACTGTGTAATGCTATCTTTTCCAGTGTCTGGTAAAGGGGAATCCTCCCCGGTGGACCGAAGCGTGAACATGCAGGTCTACAGATGCTTTTATGAAGACTGTCTCCCTCCTGCCGACCCTAACGATGTCCCACCCGACCGTCAGCGGCCTGACGACTACGTCACGTACTCCACCCTCACCTGGAAGATGGACACTGACGGTTTCATGGTCCCCAGTTCCTCCGTAACCGACACGAGGAGGAGAAGATCTCAAGTTACTCTCCAGGAAAACGATGACGTCAAGGTTATTGGAGGTAAGTCAACGGCCAGACTGCTTCATATTTGTTGTATATTTACGTTGCTATAATTTGTATAATTCTAATATGGACACCAAGAAGAATAGTGATGAAGAACTAATGGAGATCGAAATCAAATCAAGCAAATGGACAGAACATAACCACACATCAACTTTCCTCAACCCCCCTTTTCCATAAGAGAACGACGACCGCGCTTTGACCTCTTAACTATCAAAGTGACAGATTTCTTAACAAATTTTATTGACAAGGAACGAATTTTGGTTTTGCGTTTTGTGTTTTTTGTTGTCTTTTAAATCATACCATAACATCGTGCACAATATTCCATTTATGAAAACAAGGGTTAAACAAAATCCAACTTTGGTCTTTGTACGGTCGCTCATCATCAGCGATCGCCGTTTTAAGGATTTCATGCTTTCTTACTGAAGTAGCCATGTAACTCGTTGTATGCATACATACACTTATGCTACATCTTGTCTCCTGTGTTAGTGTTGTGTTAGCTTGCTGGTGTCATTTTGATTCTTGATTCTTGTCTTTTATTTGTTTGTTGTGTCATACGTTTGCTTTGAATCCGTGGTATATGTGTTGCCTTATTGTATTTTTACTGTGTTTATTTGTTATTTTGCAAAATGAATAAAAACAATTTAGAAAAAACACATTTGGTCTATTCTTTCAATGCAACTTTTCTGTAGTGCCCTGGTTGGTCCTGGGTGATGCAGATCTGCCGAAACTTGGGAAACTCTACATCTACACGGTTCTGGAGTTGTGGGATCCAGCCAATCCGTACAACAGGGACTACACACTGGAAGCCACCCACATCTTTATACAGGTAAGTAACAGAGATGCAAAATGGTTTTAAAACAGTGGAAAAAGGCTTATATAACTGGAACCCAGTACACGCACTTGACTATAAATATTGCTACTGTTTTTATTTTATTTTTTGTATATTGCTTTTAGACAGACAAGATCAATGTGTCACTGCACTCATGTTTTTATAACTTATCTTAACAGTGCCACATACAGAGAACTGTACGCATGATAATGTAAAAGGTAGTCCCAATGCCTTTTTGAGGCCGTATGGGCAGCGAGTTATTATCTTTCCACCGCCGTTTATCTCTCCAAACGCAGTCAGGTGCCTAAGTTTGCACCTGGGTGGAGTGAAGAAAGTTGTACATGTTTCGTAGCTAGCGCAATGTTTAGTGGGCGAATAGAGGTCCACATTGAGTGTACATGGATGTTATCACTGTTACAGGGAGGGCGTCTGATCGTTGGCTGGCCAGACAATCCGTATCTAGGCAACGTCCACATCATTCTCCATGGCGACCACAATACCTCCGAGATGCCTGTACCGAACGGCCCGAACGTAGGAGCAAAGGCAATAGGTGGGGGTCGTATGAGTACTCATGGAATCACAATGACTGGCACTTTTTGCAGGTCTTTGACAGATTTTTGTCAAAAATGAACGTAAACCTGTCAAATACATTTATTTTTATTATGCTTCAAGTAAAAACAGTAAATTCTACACATAAGCGAGGATAAGCATTCTATTGGACAAGAAAAACAAGGACACACACACACACACACGAACACACACACACGAACACACATACACGAACACACACACAAATACACACACACACGAACACACACGAACACAAACACACGAACACACACGAACACACACACGAACACACACACACGAACACACACATACACGAACACACACACACAAACGAACACACACACACATACACACACGAACACAAACACACACACACACACACACACACACACACACACACACACACACACACACAAACACATTAATTGTTTATGTGCATGTATCTGCTGTCCAGGTGTGTTTGGAGGCCTGGACCTGTTCGGTAAGGACAGGAGCGTGTGTTGGACTCACCTGGCACAGACAGCTGCGACAGGTGCAGACACCATCACCCTAGCAGAGGCCGTGGACTGGCAGGTGGATGAGGAAATCGTCATCACCTCGTAAGGAAATCTCACTTGATGTCTATCAAACTAAGGCCTGAAGATATTGATTGCTGTGATGTAACTCATTGCAACCCTAACCAAACATCAAATACTGCAGAGCCCAAAGCACAACATCAAGCAGACAAAGCAGAAGCAGTCAACTGGTTATCCAACAACATCAGCGAGAGACCTTCAGAATATCAATATATAACCACGAACACAATGTCTTATCAGAACTTTAATGATGTAATATGTATCTTTATTATATTTTGTCTGGCCCTTCATGGCATCAATGGAAAGCGACCTGCAGGCCAATTTGAGCTTCTCATTAATAAATAAAGTTCAAACAAAATATATACTACTAGTAGATCCTTGATCGTCTGTAAACATGGCCCTCACAATGTATGGTGGACATCCACTCCGGAGAGGATACAAAGTCTTATGTATAGGATTGTGACAGTAGAGGTGACTTGCTGGGATTTACGTGCTCTTACTCACCAAATAATGCAGCACCAGTTTCGACGCCTGGCAGACGGAGACGTTTAAGATCGCCGATGTCTCTGCAGACGGCAGAACGCTCACCCTGAACTCCAGCCTTGCCTTTGAGCACATCTGTGAGTTGAAGTCGTATATGGTCTAGTAAGGTTTATTTCTCAAAACCACATTTTCTTTTCGTACATATTCAAGATCCGCACTATCTTTCTCATCAGGCATATTGAACTGGTATCACTTTATCCTTAGGCACCTATTTTGTGACCTAGGTAACTTCGAATTCAACTAACTTATATCACTCAAAAAGTACGTTGTATCACTCCGCATGGCCCAGGATAGGAATAAAGAATCATAGGTCATGATCAGCTCACGAAGATGTCTTCACTGCGCCATTAACTGAATAAAAACGAGCATCGGGACATCAAAGCACAACACTCTTGTACATGAATCGTACTTTTATAAAGCATTTTCTAGTTTGAAAAAAAAAATCCTTTCCTATCTCAATAGACCACAGCGACACGGTGAACGGGAAGTCCTACACCATGGCAGCGGAGGTGGGTCTCCTCACCAGGAACATCCGGATTGAGGGCGCGGACTACCAGGGACTCTTCACCGAGTCCTTCGGCGCCAGGGTGCTGGTTGGGTCCTTCAACACTGGAGGACAGACATATACAGGTTAGGCAGAATCAGCCACAGAAAATCAATGTGAGGAAGCGCAAATAAATGCACTACTACCCCTTAACGCTTTACTACCCCAACTAAGGGGTGTTGTTCAGTATATAAACAAGAACAGGAGGAACGTATCTTAGCCAATATTATCTTAGTATGTACGAGGGAGAGTAAAAAGAAAGTTATGCCTTTTTGTACTTGTATCATAGCAGACTAATTCTTTTGATAGAATGAGTTGTAACTTGTCACAAAGCTAAGGGTAAAGGCAAATATCTTATCGAGATCTGTTCGATGAATGAATATCTCATTTTTTTTCTCATATCTATCGCTATGAATGATATAGGACAATAAGGGATCATATGACGTGTTATGTCAGCAGCCTTGTCATTGTTCCTGACCTGCACTGTACAACGTCATGGGGTAACGCACTTAACAAAAGAAAACGTTTTGTTTTCCTTCAGGTTACGCACGGATCAAGAATGTGGAGTTTTACCACACTGGGCAGGAAGGTTGGAACGCCTTCTACGATCCGCGCTTCTCTCTGGCCTTCGTCAACACTGGAGACGTATCAGATGCAAAACCGTCTAAGGTCGAGAACAACGCCTTCCACAACGGCTTCTCTCCCGGTATCGGTGTGTATGGCACCAGCAAGTTGGAGATCGTCAACAACATTGTGCATCACACTGTGGGGCAGGGTAAGCTATACATGTTTGATTTAGATTTTTAAGTTATTCATTGCACTATGTAATTTCACGTGCTAGGGGAAGAAAAAACACGATGGCTTTCTAGTTCATCCCTCACGTAGGCAGTAGTTAATATAAATCTTACAAATCAGAGAAAAATGATAATAGATATTATAATAGTAAATGATAACAAATAATAGATAAATATGATAATTGATAACATGATATATATACAAGAAATTACATATATTTTATTTGTTATACACTGTGACAGAGGTTTGTCTCGTGATTTCATGACTCATATGCTAACAGAATTGAAACAGATCAAACGGTTCAGCAATCTACTTACCTGAATCGTCAAATTGCCTGGTACTAGAAATATTTCTTTCCGTTACGTTGAAAAGCGTGGTTGATTATCTAAGTGTAGAACTGGAACGCTTGTAAACTGTGTGTCTCAACGATTCTATCTTTTTGGTTATCTTAGAGAACACTAGGTGTGGAGCAACGGATAGAGCGTTGGCCTGAAAACCAATAGGTCCCGGGTTCGATGGTCGACATGTCCCGACGTTGTGCCCTTTACCAGACTTTCACTGTCGGTAGAGTGACTCCCACCTAGCCTCTTCGATTTATCTGTCAAAAAGTGTTCTAAAAACACACACGGACTTGGTGTTGCCAAGATCTGCACATTGACATCTACCAATCGTTTTTTCTTTCTTTAAGGAATGGTGATCGAAGGGTCCGGAAACAGGCTGACTAGGAACCTGATCGCCCTGTCCATCTGGCCTGGAGCTTACCAGGACCGGAAGGAGGAGAACAGCGAGAAGTGGGAGGCCGCTCTGGAGATCATGGACGCTACAAACGTTGTGCTGAAGGTGAGTCGATCCAAGGGACATCAGTGGCCGCCGATAGGGAAGTTAAAGCACGCGACAAACATCAATGTTTGCAAGTTTGTCAGCCATATGATGTACCTGTGCCTGGAACACTGGCATTGTTTTCGAGCTATGTGTTTGTCTTGGTGTGTGTTCGTAGTTATTTGAATATTGTAGAGTGACAGGATGTGAGGTGGAAGATGGTGAAACCGGAGACTGGCAGGAGGGGAAGGTTGACTTGGCCTAGGTTCAAAGTTGGTACCGCAGGCGGCAGAAAAGTGCATGGTCAGAGTGGGTGAGAAATGTACAGGTAGAACAAGTAATTCAAAAAATACATTTTTTACAGATGTCTTCTATTACATGTTTTCGATCAGTTATCGAAAGGTTAGATGACATCGTAAGTATCGTCTGCGATAATAAAATCGGTCATTATCAGAACATTGGGAATGTCTAAAGGGCAATATTTTAATCAAACCCCCGTTACGCAGGATAATGTTATAGCCGGGGCGGAACGCATCGGACTGCACCTGGATGGCGAGCCGTGTCCTGGTGCAGACAACCCGGTTGACAGTTGGAGTGGAAACGTCATCCACTCAGGTAAACACTAATTAACTCTTCCTTCTCCATATTATTGTGATGGAACGTACACAGTATTTATCTTTCCTTTCAGGTTCATCATATGTTGCCAATTCATGTCGCTAATGACATCGACTGCATTGTTTTGGGTAATTTACGTATGATTAATGGGAAGTGGAACTTAAACAGGTAACAAACATACAAATGAGTGGCTAATAAGATTGAAAATGCCACAAATTCGATGTGGTAAATGATGGAAATTGAATACTTTTGACAGGTGTAACTTAGTTAAGGGTGAACATCACCATGCGTGTGAAAATGTGCCATTATTTTATTGCAGTCTGTCATGTGAGAATATGAATGTTTATGTGTGTATGTATGTGGGTTGGCTCACATGTATGATACAGATTATGTGGATGTGGATATTACAGTAAGTGAAAATCTAATTGGATTCCATCTGAATTTCAGCCCTCCACGGCACCCACGTGTATGAGGACGGCCTGCCGGAGTGCTCCATGATCTCCAACTTCCTCATCTACAAGTGCTACAGCTACGGGCTCTACTTCCAGTCTGTGTCCAGCGCTGTCCTGAACAACGTGACGTCTGTGGACAACGGAATCGGTTCATTCACGTCAATCATAGGACCTCCGTCCCTCTCTCACCAGGTCTGTATATTGAATGAAAGACCTTTATTGTGCATTCATGCCCCGAGGGGCTAGGTGCAGGTCGTCTAACTTAACACATGGAACATACAAGGACATAAATACAACAATACAAGCTGTAAACATATAGAGTAGACAAACGTGTTATTAAACTAAGATAGTCCAGTAGAGTCGACTTCTTCTCGCTTCATTGTACATGTGTAAATGTATGAACAGAAAATATATCTTATACAAGGGTTATCCAGGCGTAATAGAAATATGAATTTGTCTGTTACATTTAGATGTTTGAGATATGGGAATTTTTCTTTGATAAGGTTAAAAAGTACACTATCGTTTAATTTACAATCTAGGACGAAATGTTGCTCATCTTCTACTTGATTTAAATTACAATGTTGACAAAGTCTTTGTTGTAGAGGCGTGCGGTTGTGCCTTCCTGTTTCGACATGTAATCTGTGACAGCTAACCCTGAGTTTAGTAGTAGCCACTCATATTATCACATCAGTTTTCTTCAGTTAACTTTCTAACATTCGACTTGGGCCGAAGGAAATTAATTTACTGACAAGAGAGGTAACATCTGAAAGCAAATACACACTCGTAAAATGTTCCTTCACATGTGTGACATGGTCTATCTTAACGACTTACTGCTCCCAGACTATTTATTCTTACTCATTTAACACATGCAATATATGGTGACAAGTCCCTCTAACTCTGTCCTGCCACCTGATACTTGACCAGTAACCATGGTGACAGCCGTCTGGTTCAGGCTCTCTTGGTCAAAGTCATTGACCATATTTTTCTAGAACGGAATAAGAGGAAGAAACATTAGGTTTTACCTTCTGTGAAGGTAAACATAACAACTTATCTTTCTTTTTCTGACTACAGGGCAAAAACAAGTTTGTGCAGATACAAGACTCCTTCTTCGTCGGAAGAAGTTCAGCCTTCAACTGTGAAGATGACGTCTTGGACCTAAGTGACGACAACATTGAGATTGCCCTGGCGCTAGGAGGCCTGGGTTTCCCTAGCGAGAAGGGCACCGCGGGAGGAAACATCGGTATCTCTTTCCCCGGCTTTGTTTCTGGTTTCAGTGCCTCCCCTCATCATCCATGGGACTCTCACCTAGCGTACCCTGCACTGCTCGGTGTCACTGAAGTGAAGGGTGAGTGCCAGTCTAAGTCTTAGTACATCCTTTAGCTGTTTCCATTATTACCTTCGTGGAAACGGAGGTTTTGTAGTCAGTTGGCTGGTTTGTTTGTTTGTGACAGTGGTGTGTTTCCGAAGTTCCACAATTGGCATTTGAATGCTAGGTCCATCGGGGACGCTAATAGAAGGGTAGGTCAAAGACAAAGTTGCCAGAAAGGTCCCGGAAATGTTGCATGAGCTGGAGCTGGCCTGGAGTCCAGAGGTTCCTTCTGCGCGGTAGGACGTATTGGGTCGAGTCCTGAATATTGGATGTTTTATCCATTATACTAGTGTATATTTGTCCTTCAAATTGCTATTTCTCTACATATTTGATGAGGCAAATCATCGTATACATAATGTCATTAATGGAAACAGTTTTAAGACAACCAGGTACACAATGGGAGTATTCTACACTGAGATTTTTTTTCGAACTCTTCAGGCGTGACGTTTTCCAACTTCGGCGACGCATGCGGCGGTCTTCAGGACGTCGTGTTCCATACCTGGAACAGTAATGAGGACGGGATGCACCCGATAGAGACGGAGGGACTCCATTTTGCAGATGTTGATGAAGCCAACATAGCTTTCATTGGACGGCCTTCCCTAGGGTAAGAAAGAAGAGATTGAATTTGTAAATCTTCTTTTCAAGTACTTGGTACTGCACTTTTCTCGTATATAGACTTATCTGTGCAGTACAAACATGTACCTAATGACGGTAAAAATAGGATAAATTTCTATCTTTCAATGTGAAAATCAATTCCAGACATCTTGCGCCAGCTGTTCCGCGGGCAATATGAAACGAATGTGTTTATATCAATCACCAACTTGTGAAGTATCAAGTTTAACTGGAGAAAACTGTAACTGTTGGTTCTTAGAAAGTTTTTGTTGAAAAAAATTATTTCATAGTTTTGGTTTCAAACCTTCCCTTTAGTCATTAAAGAAATACAGTGGATGCTGTCTGAAACGTCCGACTGTTTCCAAATCTTATTCAGTTGCCTGAGTAACTGTTATTTGCATATCTTATTACTTGGATGTCTAAACTTCAGTTCAGGCCAGTTCATCTTCTGTGAGGTGACGCAAATGACGCCATAGGTTCCTTTCGAGCATGACAGAGACTTGAAGACCCACATCCTCTTCGATCACCTTCTTGATTGTCCAAGATGGGAGACCACGCTAACTTTCATCAACGTATTTATGAAAATTGTATCTTAGAAAGATCAACCCAGCCGACTGCGTGGACATGGAGTGTGACGGGAAGAAGGAGACGTTCATAAAAGACCGTGACGGTTCTTTCCTGCCGTCGGGCTCACCCGGGGCCCTCATCCCGCAGGCGGAGTGGGAGTGGGACGGTGACCCCAGGAGGGGCTTGGGAGACTACCGCATCCCCAAGACCATGCTAGCTGACCTGGACGGTAGTCAGATGGACATCAGTCAAGTTGTGACTGCAGGAAGAGGTATTTCTTCTCCTTGTTTTGCTTGCCATTATTCTGGTTTTATTTCTGATGACTTTCGCTGATTAAGTGACATGTATTTGTTCCTGGGAATACCGGCCATGTAAACTCAAAGTATTTAGACCTTAAATTTATTTTAGGAAACATGTGTGAAACGTTTTCTTTCTCAGGAGAGTACGACCAATAGGACCAATGTGTATTATATAATTGTATTTTTGTTGGTTCAGATCCTTGCAACTCCTTATGGCGCATAGGGCAGCAGGTTTCCTTGCTATTTGGGGGAGTATTTCTATTGGTAGGGGCTGCTTTGCTAGTCCCTTCCGAAAGACGGGTGCAGCCCCAAACGAGATGTCTTAAAGGGGCCCAAAGCAATATAAGAGCCCAAAAAATGGAAATAAAAAAATCTGAAATACTTATGGTAGGGACATTTACTAACACTGTTTAGCTCATTTACGTAATAACTCATTATTTGAGCATTTTAAATCCTCGCAAAAAAGTGCCGTACGATGATCCCCTTAGTTTCGCGAGCCTACAAAAACCCCGGCGACGATTTTCAGTGAGTTCTCACATCACAACAACATCGTAGGTTGGCATCATGGACGTAGGTATACATTGTGCTAGTGTTGGTTGAACTAATCATGTATAGAAATGACTAAACAAATTGACTTTCAACTTCCTATTTTCGGGCCCTAATATTGTTTTGGGCCCCTTTAACCGTGGATTGAACTGGGACTTCCCAATTAGCAACGTATTGGAACCAAGAGCTCACCGGTGTGGTAGTTGAGCTCTAGTGACATCCCCAATTGTATTTTGTACGCAGGTATCGTTAGAACTCCGGACTGTTTGAACAACGATGAGCTGCACGGCCACCTGTGCCACGAGCTCAACTACGAGATGCTGGTGATCGAGAGCCTGGATGACGACACCGAGACCCGCAGACTGTCACCTGTGGCACTCCTGGCGGACGGGTACATAGACCTCCTGAACGGACCTCAGGTACTTGTCGGACCTTGTCTTGAATTAATCTTCTTTGGAAGACTAAGTCAAGACATCCTAAATTGTCTTAACCTCATTAACATATCTATTCAGAGATTTTGTATAAAACCTGGTTTTCCAGGCCTATCCTTGGTCACTGACGAAAGACAGTGGATGCTGTCAGAAACGTCTGACTGTTTCAAAATTTTATCCAGTTGTTGGAGTAACTATTTTTGACGGACCTCAGGTAGGTTTAAAAGAATGAATTTTGTTCGGTACTGACAGCTGTACAGACTATAGCAAGGCGCTCAAACTGGGCTCTGAATTGCTCTGGCATTCACAATACACTGACAAAATTTACTGAAACATTTCAAATCATTCACGTGGCGATTACTGTTTAGAATTACCATAACGTTAACTGCCCTTAAAGACACATTGAGTTACATTGGAAGTTAAAAGCTTCAATCAAAATTTCTTAAAAGCAATACGTTATAATTAGTGTTAAAATGTCTAGATTAAAATAAATTCAAGGCTTATCGTCTTTCGGTTGCTACTGTTTCACGATGCTAAGTACGCATGCGCAAAGTCAAAGGTGACTTGTAAACAGTTCTTGTCTCCACCATGCGTACTTAGAATCGTGAACCTTCCTATACGTAGTGAGACAGTTACTCTGTAATGGATCACGCTAAATTCAAAATTCACGCTATATTTTCAGATATAAAATCTTTCAGTTAAACATGTATAATGTGTTTATCAGGACCACGGGTGGTGTGCCGGCTACACATGCCAGAAGCGCATCTCCACCTTCTGGGCTGTCGTGGCCACGGAGAAGGAATATCTCATCCACTTCAGCGGGCTCAGTCCGCAGAACCTGCGGCTACAACTCCTCAACACCGACGCGGACAAGTCCATGGTTGTCGGCATCTACTACTCCAGGCCTGAAAGACTGGACGTGTATGTGAACGGCGGTTTCGTCGAACCAAAGAACTTCGACCCTACCACAGGAGGAATCGTAGCCGGGAACCTCAAGCCAACATTGAGCGATTCACCTGGAGCGAACTTTATGGACATTGAATGGCAGACTCTGTACTTCACTCTTACAGGGTCTACTCCTGTAACTATCAGACAATCCGATGTCATCGTCCTGACGTTCGGGATGCCGCCGGTGACGGTAGACGACTTCTTCTCCTCCGACCAGCTAGTGAACAACCTCTGCCTGTTCCTGAACATCCCGGCCGACAAGGTGCGAGTGATGGACGTCGTCCGCGAAGACAGCTCGCGTCGCCGCCGTGCAGCCGACAATATGATCGTTGAGATCCAGATAGGAGACCCACCACCCCAGTACATAAACGGAACTGCAGATAACAGCCTTTCGTATGATGATCTGCTCATCCTGACATCCATGACGGTGAATGCAGTACAAACAGGTTGGTTTATATGTAGAGGACAGCAGGGATGTTGCTTGCAAATAATAAAAAGTTCATACGTTTATTTTTTCGAGCACATTTAGATCACGTTAGTATTAGTCTTCTACCGATATGATCGGGCCGCATAAAAATCTCTTTGAGAACATGCCTTTGTGTGTAAATACCAAATTTCTTTATTCATAACCACATATTAACAAGACCCGACCTTTCAATGACGACAATACGTCACTATGATTCCGTTTGGAAAAGCACCCATAACACTGTAGCAGCGACACCTAGCTGCAGTGTGTAGCTGTAGAAAAGTAGAACCAGTCAATTTTGCCCTGACGAAGTTGACAAACTGTCACCGAATTTTCGAATCTTGTAAATATGCGGTTGTGGATTTTTTTGTGATTCAGTCATTTGCAAACCTGATTAGATTATTCACGGATGTCCCTGCTTTCTTTCTGTCAAAATACAGAAGCGGTTTGAGGGTAAATACGTGTTGCTGATATGTGTCCTATCTAGGTGAACTGGACAGCGTGTTCGGAACGAACGTGACCAGCGTGTCCATAGTGGACCCGGTCCCGCCTGTGGCGAGTCAGGAGTGGCGCGAGATGACAGTGGACCGGACCCAGGCGGATGGGTACGTCATGCCGGGCTCCATCACAGTACACACCCAGCCGGAGCCTTTGCACGAGATGGCAGACTTTGCCGTTCAACCCAGGATCCAGGCACTGGACAGGGGCGTACGTACTTGGCTTATAACTTGGCTTATAAACTTTGTCTTGAATTAATCTTCTTTTTAAAGACTACTTCAAGACATCCTAAATTGTCTTAACCTCATTAACATATCTATTCAGAGGTTTGGTATAAAACGTAGTGTTCTCTAGTCCTATCGTCACTGACGAAAGACAGTGGATACTGTCTGAAACGTCTGACTGTTTCAAAATCTTATCCAGTTGCTTGTCAATAATGAGTAATTATTTTTGGCGTATCTTCTTACCTGGATGTCTAACCTTCATCAACGTATAACCAGGTTCCTCTTCCGAATGTGTTGACCCTTTGCAATGCTTTAAAAAGGCTGGAAATGTAGAAAAATAAATCTCGAAATAACCCTCTTTTTATGTCACTTCCGAAAGACTGGTGCAGCCCCAACCGAGATGTCCTACCCAGGATTGAACCGGGACTTCCCAGTTAGCAACTAATTTGAACCAACTGTAGCTTAACTGTGAGACTGCTACCAATTGAGCCATAGGGGCATCCCTACAAGTATAGGGTATCATTTCGTAATGGTACACTGAAGCACTAAAGTAGAAACATCTCGCCATACATGCCATTTTGGCGAAACCTCAGGGTGGATCCGTTAGTTAGGTACTACGATTGAGTTGCAAAATATTCCACGAACGTATTCCTAGGGAATCAGTTTTTTGGCTACACCATGCAGGAACCTTGCAGTCTTATCGTTTTACATAATTTGGGAGAATTCTACTGCTTGGGTCATAGAAGGGGCTCTAGTTTGTACACATGTAGCTGTTTTCCGATTATTTATGACAAGTTTGTTCTATCTAGGGCAACCACATGTTACATCTTGGCCACACCAGCTCCCCCTGGCAGGTCACCGCCTCCCTGCAGCTTGGAGAGAATAGTGACCCCCGGGCGATCCTGCGTGGCACCCTCAGCGTTCCGTACATCAACGGCTGGGCCAACTTTACCGACCTCCAGATATCCCATAGGTATGTTCATCAAATAGAAACCTATTAATGGTAGAACGTTTGTTTCTGATTTCTGTATCTTGTGTTCTGTTGTTGAAATATCATTTTCATGTGACCAGAGATGATTATATCATAACAATCTTTATTGATATAACAAAAGGACAGCGACTTTCGTAAGGTCTACTACATCTATACATACATACAAGCGACTAGGTACATACAAATGAGTTTGATTACACACAATCATATGGGATTGAGCAACATATCGACATGTCACGTGTCGTATACTTATATATTGTTTGTTCTGATGTCCAAACATTCTTTGATGTATGTACCTATCTGTACACAGTAAGGATTATCACCTCCTAGTATGTGATTGAATCTATCAACAGATCGGATATTTTCAGCATGTTACCATAGAAGCCACCTGTAACAAAAAAAAGAAACCATGATTTCTGATTTGAGTACCAAGGACAAACATCAAGTAAATCTGTTTCTGAATCTTGGTTAAGCGGAATGCCCTTTATAACCACCCGTTGCCGTACCACAACCATGAACGAAATGATACTAGTAATGACGTTGTGACATGTTGTTTTTTTCGAACATCGTGTCGTCTTGAGTTCGGAGTAGTCCACCATGATAGTAGAATGGAACTTGTTGCCATCAAGTACTATAGGAGCAGCCTCACTAAATACCTTTACAGAACGGTTGCAGTCAGATATGCAAATACTATGTGTAGCTGGCCGTTCGGTGTAATATAACCAGCTGCTTCCGCGCCGCGTGCCTGCAGAGCTAGTGTGTTACGCCGAAGGGTGGTTATACCGGCTATAAAGATACAGATACAAATACAGATACAGAATGTACCTTCTTCCCTGCAGTGGTGAGAACTACACGCTCATGTTCACGGTGAATGAGAGCACCCATACTGCTCTGGATGTCCAAAGCCATACGTTCACAGTGACACAGATTCCAGTCAGAGGTATGTACGCCTGCTATGTTTGAATTGATGATATTCTATCTGTTGAACATTGAATTTGGAAAATACATACCAAGCAACTCTGTTTTATGAATTATGTTGATGTTATTGGGTATTTATAGTTAACTGAATAGCTGAAGTGCTGTAGCTTTTGCCAAAACGTCATCAAATTTGATGGGATGCTGAATACAGCATATCGTTGAAAAAAAGATTGCCAATGTTGATATGTTTTGCCATGTTGTGCTTCTTTAGCTGCTATGTTGAGCCAACCAGAGACGGCCACTGTTAACAAGCCTTTCAACCTTCAACTGGAGCTGAGAGACGCTGTGACTGGACAGGCAATAAGTGACATCTCTTGGAAGGTAGGTGAAAAAAGCAAATCCAATAGCCTTTTGGAGCCCGTAGGGGCAGTGGGTTGTTATCCACTGTGTCTTAGGTACAGTACCGGAAGGTGGAGCACAACCCTTTCCATCGCCTTTTACCTCCCATTTTTCGTGAGAAAAGTCATGCAAAGTGCCTTTTCCAAGGACACAGCGTCTACCCAGGAATGGCAGGAGTCGACTATGTCATATTTTGATCTCCTGGCCAATAGGCGATTTGGCCTGTAAGGTACTGTGCATACATTTCAATCTGAATACATATTGTTAACTATCAAATTTATCAACATGTTCTGTTGTTTTATGGGCACAAGGATAAGTTTGTCAAAATATTATTTATTCTAATTTACTATAAGGGTCTGACCTGGTCAGCTACCGTCTCTCTAATGGAGCCCGTCCCAGGTCTGTACAAGGGCAGCCTCAGAGGCGACACCGCTGCTACCTTTGACGTTGTGACCGGCCATGCCACCTTCAGAGATATCTCCCTCACACACGCAAGGTGAAATGTCCAAATACTTTTACAAGTACTTCACATCTTAGAATCAATCAATCAATCAATCAATCAATCAATCAATCAGTCAATCAAAGGACAAACCAATCAAAGGATGATTGTTTTTGAAGCTGTTTATCTCATTGAGAGGTTAACTAACATCTATTGCTTATAGTGATACAATACAACATAAGAATTTTGAAAACCTTAGTTAGCCTTACCCTTTTGACCATATAATGCTGTTTGTAAAAGAAGAAAGACTAGAACTATCCTTGACTTAATTGTTCTGCATTCCTTGGAACAGTTGAAGGTCCGCCATGCTAGACACGGCAAGACTAAACACACTGGCTACACTGTATGAAATATGCTCTAAATGGGTAGCCCTTACGCCAAGACATAAAATGTTACAGTAACTGTGTGGGTGCAGTCATGAGTCATCACTTTCTGGCATCGCTTCCTACTTGTTTACAATTATTTTGAACAAAGCCAAACCAGACGTCCAGTTTTCCAAGTATCCTATTACACCATTTTTGCCTTATATTCGATCAGGCTGCGCAACTGCATGCGGACCCACACCATGACAAACAAACAAGCAAACACACCAACTGATCACAATACCTCAGGAGGTAACAAGCCTCAATAAATCTATCTTGCAAACAATGCTTCTTTTTCAGTCGTTATCATCTCCAGTTTCACATCACCACCGACCCACCCATGGAGGAGTACGACTTAACCTACACCCCCGCCCCGATCGACATCTTCGAACCGGGATTCCAGATTCCCTCAGGTGCTTCCAAGGCCGCACAGATCACCTTTGACGCTGACTTCTACCAGATAGTTGGAGACTATGAACTCTACTTCGAGACCTTCATGATGAACGCTCTCAACGCCAATTTCAGCACGGTGTACATTTCTGCCGCAAACGCCTATGCAGGTACTGCAAGTACACTATCACTTCTCTATCGCACACTTCAGCTAGTTTATAACATGTGTTTTAAAGGAAATAGAATGTTTTGTTTTATTTAGTTGTATAACATATGTTACTGAATCATTAGTAAAATGAAAATGAAGTTTGTGAAATGAGAAAGTTTGTATGGTGCATTATTTTCGAGCTTTTCATGATTGTACATTTTCCTTTGTGTATGGATCTTTCGGATAAGCCCTTCACTTAACTGTCAGTCACTGATTTCCAAGAGCACCCTTTACAAACTCATAACAACGTGTGGGTCGTGTGGTGTAAAGGCAGGGTTTTCGGCCCAGAACCCACGCGTCCCGGGCTCGAATCCCCTGACGCCACCGATCTAGCGCCCTTGGGAAAAGGGCACTTAACACGACTTTCCCCACTCCACCCAAGTGTAAAAACGGTTATATTATGTGTGTGGGTCATAACATCAGCAATAGCTGCCTGTGTCCCACGCGTATTGCACTGTTGCAGTTCCAATACCAAAATCATAACAAAACAGAAAAAAAGGAAACTTTTACAATCAATTACAGTGTTATGATACGGGCGTCTACTTCGCTTCAACGTGCGTTTCACTATGTACATCACTTTTTCGTCTTCGACGCCGTGCTGTGTTTGACTTTATATAACTTATCCAAATCCTATGGGAGTCGTAGATATCGCTGTCCGTCTATGACACTTAAAAGGGTAATCGAGGAGGATGCAGGACTTGTTCTGTCATGTTCGACTATGACATGTGTAGACACTGTTGTCACATCACTGCGGATGAACTGAACTGAACTGAACTAACTCATTGACTGGCCATTGAATATATGTTTTGATCGATGTCTGGTAGGAAGTGTGGTAGTGGACTTGACCATGACCGGTCCTGGGGACGAGGTGGACGCTGCGTTGTTGCGCCTGTGGTACCAGGTCCAGCAGCCCATGAAGGTCACGTTCAACGGCAACACCATGGAAACCATTGACGTCATGTATGTCGATGGTCAGCGGTATTATGGCACGGAAGCGGTGAGTGGACGTCTGTTAGCTCGTCATTCATTTTATTTGGCAAAAATTTCACGAACGTCTTTGGCAAACGATGTCTATCTGTTTACAGATGGGTATATACATCAAAGAATGTTTGGACATTAGAACAAGCAATGTATATGTATACGGCACGTGAAATTACGATATGTTGCTTTATCCCATATGATTGTGTGTAATCAAACTCATTTGTATGCACCTATTCGTTTGTATGTATGTATAGATGTAGCAGACCTTACGAAAGCCGCTGTGCTTTTGTTGTGTCAATGAAGATCTTCTTCTATCAGAACATAGAAATATGTAGACTACTAGATTAGATTAAATGTTCAAAACTTCGCGGTGACCGAACTTAAAAACCACCGCGAAGATGTTTATTCTGTCTTCTGCCAACGTTACTACATTAAATGAATCGCAAACGTAAAACTAACGCGAACACTCAATTTTCTTCCTACCTCGAAAATAAATCCCACCGAACTTGAAGTCATTTACTAGTATCCTGTTGATGATATTGTTGTGTTTAGAGTGCCAGGATTTGATAACGTTCACGGAGATGTAACTACCCTCTTTTGCCAGTGCCATTCAGTGATCATGTATTTCCTATGGGTAACTTACTAACTATGTCCCGCGGTGCTATATGCTTTGTAAGTTATCTAAAATATACTTTTTTTATCACAAGCATTTATATGATTGTCGCCCCAGGTTAATACAGGGCCGGATGTGGTGATGATCGCTGCTGTCTCGTCCGTTGCCGCGCTTCTTGCTTTGATCACCGTCTTCATTGTCGTTTGGATGAAGAAAAGAAAGTCACGCAGTAAGAAGCTCACGTTTACTTCATGCTACATACATAGTACATTAGCTAGTGTACAAAAACGCCAATATGACTGCTTATAATTGTAAATTTGATAGCAGCACAAATGTCAACAAAGGGAAACTTGAATGAGAAGTGGACGGTGAGTGGTCAAACATTTGCGTAGAACAAATTAGGAACAATTTAACCATTCCGACTTACTATGCAAAAAACAGTGATTATCTCGTTGTCTTCGCTACACAGAGATCGGTGGAGTGTTTCCGGAGATGGCTAGGGAAAAGCAAGAAGGTACGACATGCATTTACGTAACGTGTGCATGCCTGCACGTTTGAAAGTCTCTTCTTCAAGAAAAACACTTTTTCAGACTATCAAGAAATTGTTTGACTTTTAGTCTCTATCGGCGCCTTTAAGACTTGAAGACCTTGACACAGGCTAAAACACCGCCTCAAAGAATTATAGATGTAATCTTGTCCGCAGTCATTGATTTCAAGTTTATCTTTCTCACTCTAGGAACCGAAACACTGGGAGACTTCCGCCCAACATCAGCTTTGGGCCTGAACAAGGCAAGTATTCTGACTTGTCAAGTCGTAACGTTATGCGAAATAGTTATATGGGTTGATTGGTACCGTCTATCAGTGAGTGAAGGATCTGGGAAGATGAAAGGTTTTGGTTTTGAAATGACAGGGCTTGCTATAGCGCTGCGCCTATTGACATTGCCAATGGCCACATACTCACCGACGACTGATTTTTAAAAAAAGAAAGAAAAGGAGTTAACAAGTGGTTCAAAAAGTCATTCATTACAACGAAGACCGAGAAGTAGATGTGTATTTTCCATAACCGGAAAAGGTTATTGTTAGATTACAGTAAAAGGTAAGACACTCATCCTCAGGAAAAGGCAAACGATCTCTTTTGGCAGTTGAAGACTCCCGTCACCCCCTCCCACACCCCCGTGTACTGAAACGGGTGTTGTGTGTTGTGTGTATGAGTATCAGCAGATGTGGTGAATAAATGGGAGATATGTGGAGGAGCTATGTCATCTATCTTAGTCTTCTCGGTAAGTGTGTTGGGTTAACTTTAAGTTATTTTATGTGCAGAGGTTTCACGCTAGAGGCTTATGCCTGAAGCTCTTATTCACGGGGCCGCCGACTTTACGTCACCATCCGAAATGACGAATGCTCTCTCTTATTCCAGGAGAAAGGGGCTTTACCGACCGTCCACGAGATGAAGGACCTTGAGGCTAGCCTGGGCAAGACCAACACTGCGTTCACGATGCAGGAGACCAAGTTTGACAAGACAGACATCCAGTCCCGTCCGGTCTCCCGATCCTCCGTCTCTCCTCGCTCTGTGTCTCCACCGGGATACGTGTGTGAGGAGGAGAGTAAGTAAAAGAGTAATGATAATGATAATATTGTTTTCTTATTGGTCAGAAAAAAATTGTGTTATAACTAGATCGAAATCATCTGGGATGCTTCAATTACCACGGAACAAGGCCACAGCATAGTTCTGGGTAGTCTCTACCAGACTAACTACGCCGGCTATAGGGAGAATATTTGCCAGGGTTTTAAGTTGCAGGCTCCTAGGATGGTAGATTGGACCCTCTCTCCGTAGCCGTCTCCCTTAGCATACTATTCACTCTATTTGGCCAATTTCTGATATTTTCCCAGCCATCCGCGGGGCCTGTCAGAGGCTAGGTTCTGTAGGCAGGAAGCTATCAGACCCCACTATTTACCTACACGTCATGCTATAAAAAGATGTGATGATATCTGTAGATGTGACAATTCTACAAATCTTCTCATGTCAGCTTGTATTGCTTAGCTAGCAGACTTTTGAGATTTATTTTGTATTACTATTAAACCAGAAAACACGGAGGACTTTTGGAATTAAGTTAAACTCAATGTTCGCATGAAAGCTCATCTGTGTTGGAAGAGTACATATTGGAAAATTTTAAACTTTGATCCAACACCAAGAGTTGAACTCAGCATAAATTTTCGGCTGGACACTCCAACCTTCGTCAGATGTTCGATCCACTTCCCGGCGTTCAACGCAGTGGATCGAACATCTGACGAAGGTTGGAGTGTCCAGCCGAAAATTTATGCTGAGTTCAACTCTTGGTGTTGGATCAAAGTTTTAAATTTTCCAATATAAACTCAATGTCTTAGATAAAGAGGTCCAATGGGAATACTTAAAATTCTTGTCCTCAGATGACATCCCTGAGCCCCGGAACGTGTCGGTCAAGCTGCTGGACAAGCTGTACCGTCATGGGGAGATGGAGAAGACCTGGCTTGACATGACGAAACCTCTGAGTCAGGTATGGGGTAGCTAATGATATGACAGGCACAGTCACATGTAGACTGTAGTTCATAGTTAGTGAATGTACATGTAGTATCATCAGGCTGGTTAATAATTAATAGTAAATGTGAATATTTTGCGTTTGCATCTCATTAGTATGTATAAGCAGCAACACCTGTGCTGCATTGCTATGTGTACCAGTCAGAATTGCCTTGAAGAAGGTGACAGATGGTCATCGAAACGTCGGTTGAATAAATCTCTTGGTTGTGTAAAAAGAGTCTTTTTATTCAGTGACTTACCAACCCGATGAAACTATTCACGGAGTTAATAACAGATACATTTCATTCACAACCAAGAAAATGAAAACAGCAACGTTTCGATGACCGTCTGTCATCTTTTTCAGGGCAATAATGACCGGTTGGCTTTGTGCTGTAGGATCACAAAGAATAGTAACTTCTTCTTCTAAGCGACCATTACTTGAATGTCATTCTGGCTTTGCAACAGATTCCGCTTACAGATGTGATTTTTGTGGCAGAGACTGCCATTCTCGTATAGGGCTGTTTAGCCATAGTCGATGCTGTAGGGCTGTTGTGAATTAGGATTTTACCATGATGGTCAATACTTATATATGGAAAATATATGTATATTCTGGCTCAGGTTCGTGAGGACCTGGTGGCCGCCTTCCCCACTAAGCTGGGCTGGCAGGACTTCGTGTTCATGACCCCGGGACTGACTCACGTCGCCGTGGAGGCTGAACAGAGGCAGCGTCTGAAGGACATTGTTGAAGTTGGAGAGGATGTTCTCACTATTCATATGGTGTAAGGTGTGTTATGTGTTGTTTTTTAAATCATTTTTTTATGTTTTGTGTTTTTTTTGTAAATAATTTTTTACTGTTCTTTACATTTTGATTTTTTTATCATAATTTTTTTAATTTTCTTATTCTATTTTATTTTTCTTAATCATAATTTTATCATGTTTTTATCTTATTTCATTTGATTTTTTAAATCATGATTTTTTCAAGTTGTTATTTTATTCTTTTAATCATAATTTTAGAAAAAAATTGTAAATGTTTTTTAAAGATACAAACTTGTCATTATCTATTCATCATCATCTTCACCGCTTTTCAGTCCTTTCACTGAGGCGGGCCGTCATTGCTTTCCACGATGCTCTGTTTAAATCATTATCTATTACTTATCTTTGATTCGATTTGAGTCTCTGTAACATGTGCGTTATAATGTTGTCTTTGGTGTCTTATAAGCTCATATGTAGGCTGGGTGACTTGAGGTCGCAGTGCACGTTAACAAACCTTCATTCATTCATTCATTCATTCATTCATCAAATAATGTTAGGTAACGTTGTTTCCAAGTCAGAGAGAAGAATATCTACGTTAGAAGCTGATCTGTACCTAATCGCGCAGTTTAATGCATTGCATACAAATCTGGCAAATTACCATAAATAGGAAGATCCGAGAAGCGGTGCACAACATCACCGAACACCCCTCAGGGACAAGATACAGTCTCTAAATATACAAAACACACCTGTGTTATATATTTAGTATTTTAGAAATATTTCTATGTTGAACTGAGTATTATTTCCTGATAACATTCAGACCCGAAATATGATATCTAAAGATACAGACTACACCTATGTTATATATTTGGTATTCAAGAAATATTTCTATGTTAATATAATATTTCTATCTTTGATATTTCTTTTTCAGATCAGTACGTCGGTCATGAACATGGACTTGAGTCTGCGACCATTTTATTTGCGGTGTCACTGATTTGAAATGATCGATGTAAGATTTTAGATCTAGGTAAACCAACAACATCTCAAATGCCAGTATTTCTCTTCAAAGTAGTGAAAGTCGTAAAGAGTTTATTTGTACGCAATGTGATTTTCCTATCTGCAGCGTGTTATTGCTAATTCAATTTGTTTACTATGGGGCGCTTTTAATCTAAGTACGTAATTCAGCACCCTTGCTGCCATGTACTGAGATTGTAACAAATGTTATTATTATTATTTTAAACAATGCAAAATTTACTATCAATGTTACTGACTGGCCGTCGATTGAATATTGGCAGATGGCAATCAGATTTAGATAGATGAATCACCCCCAGTGTAAAGCGTTTAGACAAACTATCTTGTATCAACTCATATCTACAATAAAACAACACAATTATCAACAATGCAAAAAGGTCACATTGCGTTATTTTAGATCAACAAAGACCCGCATACACATTGTTAGAGTGCACCTTAAGCACGGTGAATTTAACCGCCACTACCCCCATACAACCGATGCACCACATTTACCACGCGGATTAAACTACTCGCCTATCATTTTCATTTCTGCTTCATATGCATTTAGAATAACCTCGGGAATTTATCATATATATATATATATATATATATATATATATATATATATATATATATATATATATATATATATATACAATAACCTTGAAAATCTATCATACATAAACATATGTCGACTACGAGGCGACTCCCGGGGAGTTATGCAAAGCTCACAAAGGTCAGAGGTCATATGAAAATTAGTAAAAATGGTATTCTCCAAACAGAGGCTTCGATCCAGAGGGGTAGTTTTGTTCGGGATTTTTTAATACGTCCCTCTCCTCTGAGAGGAACATGGCGCAAATTTTGAAATTTGTTTGTTACTCTTTATCCCATGATTTTTCGGTAATACCTAAATCATAATTCCAGCACTCTGTGGTGCAAGTTGGTCATGATTTAGAGCGAAACAACACTGCGGTCGTCAGGGCGGGTGCAGCTGGGCGCTCTAAGTCACTTCGCGGCCCCGTGTGTAAACAGACCGCACTTGAGTCGGACTTGGGCTAAGTGTGCTTGGGAAAGCATTGTGTAAACTCATGAGCCTTACTGTCATCGGTGAGTGACTAATGTGCACGTGGTCGGGTGTGACTGGGTTATGTTACTATTAATATTTCATAGTATCGCAGCCTTGGTGACCGCAGTAGCAACATTCTCGCCACCAGACTCCGTATTGGCTGGTGTCAGCTCAACTCCACGCTGGCCAAGTTCAACCTTACCTCCCGGAGATGTACCTGCGGTGCGACATCAGAGACAGTCGCACACTTCCTCCTTCACTGCCCTCTGCACGCAGTGGCACGACAGTCACTATTAATGCCACAGCTGTGTATCGCCTTGTGGGACGACCCCTCTCCACCAACGCCCTTCTCCACGGGTCTCCAGACCATGACATCACTTTAAACAAGAGCCTTTCGGACGCCTCTCACATTTACATCCGACGAATCGATTCTAGTCACTCAGTCTAGCAGTTCCTCCTAGCCTTCTTCACATTTTGTGAGTTAGTTTGTGAACTCTGCAAACTTTTTAAGTTCACCCATAAATAGATACGACCTCTGACCTCCGAACGTACTTGCTTATTTTATCATGTGTATAACGTTGCGACTAAACGATGTTAAATATTATTGTAAAAGTGTCTTAATGATTGTAGTAACATTGTATATTAAGTAGTGATGTGTAAATTGCCTTGCCATGTATTTGTCTACCCCTAACTGTTGACTCTCAAACATCAGCTGTGCTGCATAGAGAGTCAGTGTAGTGTGCTGTAACATTTAAGAATAAATAAATAAGTAAATAAATATTTCATAAGCTTACTTCACCCCGTATGTGGGCCGAATTAAATCATAATATCCCCTCAGAATAAAAACAAATATATCTATTAGCTAGACCAGTTCCATACCTATTTTGGTATTGAAATGAGAGTAGACAAATTGTCATTTATATGAGCACGGTTTGCGGGAATAACTTCTGTAAAGAATTGAAACCTCACTGCTCTACATGTATGTTGTGTGCTTATCTTAGTTGATACCCTCTCTGGTGCCATTTGAGGCCCATAGGACTTGCCATTAAGTTTTGATGCAAAACGTCAAATTCCATATCCTGACTCGGGTTTATCTAATTTGGGTTTATCTAATCTAGAAACTGCAGTTTGTCCGTAGCAATGAGGTCTTCACGTACTAGTAGTATGGGTGAATTACAGGTGAGGTATCGTACAAGTAACACGTTAAATAATTTACCTGTTCTGGCAAATTAATTATTCAAACTAACCAATCAAGTTGATGGGGAAAAAAACAAGGCCCTCTAAATATTTCATGCTTCATCGCTACAAATATGTCAGTGCTCCAGACAAGCCTGTACATACTTGTCGTAGATTGTGTCACAGTTCGGTGTTCTCTTCATGTCGCCATGGTCTGTGTCACAATAGCTGTCGACTGCTGGGTTTGGCAGAAGAACTTCAGATGGATCAATATATCTTCTAATTTGTAGAAGAAACTTGCGTTTATTAGTGGCTAAAAACAGTTATTCTGTCGTGCATCAAGACAGCGAGACTTAACATCGGGAGGGACTAACAAAACATAGGCGCAGCCGGGTACGGACTGTGTAGACATGAGAGGGCGACTTGTCATCGCTGGGATCACCTACTGTCTGCTGATTGTCTCCGGTAGGAACTGTACTTATGAAATCATACTGTAAATAGGGAAAATTTGGATTTAGTTTTGCGGTAGAGAGAAAATGGAAAGTTAAGGGGGGTATTTTCAAGCTGGAAATGATAGCAGCGCTACAGTCACATAGTGGAAACATCGGGGCGTCTTTACGGACAGCCAGCCGTAAACCAAGACACCACCACGTAACGCTATTGCACGGCCTTACATCTACTAGCGATTGGCCGTGCTATAACGGGCAGAACAGTCGTACTGGAGTGATTAAATGTAGAGTACTGCAATGCCGTATCTGCTTGGGGCTGAACCGTATTACGATGTCGTCCTGTGTCGAACGAATATCACAGTGTGTGTTTACCGTTAATAAGTCTATGCTTGTAGAGTTTGTAGAGATAGTGGGACACATCAGTACGGTAAATGCTATGGATGCCATATTTGAGATGTAGTTACCGTTAAGAAAGCTGAATACACCTGAACATAGATTATGCCAATTATGACCAAATTTGCATAATTTATGCAGAAAATTATTTCTCCCTTACGGTACATGCTTTGGATGTCATATTCAAGATATAGGTACCTTTTGGAAAGGTGTTTACGCCTGGACATAAAATATGCTAATGAGGACCTCATTTCCATAATTCATGCAGAAACTTCATAATTCCTTTGTAGTAAATGCTAAGGATTACATATTTCAGGTTTAGGTAATAGGAGGGGATACCCTGCATTTTCTCGAAAATGTTGCCTTTCTAGTTTGATTAATTGATAAGAAAGTGTCACGATTCCAAAGTTGTAAATGACGGTAATTTGATACTTGTTGTCGCCTATACGCACACAGTGTGGAGTATAGTGCCCCTTCTTTCGTCAGCCCCTTCCCACC
The DNA here is from genome assembly GCF_035083965.1 of Branchiostoma lanceolatum. Classification (NCBI taxonomy): domain Eukaryota; kingdom Metazoa; phylum Chordata; class Leptocardii; order Amphioxiformes; family Branchiostomatidae; genus Branchiostoma; species Branchiostoma lanceolatum. The sequence goes on along the minus strand of NC_089722.1, from coordinate 3,011,738 downwards.
ACATGCGATTTTACTAGTGTGCGGGTCCCATAAAGTCCAGGTATATATTAAGGGAATATCAAGGACCGTATGTAAGGGAATATCTAGGACGGTGCACGCCGAACCTGGAAAGTGATGAACACGACCAGAACACAGTAGATTTCGCAGGTGTGAGGACCTTGAAACTCCAGGAAATTTGTGAATTCGTGCAGTGTACTTTCCGGTTTAGTAGAATTCTACTCCAGAATCTAAACAACGATAAAACAACCGAACAAGCATCCGGGTGTTAATGTTTTGACATTTGTAATCGTACATGTTTCAAAAGGTTCTATGTTGCTTCTCAAAAGGAAGGCTTTTTCAAGGGACGTTTTACCGTGGCCATGTTTGGATATTTCACTGGAACAGCAGCAGTACGCATGCGACGAATGTTTATTGTTTATTGTTTATTGTAACATTAATGTAACATTGAAACGGGGCGGGGTGTGTGATGTTTTTAAATTCTTCGGATTGCATATATCTCAAAGGTTCCATGTTTCTTCTCTGTTTGTCCAGTAAGTCCTACTTTTCTGTATAGAGGTTTGGTGAGGCTGGTGAACGGAGCCAACGCTCGGGAAGGACGGGTGGAGATCCGCCGGAATGAGTCTGAGAGCTGGGGAACGATATGTGACGACCACTGGGACCTGAACGATGCTGAGGTCATCTGCCGTATGCTCGGCTATCCCAGCGCCCTGGAGGCCAAACAGCAGGCTTTTTATGGACAAGGTGAGCAACTTCAAGGTTATTTGAACGGAGTGGCTCGGATTATTCTAAGCAGCAGGGCATAGCTCAGAAAACTTCGGTAGAAGTAAAAGCGATGTCAAGGGTGTTTATATTAGCAGAATACAAAGTACCATATGACGCAATAGGTAAAAAATACAGCATTGGTTGCCTTATACATCGCCCAATGCACGTATCTTTGTTTTGTTTCAGGAAGCGGTTCTATCTACCTGGACGATCTACAATGTACTGGGAGCGAGGACAGCATCTTCGACTGTCCCAACGGAGGATGGGGAGTTCATAATTGTAACCACGGCGAAGACGCCGGCGCGGTGTGTGAAAAATACGGCAAGTTTCATTTTACTGCAAATCTAAGGCACCTGTCAATGAAACCACACGGCAGATTACGATAGCAAGATGGGGCCATTCATAGGACACTAGGCCGTGGAGGTGTCGTGTACAATATTTAGTCGTCTCTGGCGGAAAAGATTGACTTGTAGATTCTTGCCGATGGTTATAAAGCCGCTAAAAATTGTAGGACGTAACGTTACATGTATGCGAATGCGACCTAAATTTAGAGAAGTTGGGGTCACCAGGGTCTGATTCTATTCCCATCTTGGCGAGTTTCAATGCAGCATTTTTACCTTCGCCGTAGGCAGAAGGGTATATTTTTGGTCCGGAATTGTAGAGTGATAGTGTTGGCAATATAACTCTTGATGCCATCGATGGATGTTGGTGATTTTTGGTAGGTACGTTTCTATTGGGGAGATGAAGGTCAAGTTCGAAGATGAGTCTTCTGAAGGGTTCCTTTGATGCTGTAGTGCACCTTTTGTGTTTGTCGGTTCGTTTGTTGGTGGCATAACTCGAGAGAAATTAAATGGATCGTCTTGAAATTAAGTAGGTTGTTGGTGGTTGGGAAAATAAAGGTCAAGGTCTTCTGGGGGGTTCCTATGGTACTAAAGTGCGCATTTGTTACCTAAATTTTGGAGGAGGATAACTCAAGCGAGGTTTGGTGGATATTAATTGTTTTAGGTAAGTAGAAACTATTAGGGATGATCAACATAATTCTATACAAACCAGGTCCTTCTTTACATGATTAATGAGGAAGACTTGAAATTCCCTTTCAATTTGCTATTTTTTGGATGATGACCTATATACGAGGACACTGCCCACATGTTTGGGTTAACGTTATCATGTGGGCAGTACTATACACAATGGCGCTTCAAGACATGATTTGCTTAATTGATGAGAAAATTCTTCAATGCCAAAGATGTAAATAACGGTAATTTGATAATTGCATTTGCATTTGCAAGTATAATGACGGTGAACATCATCATACATTTTAATTATACTTAAAAGTATGCAATCTTTAAAACACCTTCCAAACACAGATTTCATACAAGCTAACACCATTCGGCGAAGGTATGGGATCGCCGAAATCTAGTTAATTACTATTATATCTGTTTGCAGCATCGCCGAAGTATACGTATATTTCGCATCAACCTCGCTCCCCCTCCGGCCTTCGGGCGATCCGACCCATGGTCGGGCTGAGACCTCGGGTGATACCGAATACCCCGTGTTGTATTCTACATTGTATTCTATATTTTTCCCTTTAGTTGCGAAGAAGTGGCGTGACGATGGGCGATGCGGACATGGCTACCCTGCTGAGGAGGGCGGTCCTTCTGAATGCGACCCGGACGGACCCTCACCGTGCTGCTCAGCACACAACTTGTGCGGCGACTCTGAAGACCACTGTGACTGTCATGACTGTGTCGACTTCAGGAGCGTTAACACAGGTACATATCAACAAAATGTATCATTATAAACAATCTTTATTGACACAACAAAAGTACAGCTACTCTTGTAAGGTCTACTTAATCTATACATACATACATACAAACAAACAAATAGGTGCATACGAAAGAGGCATCATATTGAGATTTAGCGTGTCGTATACTTATACATTACTTGTTCTTATGTCTAAACATTCTTTGATGTACATACCTATCTGTACACAGTAAGGATTGTCACCTCTCAATATGTAATCAAATCTATCAACATAATGGAGCACGTTGAATTCACTTGAACAAGTGAACAGCTTAGAGCGTTTATCTGCATATCTTGAACAATTCATGATAAAATGACGTTCGTCTTCAATTTCATTTGGGCAGAATGGACAGAACCTTTGATCACGGGGAATTTTACGATATCTTCCGGGTTCAATGTTCAGTTTATGACTACATATTCTTATCTTTGTAATTGCTCTACGAATTTCGAAATTATGTACGCTTGTGAGGTACTTTTCTTGTCCGTACCTTTTCTTGAAAGCGGAATAGATAGACAGTTTTGAATTGTTTTCATGATGACCTGTATTGTGAGAGTGTGTCGCTTTGAATGGGTGTGTACGTGGTGTGCAACGGCACAACCATAATAGCAATCATGTTATTATTATGCGACCATGTCCTTGTGACAACTCATCAATAAACAATTAACCATGTGCGTGTTGTCGCTGTCGCTGTTGGTCTCATCAATCATGGACCTAACAGCAGCATAGTAACTATCAAATTGTATTACTGCAGTCTGTGGGCGGGTCGCAATACGAAACGGTTACTCAATAATTGTTATTGCACTGCTCTATGTATACTTAAACAGCGTGTGACACATAGAAGCCATAATGACAGCATATATGAATCAATATGTTATTATTATTTATGGTCACCGAAAATTTGATACGTGAATACCTATACGTTGAAAGACATTTTAGCACTGTATTATGTAGCTTTATCCAGTTGACATAAGTATTCATGGAAAAAATACACGGTTCTCCAGTTAAAAACTACTTTTAAACACACCATCACCGAAAACGCGTGCCGAGGTTCGCAGGATTAGTAAACTGGGAATGACGTCACCGGCTGGAGCGGAAATGGAACACTAAAGTCTCGGCCGCCGTCCTAAGCTTGGGTGTTTGTAAACATACAAAGATCGCATTTCTCGGGCCTGTCCCGGGGATATCATATACATACAAGCAAACTTTCCGAACGACGGAAAGAAGTAATAAAGGTTGGGAAATATTTCAGCAGAGTTTAAGGTGTCGTAAAGGCCGCTGAAAGAATTGAGCTTTCCGCCAACTTTCCGTATTCGTTAAGTTGAATTAAATGCACACTTTATCTTTCCATGGCCTTTAAGCATCCTTATATATACATATATCGTATAGATGAAAACAGTAACCGATATATTCTCCAAGCAGAAGTTTCTGCCCGGGGGACTAGATTTATGAAATCTTGGAGAATTAATGCTATACCCGAAAGGGACCTCGACCTTCAAAATACCCCCATTTGCAATAAACACCCCTTCCACTTAAGTCAGTTTTGTTACGGCCATAACAACATACCATATGCAAGCACACTTTATATCTTCTTTGTAGCATGTAGCAAAATTAGACACACAGCATATTCCTATCTTCGTCGGAGTTGCTTTTCTTTTATCCTTGTTTATGCTACAACTTACAAAAACAGCCTTTATATTCCAAGGTACTCCCCCCTTTCATGTATAGGTAAAGAAAAGCTTTTTGAAAGCGAGCATTCTTTATCACAGTTATGGTGTGATTTATCATTTTTTTGGATTGGCGAGCATTTATTCTATCTAATATACATTGCATTTATTCTATCCAATATAAGTTGTGTTTTTTTTAATTGTTTTGAATGTTTGACTAAAATGTACAATTTGTGTTTTGAGCGATATCTCCCGATACCAACGCTTAAACGCGACAAAATAACATCGTTCCGAAAGACAAACATAGAAATTGGATTCAATGTTCCTAAAATGTTTAGTATGTATAAAACCATTGTTTGAGACGTAAATTAGACACCAAAATCCAAAGATTCAATGTTCACTGACCGAAAGCAACCGTATACATACACGCATATAAAGGCGGGTAATTTGAGCGGCGTTTTCGCGATCAGGTATATATATATATATATATATATATATATATATATATATATATATATATGATCTCTCTTTGCCAATTACAGCTGGTGGCTTGCAAAAAATAACATTTCCCGCTCCACGAAGCGTCAGTAACTACGCCAGGCTGGACACAACACTGTCTCGGGACTTGACAAGTTTTACTTTATGTCTGCACATGAGCATCGACATGAGTCCATCCAGCCAAGTAGGTGTGGTCAGCTATGCTGTACAACAACACCACAATGAGCTACTCATCTTCAATGCAGGATGGGGTAGACTTGAAGTAAGTTAACAACCATAAACCTGGCTATGGTACTTAACCCTATCTAGACTAGGGGAGGGGGGCTAAAAGTGCCCGCGCTAACTTTGACATCGTATAACTGCCAAACGACGTATGCTAGGGCTACCAAAATTGGTGCCTTTTCCTAAAATTTAGTTGGCAACAATTTCAAGATGATGGTATAACTTCATAATTTTTCGTGTTGCCATTTCGTGTTGTCATTTCAAAGGGTTTCTGACAGGCATTTTATGCGAAATTCTCTATTTCTTTAAAAAAGGATGTTTCTAAGATTTGCTTGCTCAGCCACACTAGTTCTCCTACATGTATTACACCATATGTATCAAGAACTTTCATGATTTAATAGTCATAGCTTATGCTAATTCGTTGACGTAATCGCTCAAAATCCAAGATGGCGGACATGTCTTTGGTTTAGGTGTTAAGGTAGCAGAACACAGTTTTAATCCGCGACGCGGGTACAGAAAGTAGTGCGGCCCAAACTCTTGAAGACTGGGTAGAAAGCTGCCGTAACTATCCCTATTCCTAACAAAAACCTACACAGAACGTTACAACATTAACTGCTGATCACTTTTAATCAGAAAAAAAATCAGCCAGAAGTCTGGATTTGGTCGTATATTGAGCCCAACAAATGGCCCTCCTATAGGCCTTGTACGGGTCCTGCCTCAATGCTAGGTGCCGAAGTGCAAAGTTGGCGATATCCCAGCAATCGTTTGAAAGTGTGGTGAAAAAATTAGCAGAGTTTTACATCTTGACTAGTTCTGTTGTATGATCGAAAGAGAACTCAAGGTCAAGTTGGTTAACAGGCTTATGGGCCTTCACAGTCATCACAACCTGGTATTTTCTTAACCAGAAACATTCAGATTAACGTTTCTAGTCTATCTACAGTGTTTTTTGGGTCATAAATGGAAAAGAAGTTTTTTTCAAAAATTTCGAAATGGCCGATCCAAGATGGCGGATCCCAGGGACACATGACGTCATTCTACGACGTCATTTTGACGTCATTCTAGGACGTGATTTTGACGTCAACGTAGTTACTATTGACGTCAGATGTCTTACTATACCTTGATATCAATAACACACTTTTTCTTTATCATAATAACTTTAGATATTACGGGAATTCCCTATTTAGCCAACAAATCACATCGATGACGTCATAATTACGTCATATTACGCCATAACATAACCAAAATTTATAGAAATTATTTAAGTTCACATGTTTATTACTCTCTGCAAATTCAGTGATGATACATCATACCGTTTTGAAATTGTTAGGTAGGTGGCAAATGAGCAATCCCCCACCTTCGGAAAAATTATTTTAAAAAAGCCCTGTCTAGATAGGGTTAACGTAGCGGTAACGTTATCAATTATCATTAGATTTATTCAAAACGTTAAAACTGCGCAGACAGAGTCAAATTCGTAATCCATGGGAAGAAATGTCAGCTCTTTTTAAAAGAATGTATGGTATTTGATATTCTATTGGTTTTTTACAGATATATTTTAGACCAAAAAAATGTATATCTTGGCCTCATGCGCCCTGCTGTTTTAAGCAAATGACCGAAAATTTGGTGTAGATGTGCCTTGAACAGATTATTTTTAAAGGACTACATTCCCATTTTCGGCATACACCTCTGCAAAACGATTTATTTGGACTTTTTTGGCGATATTTTGCCACTTCAGTCACTTTCAATGCCATGTATTAGTCTCTACCAGACTAACTACGCCAGGGTTTCACTGTGGACTGACTCTACTGGCCAATTATTCCTTTTTCTACCGAATTCTACGATTCATATGCCCGTAAGAGGGCCTGGTGCAGGCTAGCCATATATAGTGTTGGACGTGACAGCCAATGGGAGCACTGCATTTCAAAATGAGAGCACCTGATTGGCCCATTGAGTTAAGCAATTTAACTTACATTTTGAAACCTGAACACAGAAAACAATCCTGGTCGTGCTCTGGGACTCTTTATGGACCAGACTAAAATCAGCAAGAACACTTTAAACGGCTTTTCAGAGCTTTCTTCTTGTTTTCATTCGATAATTCGACATTTTTGACATTTACACATGGATATGCAAATTCCACTTCTTGTTATATTACATTTAAGTTTGATTCATTGTTTTCATTCTCTGTCATTATGTTTGACTCAATATTTCTAGTCTATTATGTTAACTTGCGAATTATCTCTCATTTCTCAAGACTTTTAGTAATATACATGTATACTGTACTTTAAAAGATAATGAAATCGTCAAAAATATTTTTCAGTTGCATGTACAAGGTATAAAAGCTACCATTGGTGACTTGCCTGTTTGGGATGGTGAGAGACATGCAGTGTGTGCCACGTGGCGCGGCACCGATGGAGCTTGGCAGATCTATGTTGACGGCGTGCTCCGGGCTTCAGGTATGCGGCTTAGCGTAGGACGCACAGTACGCAGTGGTGGTACATGGATCCTCGGACAGGACCAAGACAGTGTAGGGGGAGGATTCCAAGACTCTCAAGCGTTCAGCGGAGAATTATCACAGGTGAACCTGTGGGACCGCGTGCTCACTCCATCTGAAATGGGAACAGACTGGCCAGGCTTCTGTGGTCTACATGGCAACGTGATTGACTGGGCAACCACTAACATACATGTTTTTGGACTGTGTGCTAGTGATCGATATAGCTGCAGTAAGTACTGAACCCACTTTATTCATATATGAGATTATACAGCTACAACAAAGCTGTAGGCCTGCGTTCTGTCCCCAACTATGAATTCTTTATCCCTGAAGCATGCATGCACTTTGATACATGCACAGCAGTGCTTCAAACACCTAATGCTATATGCTGTAAATTCATGGATGATAAAATAATCAGCGTCTTTGGAAGCTCCCCCAACCGCCCCAAAAAAGTGTCGTTTGTCTTCTTTGTTGACGATTGAATTAATCAGGGAGTCAACTTAACGATACAGTATGAAAAATGTAGCCAGGTGTAAACTATGCTGTGTGGTATAGAAATACATCAGTTTGATTACTGTCTGAAATGGATTGAGAACTTTTCTGCTCGTGCATACAAATGTGAATGCGCGTTCCAGGGTGAGAAGGCTTTGCATATGTACACATGATTTGCATATTTCACATCTATATGTGTCAGTCATCACATAAGCTACCGAAAGTCATGACGATTCATCAAATCATTATTGAGTTACTCTCCTTCAAATTCTGCCATGGAACAAAACTAGGGGTCAAAATCCACACCCTTCTTCTGGACCCTAAGAGCTGCCTACCTTTGAAAATGATGACCATAGCTTATATAATCGTTATACTTCTTAGAGATTAATCTACACATGACATACCTAACCTAAGTGTCGTATCAGTGTGTTTACTATAACATACATGTGCGCATGTTACCATGTATCAATAATGTGTGTGTGTAAGTAAAACATATATATGTATGTGTGTGTGTGTCCTCCCATGTATGTAACGTTATGTGTGAGTTAAGCTGAACATATTTGCGTGTGTCCCCCTTGTATATGATATGTATGTGTAAACCTGAACATATATGTGTGTGTGTCCTCCCCCTGTATATATGTGTGTGTAAAGCTGAACATATAAAATTGCGTTAAACCATCCATATATATCGGAATTTCTTTTCTTCATGTATATGTAATTTTGCAACACTTGGCCCCTAATACCCTTAGGCCCGGTTTATACTCAATATTTCGGAGTCGATTCTGGACTGTCTATGAGGAGCTTTGGGCTGCTCACGTAGTTTTCCTACAAGAAAACGCTACTTCAGTGGCCTAGGGTTCTCCTTGGGCAGTCCTGAGTCGACTCCTAGTCGACTAAAAACGCGTGTGTAAACCTAGCCTTAGTATCTTATCGAATGTACATTTTAGCCTCATCATGTCAAAGGACATGTGTAACTACGAAACCGGCTGACTTGGAGCCGTAATTTTTGATTTTAGAATAGACTAATCGCATGCGTTTTATATCTGTCAGCGGCAGAGTAAAGTATTGACACTGCCTTATTATCTCCATGAAAAATTGAGATATAGTTTTGGATGTGTCTGTCTGTCTGTGTGTCTGTCTGTGTGTCTGTCTGTCTGTGTGTATTTGTAGTCAGCATTACTCAAGAACCTCTTGATGGATTACGATGATATTTGGTATGTGGGCGGGTGTTGTGAAGCCGAAATTCAAGGTCGATTTTGGGCCCCTTGGTATCTTATGACGCGTTTTTCGTAGTGACACATGAGCCATGTATGGATACAGATTCATGATAAGTTAGCTTGTTTGTTTGTTTTATCAACAGGTTGTCCAGTTGCAGACTACGTTCTTTTTAACGGAGTGTGCTACAAGAGCTTTCCGGAGCCGAAGACGCGGCATGAGGCTAGTGAGACGTGTGCGGCAGACTTGGGGATGTTAGCCATGCCGAAGGACCGTGAGACCAATGGGTTTCTCACTTATCTACCAGAGGTAGTGATTGGTCGATGGATTGGGCTAACTGACATCAACAGCGATGGGCAGTGGATATTTGAGGACGGCCAGACCCTGGCGTCATCTGGTTATTCCAATTGGGGACCCGGTGAACCGACGCCAGTGGACGGTCGCGGTGGCTGTGTCGGATATTGGGGAGGTGGACCCAAATGGAATGAAACAGACTGCAGCTTACTTAAGGGGTTCATTTGTCAGGTGAATGAAGGTATGCCTTTGATCACCCTCTTTATCTCTATGAAAAATGGAGATATAGTTGTTGGTGTGTGTGTGTGTGTGTGTGTGTGTGTGTGTGTGTGTGTGTGTGTGTGTGTGTGTGTGTGTGTGTGTGTTTGTATGTGTGTGTGTGTGTGTGTGTGTGTGTGTGTGTGTCTGTCTGTTCGGCTGTTTGTGTTTCCGGACTAATGTAGTCAGCATAACTCGAGTACCGCTAGATGGGTTACGATGATATATGTGGGTAGGCGTTGGTAAGACATAGGTTAAGGTTGATTTGGGCCCCCTATTATGTGACCTTGGTACTGCAGCAGAACTTCCAATATAAACAATGAAATGCAAAGTATGCAAATTTGGAATTTATTTGTATAATCAATGATCCATATTTTCAGTGTTTTACATTATACGACATATACAATGCATGTAACATATGTTCATGACAGGTGGAACATTAACGTGGAACGATGCCAATTATGCTGATGAACACCGTATTGTATGACTAAAGCAAACGCGCCATAATTCATCTAAATGGTAAATGATTGGACTGTCAATATTACGACATGTGTAATTTAGTTAAAGGTGTACATGAACTCGCATAGATTACATAAATGTGGAAGTCATTTGCATAATCAGAACAGTTCAAGGAGATATGAGGTCTCCAACCTCTTGTTTTTGTCATTACAGGTCGTGGGGTCATCAGTGCAAAGTTCTGAAACATAATGATGATGATGATGATGATGATGATTTTATTCAGTAAGAAGCTCGGGGATTATGTAACAACATAATAAGAATTCCGTTCTTAGTACAAAAGTGTTTAAACATACAATCTTGTTACAATTCCATTAATCACATCACATTTCATTACAAATATCATTACATTTCGAAAAACTTGCACAATAAAATCAAAACTTTCTTAAATCAAGTTAGCCACGTCGATACATTATCGCGTATGACATAACGTGAAGAGAATGAGAACAATATAGTACATATAACATATAACACAATAAAAACAGTACTGATGGTACTACTGATTGAGTGCCTTGTTGTAGAGCCGAATATAGCAGTGTGCAGAAAGGAGTTGCTCAGCCTCTTAGTGCGGGCTTTCGGAACGCTTATTGAGCTACAGTTTCTGAGTGAAAGTCACGTGGCTCCTGTTCTCGTGGGTGGCACCAAGTCGTGTAGTGGATGGTCCTCACTGAGCATGCGTTGAAACAGGTGCACTGCTGCCTTTTCTGTAGTGTATAATGTACTCTTACTAGCGACTCAAAAGTGGCTGATTGCACTTTAGAGACTTTATTAATTATCAACAGTTAATTAACAGCATTTCATAAGAGAGGCATATCAAGAGAAAGTGCAATTATGCAAATGAGGACATTATATGCACAATTAATGACAATGACACAATTAATGAGAAATCATCATAATTCCGCAGTGGTAAATGGTGGGTGGATGGCATGGAAATCGTCATGGGTTCTGGACTCCACCAGCTCAGATGATGCTGCAAAAGCCTTGGATTGGAACACTGAGACCTGAAAGTTTAATAGATCGATAAAAGTGAAAATAAATAAATTCTTTTTACTCGTCACCGGCGGGTTTATTATGATACATTTTAAGCCATCACATTGATACATGTTTACTTCAAGTTTCAGTTTGCGTGCGAACTCCTGAGGCCTTTCTACTCGACCGCAGACTCACAATGTTACCAAATCTGCTGGGCCAGAAGACTTTCAATGAGATACAGAATTCGTCTGTGGTGGAGCTTCTTCTCAACAGTTCCTACATCATCCCGGGGGAACACCATTCAGAGTTTCGAGAGTTCGTTTCCACTGTTATTTTTCCGCGATGCAATGTCTCTGAAGAGGACATGCCGAACTGTACTATAGGTACATCTTCGAACGTCACGGTCTCATGTGTGTAAGTAGCCAACACGTCTTTTGGAGTAGATGAGAAATTTTAAATGATCTTTTAGATATTAGCCACGCATGGTAACCAGTTAATTTTCATCAAGGAATTTTATCAGCCATTGATCCATGCATCTCCCGCGTCGTTTTCGTAAAGTATACGTCTTATTCAAGGTTAATATAATCTAGGTAGAAGCTAGGTAGTATGTAACTTAATGTTTGTATAGAGGTGTGTACAAGATAGTAAACATTGCATTGTGATACATCCTCATTATTTGGGGTCGTATGGCGTAACGGCAGAGCGTTCGGGTCAGAACCAAGTGGTCCTTGGTTTGAAACCTGTCATGTCACTGATCTTGGGCCCTTTGGAAAGGTACTTTACACGGATTTTTTCACTACACCCAGGTGAGAATGGGTACCTGACTTCGGGTGAGGAAGGTCGCCTTGAGGTCACATGGTGTCCAGTCCCAGACCCTTGCGACAGTTCCACAAAATGAAACGTGTGGAACAAATATGTCTCTGTTGCCCATGTGTATTATGTGATTGTAAACCCTGCATCAATTAACGTTAAGCACTAAAAATCCTGCCATTGCACGGGTCATTTCTGACCACTAAAACCTTTCACTAAATTCAATTGTTGTTGTTGTTGTTTTTTTCCTCAGAGGAACAAAACTGCTGCCATGCCGTTCTTGGTGTGAGGAAGTGATGAGTATGAGTGATGACCTGACGAAGAAACTACTGCCTCCGTGTGAGTTGTTCCCATCATCACAGCGGGAATGTTGGAATCCTGAACCAGCCACGAATGGTACTGAAGGTGGGAATCAGAACTTAGAACAGTGTTTTTTGTTGCAAAAGTTTTTCCCTTTTTGAACGATGATTATATCTATCTACCTGCGTTGATTACTTTTAGCTTGGGCTTGTACTGTGAGCCGTAGCCATGAGAATCATCGTACCATCTCATCATCTAGATGTGACTTTAATGTCGACTTGCAAAATTCAGGAGGTTTATGATAAAAACGAACTATTTTATCCGTTTTAAAAACCAAACAATGCAAATTTCTTTCTTTTTCTCAGCCTGCTACCACGGCACGGGTATAAACTACCGTGGGATATGGAGTATGACTACTTCCGGGGCAAAGTGTCTTGAGTGGTCAGCTCAGGAAGCTGATTACTACACGACTGAGTACCCCTGGGCTAACCTGGACAGGAACTACTGCCGCAACCCCACGGGTCTTCATCGGCCATTTTGTTTGACTGAAGACGGTAGCCAGGAGGAATGCAACATCCTTCCATGCAGTAAGCTGCTTGCTGTCAACAGAAACAATGTTTCTTGTTTCATTAATTTGCATGCAAACTCGTGTGTCTATTCCTGTAATCATCAAGGGCAATAATAAAATAAACAATGTGGTTAGAAATGTGTTCGCACTTGTTCTTTTCTTGATAGTATCATAGAATTGAATGGATGTTGATTTTGCCATTAACAAGTAATATCTTGTACTTGTTATTTTTCTAGATACTATTGAATACAATAGAGGCTTGATTTGCCTCTGCATTTACAAATAATATCTTGCTACGCTTAGATTTTGTTGGATGTTGGGGCAGAGGTCCTCCAAACTACGGCAAGACAACGCCAAGAAAGAGGTTCTACTTCTTCGAGGAAAAGGTCACGTACACGTGCAACGATGGCTACACGCTTGAGTACGGCTCCGCCAGAGAAGTGAGGTGCCTTGAAGGGAACTCAGGAGGCATCTGGGAATATGACAAGCCCGTTTGTTCAAGTGAATGCTATAAGCATTACCGTACTTATAAACTTTCGAAATATTTTGCACACTTAGCAAAGTATTCTTGACATGATTTTTCTGTCATAGAAAGGTAATAAGATCATGGCGATCTGCCAAAATGTAAACATGACGCTTTACCTTCAAGTTGGTTTTCACCTCCACGAACATTGTCAGTCATTGGAGGCTTTTTTTGTCTGCGTGTCTCTGTATTTGTGTTTACGGATATTAGTGGTCATTATAGCGAACCTCTAGGTGGATTGTAATGATATTTGGTACTTCGGAGGAATTAGGCCTAGAACATTTATTTGTCACTTACTTTTCTCCCCCCGTTTAGTCAACTACAAGCAAAGGCTTGAGAAGGATCTACTGGGACTCTACAGTGCCAGTCTGGCGCCAGAAAATATCACCATCAACTTCACGGGAAATGTGGAACAGATCGTCGACTTGGTAAGTGCTATCTCTGAGAAATTTGAGGATCCTTGTCGTTTGCAAGATTGGCAGGAAAGACAACATTTTCGATATTCCCCTCCCATTAACCACAAATAGAAATATGAAGTCACTGCATAAATTATGCAAATTGGGTCCGCCAGTGCATTATTCGCATTTCGTTGTATTCAACCTACACCTCCAATATGCAATCCATAGCATTTACCGTAAGGTAAATATGAAGTTGCTTCATAAATTATGCATAACGCACATTCCGTTGAATTCACATTTCCAAAAGGTACCTACACCTCAAATATGACATCCATAGCATTTACCGTAATGGAATTATGAATTTTTCTGCATTAATTATGCAAATGATGTCCTCATTATCATAGTTTTAATTCAGGTGTATTAACCCTTCTTAATGGTACCTACACCTCAAATATGACATCCGTAGCATGTGCCATAAGGGAAATATAACTTTCGGCAATACCAGTATTAGAGTTACCTTACATCTTCTTGGTTGTTGGCAAAAGAAGAAAGAAAGAAGAAGAAGAAAGAGGAGTAGACGACGCCAGCAATAACAATATATTGTCTTCCTGTATAGTTAGGGGAATATAAAAAATGGGTGGAGGCCAAAACTGCATTACAGCTTATGATGTATTTTCCTTATTATTTCAGGATGAAAAGAAGGAGCAGCTTGTCGCTTCTGTGATCATCGATTTCGTAAGTTTGCGCAGAAAGCCAGTCAAAGCCTCCAACAGGTAACAGACAGTTTTCAGTCTGAAAAGGACTGTCGTCTGAAGGGACAAAGTAATCTTATTCCGGACAATCCGCCCGACAGGATGAAGATGATGGTGACGTGATGATGATGTTTACACATGTGCATGAATCAAGAAGAGTAGAATGTTCCCAATTCTCTTGACTTAGAGGAGAATGGCAATGTATTTTTAGCGACGCCTCAGGGGCGAGCCAAATTTTTACTATATTGTGTGCAGATTGCAAGAATTCTAGGAATTGTACAGGAATGTGAAAGTCCATGGGACGATAACTCAAGAATGCCTAGATGTATTGTCTTCATATTTTGTAGGTGGGTAGGTCTATGGCAGACCTTGTAATAATTGGATTTTGGGCCCCCTAGCAACTTTCTATGGTACTGCAGGGGAACTTTCACTTTTCAAATCTCGTCTTCTGAACATGCTATAGTCGTGATTTTTAAGTGGTGGATAGCTCTTTGTTAGGAAAATATGTCCTGTAGATTTGGACCACCTAGCGGCTTTTTCTGGAACTGAAGGAGCTGATTTAGACTCAAATTTTGAAAGAGAATAACGGAAGTAGTGGATGACGAATCATCATAATTTTTGGTGTGTAGATAGCTTAAGTGATGATTTACATAATCATATGCCAATTATGCAAATCAATATCTGATTTGCATAATTAATGAGGACAGTTAATGAATAAGCTGCATTCTATTATAGGACTCTCAAACACATGACATATGTAACTGAGAGAGAGATAAATATCGATAGATATCAATTATGCAAATTGATACTTAATTTGCCTTATTCATGACAAAATACTATAAATCCATAGTGGTAAATGATGAGGATTTCATTTTTGCACCATTTGGAAGTTTAGTAAATGTGGCCACTGTTAGACACAAATCTTGCATAGAGGGCCTCATTTACATAATTCATGAGGAAATGATACGATATCTTTTTTTGTTGTGAAAACAAGATTTTCATATATTGGACAACTTGTGTTATTTTGGTAGAGAAGGTGATCAACTGATATGATTTATGCGAGGTCCTTATTTGCATGTGGGCTAAAAACGAAAACGTTAACAGAGACCACCGTCGCCCTGGCAACATCTTTTTATGTTGCCAATCTTGTTTTCTTGCCAATCTTGTTGTAAGGGTATTCTAGTGACGTTTGTTTGGATCGTAAGTAGTGAACGTTTTTCCTTATCACGTCATCTCTCTTTTCTAGACATGGTACGATGGTCGGCTGAAATGGAACCCAAGGTACTACGGTGGCATCGACACTTTTAGCATTCCTGGCAAGGATATTTGGACTCCAACATTTACTCTAAAGAGAAAGTAGGTGGAATTATTTTAACAGACCATTTGTCAAATGTGTTTGCTTCATAATGACATCAATATATATGTACGTTCTACCTGACCAAGGAGGTTTCGATCTTCTTGACAAGAAAAGCCAACATCATTGGATACTTTGCTTGTCCAAAACGTGAAAAGTTAACACAATACAAAGAAATAATGTTGGCTAGAACACTGCACCTGTCAGTTGTATAAAGTAAACAATTTACAGGAATCTCTTGGCTACCTTCCAGTGCTAACCCCCTCCACCAAGGCCTACCGAAGGACGTACCGGTCCGAGTCAGCAGTAGCGGCCTGGTACAGTGGAGAGTGGAAACTCTGACCACCACCGTGTGTGATGCTGACCCGTTCTTCTTCCCTGCAGACACCATGGATTGCAACGTCTGTTTTGCAGCAACCTCAGCAATCGAGCAAACCCTACGTAAGGTTTTTAGATATTTTGATGTACATCTATATGACAGAGCATTTACTAACACTTTTGCTATTGCAATTACCTGAAGGGAAAGGTATTCCCAATATTACACAATATCCAGGAATCGGCAGATCTTTTAAGGGACTGTAATGATCATGATGCATTTACTACAGAATGCCATCGGAGAAGCTCCACATCAGATGTACATGTAAACAGCCATCCTTGTGACTCTTACTCCCTTGCAACACATGAGGGAGAATGGTATCGGAGGGATAAGATCTTCGCAAAAGACGACAGGGAGGCGTGTTTTTCTCTCCATCTGTCGAGGATCCCCACGTTCCACATCGCCACGACTGTTGGACCCTGCTTCATCCTGGTTGTACTGATGACCATCACCTTCATCATGCCCGTAGACAAGGGAGACCGAATCTCGTTTGGAGTGACCATTCAACTCTCCATGGTCGTGTCTCTTGTATTTGTTACGGAGGTTCTTCCTGTCAAGGGGGCTCTACCATTTTTCGGTGAGCACTGACACTTCAGTTGATATTAATGATTTACCTGTAACATTTTGCAGGAAACTATTGAAATGCGCTGCCAAACAATTTGTGCTGCCAATTTCCTAATAATTCTAGTAACCATTGAATTTATTTGCTATCTGCGAATTTCACAGCCACGCTGATCATCGTGTGCATGGGGCTGATGGGAATCTTTCTCTTCGTCACCATGGGCGTCATCTATATCCACGGCAAAGAGGGCCGCCTGTCTCCGATGGCGAGGGCTGTTCTTCTCCGCTACATGGCAAGGTACTGAATATTCGTCTTTATATCATTCCCGGGCCGCGATAACCTTCGACACGTGTGTTCGGACCGGTCCGCACTTTACGGGACAGGCCGTGCTTCCCTCGTTCGATTCGAACGATTCGAACTCGCTTCACGTGCGGCAATTTGAATACTCCATTCGAACGTTGAAATCAATGTTGATACATTGTTTTGTTTGAGGTCACAAACCTTTCTCAACTTCTGGCGCATTTCGCATTGAAGTGTGTTTGTTTTCGTGTGGGTATGACACCGATAGAACTCCGGCAACACGGTGTATTTTGCATCACCCTCGGTCTCTGCCCTCCCGTGGATCGGCACCTCGAGAGATAAGGAATACACAGTGTTGTAATCTATATTCATATCATTGGTGACCGGTATCATATAGAGAGGTCGTTCATTTAGGAATTCTTGACCATGTATTCCTTTCTGAGACCTCAACGGAGAACAATATGTTGTTATGGAATATGTACCATGTACGTATTCTATCCACCAAATGCTTGCCGGTGCTAGTTTACTCATCTTCGGTTAGTTGGCAATTTTTAAAGATAGAATCATGAATGGCTTAATGAGTCAATGCCTTGTTGACTCAAAGGAAAGTCTACGAAGCTTTGGGGAATGATTCAAGGCATCTATGCAGCTTGCTTACGAACTGTAGATCAGAGGTGCTATCGTGTCAATTTGCAGACACTTGCACGTAGAGGGGCATCAACTTCATTTTGTATATCATATCGTTTGTAAAGGGTGCTACTTCTGGGAGATCTCACAAAGGAGAAGCAAGCAAGCGATGGTACCGGCGAAGCTGGCCTGACTGACCACCAAGACGTAGTGCTGACAAACATCGCCTTCGCCACGAGTTGTGAAGACCCCGAGATGACCAGAGAGGAGTCAGAGCCTCCTAAAGGTCCCGAGTCCACTGGATCCCCAGGGTTTCGTCAGCTGATTGCAAGTATGGATGAGATGACCAAGGCGGTAAATAGAGGGACGGAGAGTATGACAGAGGGAATGACCGAGCTGAAGAACGAAATGGAGGAGCTGACCAAGGCGGTAAAGAGCGAGGAGGTGGTGTCCGACTACACCCTGTTGGCTAAGGTCCTGGACAGGCTGTGTCTTGTCCTGTACGTCATCAGTATCGCAGCAGCCATTCCGATGACCATGTATTTGAGCAAGTAAAAGAATATAGATGCAAAGGTAATAAGATGTAGTAGCTGTGTGCGGCAGACTATGTCAAAGAATCTGCACGTTTCGGTAAATAACAGCCCTGTAGTATAGTTATTTTTAGCACAATTTGTCCAATGAGCAGATCTTGTGAAGGTTAGTGATTTTTGCATGTTTTGCATAAACGATTTTTCAAAGATGGCTTATGACTTATCTATTGTAGGGCTTTAGAAATGCCTGAGGTTTTAAGAAGTTTCCACCTGACTCTCTCTAGAGTTTCTGTCACTAAGTTAAACTCGATACGTATGATATTGAGATTTCAGTCGTCTTGTGAAGTAGCTAAGCTGAATGTATTGTGTGATAAGCTTTTTGGTTGAAAGATATTTGCACGACGAAGTTTCATATACCTGTAGTAATAAAACTTTAAAGTATCAAAAGCTGAACAACGTGACTTCTCTTTTCTTTATTACCATTTTGCATTGTTAAGATATCGAGCCTTTGCCATTCACCGACACGTGTTTGGTCTTTCGATAAAGATATTTGTATTACTTTATGATTGTGCATGATGATGTGAAAAAAAATGCCGGGGACAATATTAATGTTCCTGTAATAAAAACGAATGAAGGAAAACGAGACATTTGTTTACGAGGGTTATGTTTTATGTCTCTCAATGTTATTTACCAATTTAAGAGATTAGAAATATCATACAAAATTAATGAAATGATAATGATTAGATTGACCTATAATTTTCCAATTAGATGAATTATGGCTTTTTCGCATTAATTGTGCAACTTAGATGCACGTTGCGCGAATATGGGCTTGATTTGCATAATCAAAGAGGAAATCCCAGTGTTTTCCATAATGCCGAATAGTGTAACACAAAAAGGCATGTAATTCATGGCCGATGGAACATAAACAGGTGCCTGTGATGCAAATTAAAAACAAAGTAATGCTTATCTTTCATGGGGAGGTGAAATACCTAGATCGTATCTTTAGCTTCGCCTTTTCCCATCCACGATTGGACCTAAAGGCAGATTATGTGAATCTGAGCTCACCTAATGAGACAAACAGACTGGTGTCAGTTCTGAAGAACATTCCAAGTCTGAGGGCGCTATATCTGTCCAACACACAGCTAACACTATCGTCACTGGAGCCACTAATGCATGGGTTAAGTCACGTGTCTGTGCTAGAGGAGCTGGACCTCAATGGGATATGGTCTTATGATGGTACTGAGATGGAAATTCTGAAGGTTGGACTGTCCAATGTTCCACACCTGACTGTACTCCGTCTTAGAGGCGTGACGGCTATGGGAATGTCGAGACCGGCTCCCGGCATACGCCACCTAACGGGTCTCAAAGAACTGGATTTAAGTCATAGCAGTATAGGCATAATGGGTGATATCGGATTAGAATCTCTCGCCACTGTCCTACCTTTATTCACAGCTATGCAGGTGTTGGTTCTTGAGTCGGCCTGTATCAGAGGCTACACAGGCATGCAAAAACTTCTCCCTGCCCTGTGCCACTTAACCGAGCTGGTAAAGCTGGACATTGGCTACAATAATAACATATTGAAGGACCCCGGGCTGCAAGGCCTAACTGGCACACTCATCAACCTGACTGCTATTAGAGTGTTGGATCTCATTGCGACAGGTATCAGTGACAGAGGAGTATCAGCCCTGGTAAAAGTTCTGCCTCACCTGGTACGATTACAGGTGTTAGATGTACGCAACGATGACATTGGTGACTCGGAAATTATCTCACTGGTCCAAACACTCTGTCAGTCGAGTAAATTGGACATGGGTCAAAACCCACCTGGCGACAAGAGTCTGACCACAGCCGATCACTGTAACACCACACTGCAGGAACTGGACATCGGGGTTAATAGTGGAGTAACAGCAGCCGGACTGGCGAAGGTTGTACAGCTCATCAGCGCACTGCCAGCACTTACCAAGCTAGGTATGGCTGGGCACTTCCCAGCTACACACCTGCCCGACAACGTCGCCTTGGCTCTGACAGAGGCTCTGCCAAAACTTCCTGTCCTGGAGAAGCTAGACCTTCTTCTCATTTCCAACACTGGAGAGGCTGATGTAAGTAAATATTGGGTACAGCGGACATGCCAAAACTCAATGTTATTGATTACCTCTGTATTTTACCTGATGCATGCAATGCAACCTTCTTCACTTACTTTAAGGGGCAATTTAAAAGTGTAGTTTATTCTGATTCTTATAATATGGTACACGACAATTATAGTGAATAGCTTACAACATGTACTCATCGATATCAATATTACGAAATGAACAAAAATAAAAGTGACTCACAGTAAAGATTACTAGCATGTTTATCCTTGAAATTAAGACCCAAGGAACTTTCTGGTGTGAGCCACTTTAGGGTCACTTTACTATGATTTTTTTCATCCGATTTCCCCATCAATTAAGTTTTGTAGGGTCATGAATTAAGATGACTCAATAGATCTCAATTCTTTCATCTGCAGGTATTTCTTTAGGATAGTTCCCGAGGGAGTGGACACCAGTGCCAGCTGCTTGAAGTTCTAGATCATAGATATCTTCGCATGATAGAACTGATGTTTTGTAGTTTAAGAAATATGCATATCCCTGCCTTTTAGATAACTTAAAGTGTACATGTTTTTAATGCGAATGATATGTGAATTCTGTGTGAGTAGGCATCTAAATTTAGTAAGGAAATGCACAAGTATATGTTGGAGGCAGACAACAGTAGTTATATACACTAACGAAATAATATTAAGAGAAATAATTTGGACATGCGTTATTCAAACAATTAACAAGACAAGTAACAAAAATGGTTAGTATGCAATGAATAAGAGAATTGCAATATGTTGGCTCTGGTGTAGCTCTGATGCCTGATTAAATCTGAGTCAAAGTTGAACTGCAATTTGGCGACACAAAAATTTGAATTACCCACATCTTCCACTGATCAGCTCCAGTCTTTTCATCGTTTCTTTCTAGCCTTAAACCCCGGTTACACATAGTCACTCCCAACCTCTAGCCGACCTAAGTCGGCGGTAGTTCTGGAGCCTGACCAACTGCAGGTCATGGGGGCACCCGGGGGAGCCACCACCTAAAGTTTCAAACTAACTACGCAAGAACCGATACATATTAACACTCAAGAGAACAACGCCCCAACTTCCCCCGTACTATTCCCCAATGGAAATTGCCCTGCCTGGCACGGTTGTGACGCCTCCCACCGTTGAGTCGTTCCGTTCCACTGGGCTAAAAGGTCTAGACCAGTTAGACAGGTATCACAGTTGGAGGCGCTTGGACCCCACTGTTACACAGGTACGATACGGCCGAATTCGAATTTCGCGGCTTTTTTGTTCAGTGGATGCGGGTCGTGTAAAAGCCGGGGGGGGGGGGGGTCGGATGTATTCGCCCACGTTGGCGTGGCATATCGGTGGGTTCGAACCCGCAACCTCTCGGTTGTGGGCGAAACACCTTACTGATTGCGCCACACGATGCCACTAAATTGATGTTCTCTGTGGCGCTATATGAGGCTATTGGACTTACGATGAAAGTTTCCTGTTAAATTTCATATCTTGACTCAGGTTTATTGAATTTGAAATCTGAAACTTTCGTGGCACTGCGGTCTTCACTTCGGGTAATTACAGTGTGATACCGAATAATAAAAAAATCACCTGTTCTGGCAAATGAATTCTATCAATTCAAATGGAATTTTTACCGTCTCCAATCATGTTAATGGGTAAAGTCTTCCAAGGCCATCTAAATATTTCATGCTGCATTACTACAAATGTGTCATTGTACTGCGGTACTAAAGTAGATTGTCTCATAGTTCGGTGTTCTTTTCATGCCGCCATGGTCTGTGTCACGACAACAGCTGGGTGTTATTTGGAGAAGAATTTCTGTTAGATCAAAATAACTTTGTTGCAAGTTTTAGACAAAACTTGTGTGTATTAGGGGTTACATGCGCTTGCCGAACAGCTCTTCTGTCGTGCATCAATACAGCGAGACCTTAACTTAACATCGGAGGAGACCAAAACACCACAGAAGCAGCTGGGTACGACTGTGTAGAGATGAGAGTCCAACTTGCCATCGCTGGGATCACCTGCTGTCTGCTGATTGTCGCCGGTAGGACTCTACCTATACCCATTTAAGTATACTGTAAAGGGGAGAAACGGGGATTTTTATTATCATTGTTTACTTTGGGCTCGACGGCCCATATTGGCAGACAGACACATACACATCAACAGTACATCTAAAATAAGTATTTACAATGGGCGAGGGCGAACTAGTTGACAGTAATGTCGACAAAAAGGACTTGACGGGAAGGCCTCCGAGCGGAGCAGTACCATAATGATGTAATTCTCAGACCCGAACAGCCGAGATACAAAAGAATGCATCAGTTTCCGAAGCTTGGCGTCAAATGTGTCAACACGCATATGTACAAAAAGTTCACTATTACTAGTGCTTCTCGGTTGAGACAACAGAATTTTAAAGCCGTCATGGTAGGCAACCCGTAGTCTATGAATTATTCCAGCTCTATAGCATGACCGAAGCTGAGCACAGTACAGATTTAATTTCTTTTTCTTCTTCTTCTCTGGGAAAGTAAGTAACTTACTTTTTGAGTCATCTAGATTTAATATAGATGGAAATATGGTATTGGGGACTTGTACATTTGAAATGGTTTCCTTCCCTCTTTATAGGCTAGGTATTCACTGCAGTTAGTGTTTAGCTTATATCTATATAGCAGTAAGATCACAAAAGTAGCAAACACATTGGGTAAATATAGGGCCCCTTTCAACAGGAAAGTGCCATGTCATCCACAGTTACTGTAGTAATTGTTGCGTGGTTTACAAATTGGGTGTCTGAGTGTTTATGCAATTGTTTTCAAAGAAATGGTAGCGTGCAAAGACGCTAGAAGTAGAAAAATTTGATAAGGGACACTTAACTTGTTTCTGTGTTTATGCAAACGTTTTCTGTGGAATTGTTGCGTGCAATGCGCCGGTAACGAGAAGGAGAACGGTGTTTTACAGTATCTAATTTGCAGATGTAATTTACCAGGGACGGTAGCGTGCAACACGCTAGGAAAACATCAAAAGGAGGAATTTCTATGCCTCACTACCTATGCAATAGTTCGCTAGGAAGTAGTAGCGTGCGATACGCTACAGAAATCTTTGTTTCACAGTATTTATGCAAATGTAATTTACCGGGGATAGCCAGGTAGCGTGCAACACGCCAAGAGAATGATAACAGGAGGAATTTATATGCCTTGCTATTTGTGCAAATGTAATTTACCGGGGATCGTCAGGTAGCGTGCAACACTCCAAGAGAATGATAACAGGAGGAATTTATATGCCTTGCTATTTATGCAAATGTAATTTACCGGGGATAGCCAGGTAGCGTGCAACACTCCAAGAGAATGATAACAGGAGGAATTTATATGCCTTGCTATTTATGCAATAGCAAGAGTTCGCCAGGGGGAAGTAGCGTGCAATGCGCTACAATAATGAGGACACCAACAATCTCACCGGTTTCCTGGATGTAGGAATGCTGGCAGAATATTTTGTTGTGCAAAGGCACAATTATCATAGCAATCATGCGGTACAAAATGTTACCTGTGTGGGAAAGAACTTGTAAATACTGCATGTCAAACACGGTGGAAGACGAAACACATTTTATTTCAAGCCCCTTCTACGATTAAGAAAGAAATGCGCTGTTTAAAGAGGCCATCAAATTCAATCCAAATTTCTCCATGTTCACAGACAAAAAGAAAACTACTCTCCTCTTAACATCACAAAACCCACACATTACAGAAAAAGTGGGATCATTCGTCTTTCACTGTCTCAGAAAAAGAAGTCAAACTCAAAATAAGATAGAACTTAGTGTTAGTATTTAGACTAGAATAGTCACATGCTATACTACTATTGCTACCAATTGTCTGTCCGTCCTTTCATGTTACATGTACTTGCAATTAGCCTACGTTCGGGCAAGAACTTGCAATACACTTATTATCATTGATACCATGCGACTGTGTCCTTTTGACAACTCATCATCATAGATGACGCGTGTTGTCGCTGTCGTTGTTGATCTTATCAATTAGGGACCTAACAACAGCATATAGTAGCTGTATTACTGTAGCCTGTAGCTGCGGGTGTCAATACAAAACGGTTACTCATTAATCGTTACTGCCCTACATAGAAGATCTTTATTGACACAACAAAAGCACAGCGACTTTCGTAAGGTCTTCTAGTACATCTATACATACATACAAACGAATAGGTGCATACAAATTAGTTTGATTACACACAATCATATGGGATATCGTAATTTCACGTGTCGTATACTTATACATTGCTTGTTCTAATGTCCAAACATTCTTTGATGTATATACCTATCTGTACACAGTAAGGATAATCACCTCCTAGCTATAGAATGTAATTGAATCTATCAACAGAACATATACCCACCAGCACTCAGTTCTCTTCAGCAAGATTTCTGCAATTCTCTTAATCTCTTATATACTCTATCTAAAGAACTTTTGATTTTACGCGGCAGTTCGCTTCGCTCTTCTAGTGTTAATTGTGAAATATATCATGCTCATTACACAAACCTATAGTATGTCAACTAAACGTTTTAGTTAAATGTATCCCTCTTCTGTTTTTGCGGGGAGTTTGAACTTATGGAGAGTTCAACGCTTGATCTGTATTTTGTATTTCTTATCATCCAAATGTTTTATCGTCTTATGATATATTTAGTTTTCCCTGCTGTACAAGTGGCGGTGAGAATATAGGTAGCATATAACCTGAGTCCGCCATCACTTAGTTTTGTCAAGTTTATGTATTTGATGTTGCTTATTTTGTTATAAAAGAAGTTGTGTTTCAATCTACTGAAAATAACGCATGCAGAAATACTATCAACAATGCACGTAAAATTTGTTGCTAGTATTGCTAGTTGATTATGGTGGCCTTTCAATTATTGAGATGTTGGGTACTTATAGGTACTGTGTGCTATGTGTAACTTGATTCACATTGGTAGATATAGAAACCATTTTGTCATACTGTCTTCGGATACAATACACCCTACCCGTGTAGAACAAGTTTGGATGATTACAGGAGATTACAGAGATACCTCATTTCTCACACAGGAAGCGCAAGCAGTCAATACATCAGCCTGGGCTGCTGGCAGGACACTGCTGAAAACACAGCCATTCCAACACTCGAGGGGACAGATCCACGCCTAGATGGTCGCTTCATTGTCCGTGAAAACCCCATCGAGAAGTGTTATGAGGTAGCTCTCTCTTTTGGGTTCACCATGTTTGCTGTACGGAACGGCGGAGCATGTACGGGGTCTGCTGATGGCCTCAACACCTACCAGAAGAACGGACCTTCCTCCGATTGTAGAGCGGACGGTAAAGGTGGATTTTGGGCGAACGAGGTCTACCAGATTGGCCCAGCAGATACAAAAGAAGGTTTGCACCTTCATAAAAATCATGGTGTTGTTTTGGTGTTTGTGTGTGAATGTTTATGTGCATGTGTGTGTATGCGTGCGTGCGTATGTGTATGCTTATTTATTTATCTATTTATTTATTTATTAAACTTCACAGAATGAAATCTGATAGGTGTTGGCAACAGGATCGATGCATCCTTTACAAGGCCAACACCTCCAGAGTACATTTGTGTTTATGTATGTGCGTGTGTGCTTTTGTCTGTTACGTCCCCTTTTACTTAATTCACGTCACGTTCGACATTAAGTACGTGTCGTTCGACTTGCCACAAACCCGTCATGGTTCAGGTGGATATGTTCTCCATGACTTCAATGTTTTATCGGGTTAACGATTCTGCGTTCTCTTCTCAAGATGGATGGCTGATACCGAATTCGTCATGGGCTGTGGACACAGGTGAATGGCTGGTACGGAATTCGTCGTGGGTTGTGGACACCACCACCATTCTAGATGCTGCTGCACAAGCCTTGGATGGGAACACTGAGACCTATTGGAACCCTGGGGGCATTGGCTTAGATAATCTCAACAAAGACTGGTACATGATACTGGATCTCACATTACCTCATACTCTGACCGACATCGCAGTCAACAACTACGGAGACACCACCCATGACATTGCAGCCTTCACGTTGCAAAAGTCAAAGGTTGGGAGTCCGTACTACTGGGAGGACGTCGTGTCCGTTACTAACGTACAGGGAGGGACAGACCAGCGCCAGGAGTTCGGCGGGTTCCAGGGAACAGCGCGGTACTGGAAGTTCGTGGTCAATCGGACCCACTCGGGCAACCCACCATGGCTCAGAGAACTGAACCTCTTCGGGATCCCATTAGGTAAAGGGAAATATCATTTTTGTCATGTAGCCTATAATATTGATACACAACAAACAGTCAAATTAGATGCAGCCAAGTGTGGAATGTTCGTATCATAGGTTGTATCTTATATCGCACTTGATCTGAATTGAGCTATTCTTTATTCTTCTTCCTTCTTTATTAAAAATTGCAACAAAACAATACATAGTCAAGTGAAGCTCCAGGCAGACAAGCTTTAAGACAATTAGCCTTTACATGTTTGACACGGAAATAATGCCACAATCATGAATGTACCGGAACCCAGTTTCATCTAACTAGAGATTGAAAGCTGGTTTGATTATTCGACAGCTTCATTTTTGTCAAGTTTGACGGGTATGTCAGGGTCACGAAATTCCCGGAAATCCTCGTTTTCGTGTAGTGACGTTGTTAAGGTATAACGCCCCTAATTTATCTATCTATTCATCTTGAAACATATTGGTTGTTTCTTCAGCAAAAAAAAGGCTGATTTCCAGAAGAGCCCATAGGGGTACAGATAATAAATACAGGTCATAACATAAAAAAATAATCATTAAGCATAGCAATAAATGCAGAACAAATCAATATGTCAAACAATAACACTGAAATCATCAACCAAAACAACCAAATGATGTTGAGAGGTCAGAGGTCAAAGTTCCATAAAATGAACAGAAGGAAACGATAATTCAGAGCAGTAACATAGTAATATATCATATAATCAAATCAAACTTAGTGGACAAAAGTAACTGAACAGACATAATAGGTTGCCAATTAATGGTCAACTTGCGCAACATTTAAGAAATATGTTGATAAAGATGATGATGATGATGAACTCAACCCTATGCCAGTTATTTTAGGCATTATCCACAGGTTGATACATTTTAAATCCTCCACAATGATTTATGTTTAATTCAATTTTTAGAGTGCGTGCGAATTCCGGAGGTTTTTGAGCTCGACGGTAGACTCACAATGTTACCAAACCTGATAGGCCAGAAGACTTTCAACGAGATACAGAATTCCCCAGTGATGGACTTTCTCTCCAGTTCCTTTATCTTCACGGGGGAGCACCATCCGGAGTTTCGAGAATTCCTGTCCACTGTCATTTTCCCGCGATGCAATGTCTCTGAAGAGGACATATCCAACTGTCCCATACGTCCATCTTCGAACATCACAGCCTCGTGTGTGTAAGTAGCCAACAAGTCATTTGGAATAGAAGAAAAATTGCTGCAATTATCTTTTTTATAGCCACTTATGCATGTTAACCTCTATTTTCCTTAGGCAATATTGACCATCAGCCAGTTATGTATTTACCGTCATTTTTTTTAAAGTAAGTCTTCAACCATGTCAACGTTAATTAAGAAAGTAGAAACTAGGTAGATAAGAAATTAACGGTGTGTAACTTAATGTTTGTATAGATGTGTGTACAAAATAGTGAACATCGTGTTGTGATGTATCCTCATCATATCTTTTGACTGATTGTTTTTATCTCAGCGGTACACAACTGCTGCCATGCCGTTCGTGGTGTGAGGAAGTGTTCAGTATGAGCGATGACTTGACGAAGAGCCTGCTGCCTCCGTGTGAGTTGTTCCCGTCATCACAGCAGGGCTGTTGGAACCCTGAACCAGCGACGATAATGGATAGAGGAGGTGAGAATCAGAACTTCAAACTATGACTTTTAATGTGAATAATAGGTTTTTTTCTCCGGCATCGGCAATATTGACCAATGGTTTTACCTTTGCTGGGAAGAGAAGCATTTACTGAGTCAAAAACATCGCGTCGTTTCATTGGGCTAGCTACGCATACTGGAGACGTGCATGCGTGATTGGGGCGTCTTTTGGGAATTTTTCGTGTTTTGGACTAATAATAAAGCAGGTAATCACGTCTCACTACAATGTCAATGTAAGCAATGTCAATTTTTCTGTCGCTGTGTAAAACCCACATAAAAATATATCAGCAAATGCATTAATCAATAATTAATTAGAAATGTTGATTAAGGCTCTATAAGGGGTTAAGGTGACACTTGAGAAGGGATTAAGCTGTTTTATACATTTTTTTCTGCTCTCTAAGATGTCAATTACTAAACCATTATGGACTTTTACTATGTGATACATAATGAAATGGGCTTTGCCTGGTTTTCTGGTGCAATGACTCTTAAAAAGCAAAAAAAAACCCAAGCAATTTAATGACGTCCTTTCCTTTTCTCAGCTTGCTACCACGGCACTGGCATAAACTACCGTGGACTATGGAGTACAACTACTTCCGGGGCAAAGTGTCTTGAGTGGTCAGCTCCGGAAGCTGATTACTACACAACTGAGTACCCCTGGGCTAACCTGGACAGAAACTACTGCCGCAACCCTACGGGTCTCGAGCGGCCATTTTGTTTGACTGAAGATGGTAGTCAGGAGGAATGTGACGTTATTCCGTGCAGTAAGTTGTCGTCAACAGTGACATTGTTTTTGTTTCTTTCATCAGCATAAAAAGCTTTTGCATATATTTCTTGTAATCAAAGGCAATTATAAAAGAAACAGTGTGGTTACTAATAGAAAGCATACTTGTTTGCACTTGTTCTTTTTTTGATATCATTGAATCCAATGGATGCTGATTTTGCCATTGAATTTACAAGCAATATCTTGCTACGCTTAGACTTTGTTGGCTGTTGGGATAGAGGTCCTCCAAACTACGGCGTGACAACTCCAAGAAAGAGGTTCTACTTCATAGGGGAAAAGGTCAAATACACCTGCAACGATGGCTACAGGCTTGAGTACGGCTCCCAAGGAGAATCGCAATGCCATCAAGGGAGCTCAATAGGCCTCTGGGAATATCTAAAGCCCGTTTGTTCAGGTGATTGATACCGTCTTTACCGTACGTTTGAACTTTCGAATTATTTACGCAGACGTTGCAAATTATTCTGGAGAAAATTTCTTCTTTTACCCTATCTAGACGGGGGGCTAAAAGTGTCCGCGCCAACTTTGACGTCCTATAAGTATAACTCGTGAACGACGTGTGCTAGGACTAACAGAATTAGGGAATTTTCCTAGAATTTAGTTGGCAACAATTTTATAGTAATGGTATAAGTTTATCATATTTTGTGTTGCCATGGCAACGGGATTCTGACAGGCATATTTTACACAATTCACTAATTTCGGTATAAACAATGAGGTTTTCAGGCTTTCCTGCTCTACCACGTTTGTTTTCCTACATTATTAAGATCCTATGTAATCTTATGGTATTGGCCGACCGGGTCTACCCTGAGCTAAGGAGACAAAGAAGAAAAGAGAGACAGCAGCCTCAGAACTCCTGACTGGAGTGATTATACAAAGAGCCACTTTTGAGTGGAAGTATTTTTTGTCGTCCATTTTGACGGGGATCGAGCTAGAAGAATACATTATAGCACTGCGGGACACTTCAATCTAATTTTCGATAAGTTGTTATGCAAAAGTGCTTTTCGACTTGTCAATTCTGAATTGAGGTGACGCTGGCAGAGTCCATTTTATTAATTAGCACGGGGGGCATTTTTTAAATTCAATTTTGGACTGTGGTGATTATGGAAAGTGCATTTTTGAGTGGAAGTATTTTTGAAACATTTTAACTTCAGGTGCCACCAAGAGAGTCCATTCTCGCAAGGGGCTGTTTTTCTTTAAATTCAATTTTGGATCAGCCAATTTTTGCCAGGGGAGGGAAATGGGTGCGATATGTTACATTTGCTCCCAAATGTTGCGTGTATAGTTTCTCACCGTTTTCTTCCACCGTTTAGTAAACTATAAAGAAAGGCTTGAAAAAGATCTATTGGAAATCTACAGTCCCCGTCTGGAACCTGAAACTGTCACCATCAGCTTCACAGGAAATGTGGACCAAATCGTCGACTTGGTAAGTAACATATCTGAGATCCTTTTCGTTTCGAAGAAGATTATCCTGTAATAAGTAAAAAAATGTATGGACATTGAAACTGCATCACAGCTCATGCTATTTTTTTTTTACAATTCACTTCAGGATGAAAAGAAAGAGCAGCTTGTCGCTTCTGTGGTCATCAATTTCGTAAGTTTGCACATACACACACACACACACATATGCACACACACACACACACACACACACACACACACACACACACACATACACACTCACACACACACACGTACACATACACACACACACACATACACACACACACACACACGTACACATACACACACACACACACATACACACACACACACACACACACACACACACACACACACACACACACACACACACACACACACACATGACAGTTCTCAGTGTGTCAGCTTCTAGCTATAGGGGCCTGACCAGTGGAAGGGCTGGAAGATGCGTCATTTAGTCAAGATTGTTATAATAGTAGATTTCTGTTATTCTAGTAACATTCATTTGGATCATAAGTGGTGAACATCCATTATCTTTCCCAGACGTGGTACGACAGTCGGCTGATATGGAAAAAAAATTACTACGGTTTAATCGAGACCATCAGCGTTCCTGGTAAGGATATTTGGACTCCAACATTAAACCTAAGGAGAAAGTAGGTGGATTTTATTTTTCAACAAAACATTCCTTAGATTTGCTTTTTAGGAAATACCCTATATCTGACCAAGGTTTTGATCCTCTATATTGACTAGAAAACTCGACATCATTGGATTATTCGCTTGTCCAAAACGCGAAGCGTTGCGCAATAGGAAGACCATTTTGGCTACAACACTGCATATTTCAGTTGTACAAAGCATAACGAGTTACAAGAATCTCTTGGTTACCTTCCAGTGCTAACCCCCTCCACCAAGGCCTGTCAAAGGACGTACCGGTCCGAGTCAGCAGCAGCGGCCTGGTAGAGTGGAGAGTGGAGACTCTGACCACCACCGTGTGTGATGCTGACCCGTTCTTCTTCCCTGCAGACACCATGGATTGCGACATCTGTTTTGCAGCAAACTCAGCAATCGAGCAAAACATACGTAAGGTTTTAAGATATTTCGAAGGACTCTAGTGCACTTCTATATTACCTAGCATTCACTAAAACTTTTACTATTGTAACTACCTGAAAGTAAATGGAAGTATGTGTATACCCCATACGACAAATCTTTTAATGACAATTCTAGAATGAGCAGATCTTTTAGGAGGCTTTGATAACTATTATATATTTACACCAGAATGCCACGGGAGAAGCTCCACTTCAGATGTACATGTGGACAGACATCCCTGTGACTCTTACTCCCTTGCAACGAATGAGGGAGAATGGTATCGGAGGGATAAGATCTTCGCAAAAGGCAAGAGGGAGGCGTGTTTCTCTCTCCAACTGTCGAGGATCCCCACGTTCCACATCGCCACTACTGTTGGGCCCTGCATCATCCTGGTTGTACTGATGACCATCACCTTCATCATGCCCATTGACAAGGGAGACAGAATCTCGTATGGAGTGACCATTCAACTCTCCATGGTCGTGTCTCTTGTATTTGTTACGGAGGTTCTTCCTGTCAAGGGGGCTCTGCCATTTTTCGGTGAGAACTGACACATTACTTAAGATGGTTATGTTTTGCCGAACGTATATTTGTGTGTGTGTGTGTGTGTGTGTGTGTGTTTGTGTGTGTGTGTGTGTGTGTGTTTATGTGTGTGTGCGTGTGTGTGTGTTTGTGTCTTTGTGTGTCTTCTTATTTGATATGTATTTATGAAACCTCGAAATAATGAGATTTTAGGCCCTCTAATTTGCATAACTGATGAGTAAACCCGCTGTATTGAATGATAAGCTTATAAGACTCTGTACCATGTGGCACCTAATACCTGTCAAAAGACACACTGGGGCAAAGACTGCTGGCAGGGCCTGTCCCTAGAGGCCCTACAGCTAGTTGTTAAAACATAAAGGAATATACAACTTGCTTTTTATATGTGGATAGTTAAGTCATGCTTCATTTAGTGAAAGGGTAACTATTCAAATCAGAATCTAAATTAACATATCTAATGAGGAAATCTTACTACATTAAAACCCACTACATTCCATGACAGGAATATTAAAATGCAAATACAACATAAGTAGCTGAGAAATAGAGGGACATTGATAGATAAAAGTTCCCAAATGAACACCCAATTTGCATAATTAAGGAGAAAATACTGTAATTATATATTGAATTTCATACTTGTGGCATTTCGAAGTTATGTAAAGGTTTTAACATTGTTTAGTATGTATTGTGCAAATGAGGGCCTGACTTGCATAATTGGTCAGAAAATGCTATAATAGCATTCTTTGTTACGATAACACTGTCACCAGATTAAGATTCAATTTCCTAGCAACCATTATCTTTATCATCTTCTATTTCATAGCCACGCTGATCATTGTGTGCATGGGCCTGATGGGAATCTTCCTCTTCGTCACCCTGGCCGTCATCTTTATTCACGACAAAGAGGGACGGCTGTCTCCGACGGCGAGGACTGTTCTTCTCCGCTACATGGCAAGGTACGTATTGAATATTTTTCTTTATATCATTGGTGTCCATTATCACATGATGAGATAGTTTAACTGCGACTTCATGGCAATGTGTTCCTTTCAAAGACCTCAAGAACAATATGTTGTTACGGAAGAAGTACCACGCATTCTATTCCCAAAGACTTCAGCCGGTGCTAGTTCACTGACCTTCCCTTTTTGGGGGGCAATTTCTAAAAGATAGCGTAAAATCATAACGGCTTAATTAGTCAATGCCTTGTTATATTGACTATATAGAAAGACTGAGAAGTTTTGGGAATAATCCTAGGCCTCTATGCAACTTACTTTAAAATGCAGCTTTCTTGCCGACTGCGGAGCAGAGATTTCATCGTGTCACTTTGCAGGCATGTACATTTGCACTGTGAAGGGCATTAACTTAATTTTGTATGTAATTTAATTTGTAAAGGGTGTTACTCCTGGGAGATCTCACAGAGGAGAACCAACCATGCAACGGTGCCAGCGAAGCTAGCCTGACCAACCACCCAGTCGTAGGGCTTACCAAAGTTAACATTGACGACGGCCGCGGTGACATGACAGCAGACGATGATAAAAGTGTCACTGAAAATGAAACTGGTATGGCGGCCGTCGAGGATTCCGTGACTAACCACACAGTCGTAGAGCTGACCAAATTGACCATCGCCACTGACGACGGTGACATGACAGCAGACGATGATAAAAGTGTCACTGAAAAGGAAACGGGTATGGCGGCCGTCGAGGATTCCGTGACTAACCACACAGTCGTAGAGCTGACCAAAGTGACCATCGCCACTGACGACGGTGACATGACGGCAGACGATGAAAAAAGTGTCGCTGAAAATGAAATGTGTACCGCGGCCGGTGAGGATCCTCTGACTATCCACCCTGCCATTAAGCTGACCAAGATCGACGACGATGACATTGCCAAGGACGAAAATGACATGACGGCGGACGATGTAAAGAAGACCGCTGAAATTTGCTTCCACGCGAGTGGTGGAGACCCCGAGATGACCAGACAGTCATCGGGGTCTCCTAAAGGTCTCGAGTCCACCGGCTCAACACCAGAGTCTCCTAAAGGATCTACAGGCTTTCTTCGCCTGATCTCCAGCGTGGATGAGCTGACCAAGGCGGTAAAGAGAGGGAACGAAGAGCTGACCAATGCGGTAAAGAGCGGGACGACGCGGATAATAGGAGGCCTGGCAGAGGTAAAGAACGAAACGGAGAGGCTTACCGAGAGGCTGACAGAGGGGATGAACGAGCTGAAGAACGAAATGGAGGAGATGACCAAGGCAGTAAAGAATGAGAAAGAAGTGTCCGACTTCACCCTGCTGGCTAAGGTCCTGGACAGGCTGTGTCTTGCCTTGTATGTTATCGGTATTGCGGCAGCCATTCCGATCACCATGTATTTGGGCAAGTAAAAGAATATAGATGCAAAGGTAATAAGATGTAGTAGCTGTGTGCGGCAGACTATGTCAAAAAGTCTGCACGTTTCGGTAAATAACAGCCCTGTAGTATAGTTATTTTTAGCACACTTTGTCCAATAGGCAGATCTAGTGAAGGTTAGTAATTTTTGCATGTTTTGCTTAAACGATTTTTCAAAGATGACTTATGACTTATCTATTGTAGGGCTTTAGAAATGCCTGAGGTTTTAAGAAGTTTTCACCTGACTCTCTCTAGAGTTTCTGTCACTAAGTTCAACTCGATACGTATGATATTGAGATTTCAGTCTTGTGAATTAGCTAAGCTGAATGTATTGTGTGATAAGCTTTTTGGTTGAAAGATATTCGCATGACGAAGTTTCATATACCTGTAGTAATAAAACTTTAGGGTATCAACAGCTGAACAACGTGACTTCTCAATTCTTTATTACCATTCTGTATTGTTAAGATATAGAACCTTTGCCATTCACCGACACGTGTTTGGTCTTTCGATAAAGATATTTGTATTACTTTATATTTGTGCATGATGATGTAAAAAAATGCCGCAGACAATGTTCCTGTAATAAAGATAATGAAGGAAAACGAGACATTTGTTTACGAGGGTTATGTTGCATGTCTCTCAATGTTATTTACCACTTTAAGAGATAAGAAATATCATACAAAATTAATGAAATGATAATAATAGAATTGACCTATAATTTTCCAATTAGATGAATTATAGCGCTTTGCATTAATTATGCAACTTAGATGCAAGTTTTGCGAATATGGGCTTGATTTGCATGATCAAAGAGGAAATCCCAGTGTTTTCCATAATGCCGAATGGTGCAACACAAAAAGGCATGTAATTCAGGGCCGATGGAACATAAACAGGTGCCAATCATGCAAATAAGGGACCAAGTTGCACAACTTGATATGGCAATGCCATAATCGTTGATAAAGGTTAGACATCCGGATAATAAGATATGCCAAAAATAGTTACTCAAGCAACTGGATAAGATTTTGAAACAGTCAGACGTTTCAGATAGCATCCGCTATCTTTCGTCAGTGACTCAAAGAAGGATCTGGTAGAACTAGGTTTTATACCAAAATTCTGAATAGATATGTTAATGAAGGAAAGACAAGGGATTTGCTTGAATAATTATTTTTGGCGTAATACCATAATCCCTTATATAAATAGTTTGTGACATGTGAAAGTTACTGAATATCTCTAGGCACTGTAAAAGTCATTAGCATGAAATTTACAAAAGCTCTAAATATTTCACGGGGGTATATGAGCTCCCCGAACTCTAAGCATAAGGTTTTGTGTATATGCCAGTTCTGAATGTAATGTTATCCGGTCTGAATGACGCAACCCGTAAACTATCCGGCGGGACATAGCCTCCGATGTAGACTCATGGCGCCAGCAATAAGAAGAAAAATATAGTAGTATAAAAACAATAACTTGAAAAAGAAAACAGCCGGGTTGAGTCTGCATCGGAGGCTAGTCGGGACACCGGTTTTTGCCTAGGTCATATTTCCAAAGCGGGGCCCGGTCGGGCAGCTTGCGGGAACGAAAAATATCATATAAAAGACAGCAAAAGACACAAAACGTGAAAAATGACTCCTAACCATAAATTGTGTATTTTCTTGAAATGCGCTTTTTATTTGTCGTTTTCGTAAACAGCCCGGACGGGCCCCGGCTTGGAAATGTGACCCTAGCATTATCAAAACAAAATAAAGAATAAAACTAGAGTTCCACGACCTCATACCTTCGCCGAATGATGTTAGCCTTTTCGAGTGAATGCTTATCACTCAGTATGTAAATAAGGTCCTCGATTGCATGAATTTCAAGTGATCCTTTTCTCTACACAAAACACAGCATTAAAGTAAAATCTTAGAAAAGAGGGCCATTGTAGCATTTCCTCATATATTATGTAAATGAGGCCATAACGTCCACATTTGATTATCTCCCAAACGCCACAGGAATGAAATCCCATCATTTACCACTCTGGAATTAAAGTATTTTGTCATAAATTATGCAAATTAGGTATTCGTTTGCATAATTGATATCTATCAATATGCCTCTCTTTCTCAGTTACATGTCACGTGTTTGACTACAATGGAATGCAAGGGTTTGTATACTTTTTCACATCACAGATCCTGATTTGCATGATTCTTATACGATCATGTAAATCATCACTCATGATCAAACTATGTACATCCCTACAAATCATGACGATCCGTCATTACCTTCTTGAGTTACTAGTATTCTCTTTCAAAGTTTAAAACAAACCCATACCTATACCTACACGAGTTCTCCCAAGAGTTATAAAAATAATCACTGTAAGAATATTTTTGCTTAATTGGTATCATAACTTTTATCTTTACTACAGAAAATAAGGCAATTTGTTGGTAATGTATTCGCTTCGATTATGCCCATATTTTCATAGTCGACATATCAATCAGTTTTCATCAAACCTATACCTTCCAACAGGGAGAGCGTTAGATCGTAAGGCTGCTGTTAGTGTTTATTTGCCCGTGTGACCTCCCTGACCCCAAAACAGAGCCCTGCACCAGGCAAGTAAAGTATCACATGTGTCCTCCAGGGACGTCTCTCAGGGAGCCTGCTCCGGTAAACTAGGTCACCTGTCAGTGCAATTTAACCTGAATAAATAGACTTAAAAATACAAATTGAAAGGGAATTGTAGACATTTCCTTATAAATTATGTTAATGAGGCCTTGTCATGCATGATTTTTGTCTGATATTGTACACCTTTACTTAGCTTCCTAATGATACAAGAATAAAATTCCAATCATTTACTATTGTGGTATTTTCAATTAGTATTTTCTCATCAATTATGCAAAATAGGTAGCTATTAGCATAATTGGTATCTATCGATACCTCTCTCTTTTTCAGCTATATATGTCTCATATTTGAGAGTCCTATTTTGAAAGGCAGCAGATTTATAAACTTTCCTTGCTAATTATGCAAATTAGCTCATGATTTGCATAATGAATATTCAATTATGTAAATCATTAATCGAGCTATCTACATACCATAAATCAAGACGATCCGTTGACCATAAGTCTAGTTATTCATGTCCAAAGGTCAAAACAAATAAATTAAAAACACCCGCTGCAGCTCCAAACAAGCCGCTAGAGGGCCCAAACGTGCACAACTTACTTCATGTGGCATGGACTATCTACCACACAAAAATCATGACCGTAGCACTTGCAGAAAATTCGACCTCAAACTTTGAATCTACACTGCAGTACCCAAAGTACCCGCTAGGAGGCCCATCATCCAACTTGACCTTCCCCTTTAATAAATCTACCTATTCACTAAATATCATGCACAACCATCTACAGCTTCTCGAGTTATCCTGTCAACAAACAAATACGCATACATAAACAGCCCACTGCAGTACCGAAGGAAAATGCCAGGTGACCCATTTTTGAACTTGAGCTTCGTTTTCACAATCTCTACGTACCCACCAAAAATCATGCAGATTCATCGTCAATACGTCGAGTTATGTTGTCTACATACAAACACACTAACAAAAAAAGTCCACTGGAGCACTTTAGGTAAACGCCAGGTTAACCATTTTCGAACTTGACCTTCGTTCCCACAACCGCCACTTACCTACCAAAAATCAGCAAGATCCGTCAAAGTTCTCTCGACTTATGATCTCGACATACATACGGACCCACTTTACAGCTGGCGTAACCGATAACATAACCTTACCGCGAATGCATACATTCCCGGCGAAGGTAATAAAAATAAACACCGGTACCCGGGTGCTTCTATATGATAAAATCATAGGTGATTTTCGAAGAAAAGAAAATGCAGTATGTCCGAAAATAAATATACATAAAAGCCTCGAAATAACCATTTTTGAAGAGGAGGATCAGATGGAATGCACATTAGGTGACGTTCCAGGAAACGCTTCGACGACGTCATGATGGAAGCATGTACTTCCGGTGCATTCCCGGAAGGTCTGACCGCGGAGGAAGCAGAAGGCTCTGGGTGATGAGGGAGGCTGAGTGTGGCAGGGCGTCAACAACAGCGATGTCTACCCTGCTTTTCTGCGTTTTGGTCCTCGTCCTCGCTTCACACGGGTGTCATGGGGCTAAGAGTGAGTTGTATAATCTTCTTATCCGTTTGTCAAGTTATTTTACGTTTGTGAATGGTGGTTATTTATATCAAACGGTACCCTGGCCCTGTCAGATGACGTTCAGATTTCTGGGCGGTACCGTTATGTGAGTGCAGTAGTATTATCTATTTATCACGAATTTGCAGGACCCACAAAGGGCAGGAATCGGCGTTTATGTGATCCTGTTCAAGAACAAGCATAATTTTCACCCCTCCATTTCAGTATAGCTGGTTGTAAACATCCATTTCCTTTGTTCTATATTTTACTGTCAGCTGTAGGCCTCCGCGGCCATTTTGAAATATTATAAAGAGGGCCTGGAAATACAAAATGTAGGTGAGCGTATGTTACAAAGACACGTTGTATATCACTGTGGTGTTATAGGGATGTGAGGCAGTGGTGGCAATACTACACTAGCAATGAGAAATGGTCAATATAACATTGCAAGGAATGGATGTTGGTATAAGACAAGTAGGAAGTGATCAAATTAAGCCAGCATTTGCATAATTGATAATAGATTGTTATCCTTGTTTTTAAAATGTCAATTACTGTCTAGTAATCGACAAAGACATTTCACATTCTGGTTATCAGTAACGTTATATGAAATGGTGTATTATTTGAACAATTATCGGAAAAGAGTTGTAATTTCTGGTTAATAGTTGTATACAATATTCATTTGATGATATATATGAATATCATGAATATTCAATAGTGAGTAAATGCTGCAGCCTTACTAAATAACACAGGCGTGCAATCTTACAAGTCTTTCTTCAGCGTGTGAAACCACGAAACATGATGGCTTGAACTTGAAGGCGTAAAAACTAGGTCAAATAAGTGCAAAAATTTCTGTTGCTGACATGATTTAGGGTTAGGGAAATTTGGCCCCATGAGATGATACATGTATTAGAAATAAACCTCCACTAATGCAAGGTTACCCGGTGACAGTTAACGGTCATTTTAAAAAAGAATTAGTTTTATGGAAAATGAGCTGTCTATCATCTATGTATGGTCTTTCTCCCTGTGGTGCTTTTTCTACAGGGCGTATATGCGAATCGATATATTTCCCACCAAAAGTGCCATATTAGTAGTCTACCAACAAAGCACAGTAAATTGTATGAACATCGATAGCTTGGCACGCTCTCATCAGCTCTATCTGATTAGTTTTTCAGTAGTATTTCCGCATACTGTAAATGCAGAAATGTTTGCAACTTGCAATTGGTTTTATGTTTGCAGTTTTTGCATTGAACTCTTTACTGCAAACCTGAAATACCGCAAAAAGTGTTTCCATTATATGATCGTGACGCTACTATATATTGTTTCAAATGCAAACTTAAAACCACTTCGAACTCTCAAATTTCTTTCTATTGCGAGATTATATCCCCGCAAACATTTCTGTACTTACAGTAATCTAGCATCGGTACCTCTAATGCCTCAGACTAGTCAGAGCCTTTGTTTGGCCCTATTTCTAATTACGAAGGATGAGTTTGGTCCATTCATCGAAGGTTCGAGGTTAAAAACAAACAATCATCTTCAAAGTATCAGAAATCCCGCATCAAATCTGTCATTTGCTGGACGAGTAATTTGGGGAAACAAAAGAAACAAAGGACCCATGCTACATATGTAAATTGGGGGTAATTTACTAATTAGCAATTAAACGTAAAGTTGGAACTTTACATCCATGGTGAACTTCGTTAAAAGGAGAGTAATTTTGTTTTCTGTCGCTGTATCTGTATCTATCTAGCAAGAATTCTTCTACAGTACTTGGTGACAACTAGTTCCACTCTTCAACATTTCAAGGGAAAAATTTTTAAACACATCATTATAACCTCCTTGACTCCACTAAAAGTTGTTGTTTTTCTTCCCCTTCAGACAGCTACCTGTACATGTATAACATGTGCAGTCAGACCAAGAACGTCGGCATGAAGGATTCCGGGGTTATAAAATGGCGGATCGGGGACGGGTACCAGGCCAACATGGACTGCGTCATGACCCTGACCTCGGCTGACCCCAGGCTCCGTATAAACCTGCGTATCGACAAGATGGACCTGCGAGGCTCCAGTATCGCGTGCATGGATACGCTGACGGCGTACGACGGACGGGGTGCCTCGGGAAGGACGCTGTTTACCGGTTGCGATGATGACTACATGGGAAGGTGGGCTTGAATGAATGAATGAATGGTTTATTAGGAAAAAAGTGTAACATGGCAGCTAAAAGCTGAATTACGTACACTGTACAATCATATATCACATTATCTTAAAAACACAAGGAAAATACTTAAAACGTCTTGACATACATTATCAAAATATCCATAACGGTTAAAACGAATCAAATTTATCTACAACTCGGTGACATTACAAGATTCTTGAAAGGTAATGAAGCAAACTATTCTGTATCCCATTGTGATTAATTGTTTAGTAAGTGGACTAGATAGGGTACTGGGGAGTTCTTGTAGCGGTTAGTTCTGCACTTGATGTTTCTGAGTTTCCCACAGTTTCTAGTGTTTCTGCCATGTAGTTCCCCCACTGTAGGTGGGAGGAGTTCGGGGTTAAGTTTGTTCGCAAATTTTCGGCATAGGTCCTCTCGACGGTCGACGACGTACATTAACAGGTTGAAACATGAAATAAAAGGACTCTTTATACACAGCCAAGTGTTTGAAATTCCACAATGTTTCGGTGACCGGTGATCGTTGCACATTTATATACTATAGGTGGATTCTAACAGTCACATATAGAGCTGTTGTGTTAATGAATGAAAGACCTTTATTGTGCATTCATGCCCCGAGGGGCTAGGTACAGGTCGTCTAACTTAACACATGGAACACACAAGGACATAAATACAACAATACAAGCCGTAAACATATAGAGTAGACAAACGTGTTATTAATCTAAGCTAGTCCAGTAGAGTCGACTTCTTCTCGCTTCTTTGTACATGTGTAAATGTGAACAGACAACACTTCTTATACAAGGATTATCCAGGCGTAATAAAAATATGAATTTGTCTGTTGCATTTAGATGTTCGAAATATGGGAATTTTTCATCGATAAGGTTAAAAAGTACACTGAGGTAAATTTATAATGCTAAGAAATTTGAGTCCTTACTTTCTAACCTCATGCATTTTCCTCAGGAACATGGTGTATTCAAGGAACTGGGAAAGCGGTGTCTCATCACATTTATAGCCATAGGTGGATTCAAACAGTCACATATACCACTGAAGCTAAATATACATATAAGAGATCTGCTGTCTATAGATGAGAAGCGTATGTTACTAAGAAGTTTGAGTGCTTACTTTTAAACCTCATGCCATTTCCACAGGAACATGGTGTACTCGAGCAGCGGGAATGCGGTGTCTCTGCGCCTGTCATCCACAATGGGGTTTGGTAACGTTGGTGACGGCTTCAAGATTGCTTACAGCACGTTCTATGATGCCTCTGCGTCAGGTACAACCGCACTAACCATATAGTTGTATTACACAAAAGACTCACACATGCATATCCCACGCACAAGGGCTTTACTTTGGTGTTGGATTTCCCGTAGGGCTGCCTTATTAGGAAAGCAACAAAACACACTGAAAGAAGGCTTCATAAAACCCAAATTTCAATTTTAAGTTTAACAATTTTTGACTGTATCAAATAACTGGGAAGGTCATCTTGGTTTGGCCTGCACCCGTCTTTCATAAGGCACATAAACTGGCGGTCCCGTATATTCTTTAACTTTCACATGTCACAAGCATGTTAAAGGGGAAGGGCTAGCAACCCCTCCCTGTAAAAATACATCCTGCCACTTAAACAACAAGAAAATTAAACGTGCTGATCTACATGTATGTACCTCTGGGCACTACAAGATGAACAACAATATGATGCACTAACTGTTATCTTAGGCTTGTGTGTGTGTGTGTGTGTGTGTGTGTGTGTGTGTGTGTGTGTGTGTGTGTGTGTGTGACTTTGACTGGGCATGATACACTAACTGTTGTCTTGTGTGTGCATGTGTGATGTATGTGTGTGTGTGTGTGTGTACATGTGTGAGTAAGTGAGTGTGTATGTGTGTGTGTGTATGTGTGTGTGTGTGTGTGAGTATCTTAGTGTGTATGTGTGTGTGTGATTTGATACATGATACACTAACTATTATCTTGTGTATATAGGAGGGAGATGCCAGCCGGGTGAGTTCAAGTGCACCAACAACCGCTGCATCGACCAGGGCCTGAAGTGTGACTTTGACAACGACTGCGGGGACAAAAGTGACGAGTCTGACAACAAGTCTGAAGCTGGCTGTGGTACGTACATGTACATGGACATCCTCACAGATAGGTCCAATATTATCTGCTTATTCCATTGAATTGTATGTGGCATACAGGTACAGGTAAAATATACAGGTATTGATTATGATTGCCAGTTACTAAGTATATGTATGATAATTAATGTTTGTATTTTAACTTCCGACGTACCCTTCTTCAACCTACCTGTTTTAAGGTAGTGTATGTTTACTTGTGATTTTAAGAGCGCATTTATTGTTGATTAGGAACGATTATATTATCTTTGTAACCGATAGATTGCCTAATGTCACTAGTTTTAAAAAATGATGTGAAAAGTACGGAATTCAGCCTATGGCTGCGAGATACTTCATGTTTTCCGATCACAATGATCAAATAAAACCATTCATTCATTCGTATATGACCTCTACAAACAAAATGGTCCTGCCTGGAATGCCACATTCTCAGTCTCTCCAGAGCTCCAAATTAGATACAAGGTAACTTTATTTGAAGGCCCAGTGTTGCTACTGAATTGAAAACCAATGTACAATAATTAAGATTCATCAACTTTAGGCATGTGCAGTGATTGCCCCGTTTGTGCTCATTTACGCCATTTTGC
Source organism: Branchiostoma lanceolatum (assembly GCF_035083965.1). NCBI lineage: Eukaryota > Metazoa > Chordata > Leptocardii > Amphioxiformes > Branchiostomatidae > Branchiostoma > Branchiostoma lanceolatum. The sequence continues at coordinate 2,968,244 of NC_089722.1, read as the reverse complement.
CACTTGTGATTTTCCCAAAAATTTGAAATTTCAGGGGACAAAATGAAGCTAGCTAGGGCTTCAGTCTGCTTGTGTGGTGTGTGTTGAATTTCCAACATACCGTAGAATGCTCTTGCCTTTGTGTTTGGGTAAAACTGTTACCGGAATCCTACCCTAGAAAAATCCTTTACCAAAAGTTCACATGCTCCTTTTTTGAGCAATATTAATGTAAGGCTTTGTTTGCTAATTTGCCTTAGAAGATGTTTTGCATATACATGTACAAGTTTCACGAGTCAACTAATTGCATATAAGCAAATCGTAAATCATAAGAAACCCTATGTAAACGCACATTTTTGTTTACAGAGCGATCTCTGTCTCTCTGTTTTCTGTTTCTTTTGCAATGTCTGCAACCTTAACCCCCTAGGACCGGTAACTCTGCACTTTAAGTCAAGTAAGTATTCTGTAAACTCGCTTTGTAGCAGCATTTTCATTTCTCCCATTCACCATAATTTTTCATCAAAGAGGGGAGAAGCTCTGACTATGTGCCCCCTTACCATTGAGAGCAGATTCTCTGACAGTCATGGTCATACATGCATGTGGCCACAGCCTTCAACTCTGACCTGTCAGTAATTTTCCCCTCCAAAAGCCTTAGTATGTAGTCTATAGAATTTTAGTACATTTTATTAATAACATCTACATTAGGGGTGGGTACCAGCCCCATGTACCGGTACAAAACCGGTATTTCTTAATAGACCGGTCAAAGAAAAATGGTCCGTAGAAAATCAGTGGACCGGCCTATGGACCAATTAGAAAATTCATAGTACCAGGCTACCAGCAGGCGGCCACATAACTGGTCTAAGAAAATACAAAACAGCAGATTTAACGAGTTGTTTTCGAAGACGTTATCTGTGAATCATATCTAGAAACACTTAAAGGATGAGTAAACAGACGGCAAGGAGAGTAATAATTTGGAGACAAAGTGCAAACCTAAGAAATTATTTCGTTCCAGACATGACGTTTAGAGACTTTTACGTGTGTCTCGCTCTCCAAAATATGATGTACTGCGACACTGCTATAATCAGGTACAGGTCCGGACCTGGACCTGACCCTCTGGACCTGGACCTGGACCTGAATTTTATGTACCAGTACCCACCCCTTATCTACATCTATGTTCATTTCAGCACTGACTTTCATATTACACAAATGCATCATTTCACTGTAAGAATATCAAGATTGATTGAATTAACCTCCATTAACATTAATCTGCAGAGTTGCATAAATCCACCACTCTGTAAAAAAAGTGGGTTTGAGAGATCTGTAGTGCAGCACCCCCCAGGTGTGAATGAACTTAGTTTGGATATACAGGAGTACATTATACTGGAGGACGTTGGGCTGGAGATATGTTTGGACGTACCTTTTCAGGGTGGCGGAATTACGTATTTGTTTAAAAAGTTAGTTAAAAGCCTCTCACACCATAAGGTGTATTGGGTGGAGCCCATCTCTGTTTCATAGCCCTGGGCCACACTGTGGTGCAATCACTGCAGCAGGAGCTAGTCCACTGGCAGTGGAGTGTGTTTAACTTCCATACTGTTTCATAAGTATGTACCATTTTTGTAAAGTCTTTGGTATGACTCAATGCACCTCTTGTCCAGAGGTGTCCTACCCGGGGCTTGAACCCGGGCCTTCTGGTCCAAGTAATTTGAACCAGATGTGGCAAGTACCAGAAGCGCAGACCACTACACAACAGGGACACCCCATTACGTGTATGTACCCTGGTGGAATTATGCTAGTTCTAGTACTAGTAGTAGACAGTAGGTCTTGAAAATTACTTCACAGGAGAAGTGAACACTACTCCAGCGTGAAGACTTTTTTCAGCTGCTGGTTTCTCTTCCAGACTTCACCAAGGTGTTTAAAGGCATAATGAAGATCGGGATGTCTGCCCTGATCACCATCATCGTCGCCGTGGTCGTGGTGTGCTGCTGCTGCTGCGGAGCCGTCTACTTATTCCGTAAAAGGTGGGTGTATAAATAATTACATATACATTATCACCCTTCAGATTTCACCAAGGTGTTCATGAAGATCGGGATGTCTGCCCTGGTCTCCATCATTGTCCCTGTGATCGTGGTGTGCCTCTGCTGCTGTGGAGGTATCTACCTACTCCGTAAAAGGTGGGTGTATAAATAATTGCATAATACATGTATAAGCGTAATATATATGTACCTGCTTTTCTCCAGGATTACAGGCGATTATCACAACTAAGGACTGGTCAGGACGTCAAGAACTTTCATTCAAGAAGGCTCATTATACATGGCTATATTATATACTCTCTGTGTTTGTGTCATACCTTGGCTGTGATAATGTTCGATAAGGATGCTATCGGACCGGGTGATATTTCGGGTTATCACACGTTGGGCTTTTACTTGTATCACAGTCTGGCTTTGATAGAATATTTCAAACGCACTTCGCATGCACCAGGTGCGCCACTGTCGAAAAATTTGAATAACAGATTTGAAGGTTGGAATCGATGTTGCTACGTACAGTTTTTTTGTTTGAGGAAACAAAACTCTTTTAACTTCTGCGCATTGAAATTTGTTAGCACATACACAACTATCAAGCAAAAAACAATGCAACAATTACCTTCTAATTCTTAAGAATATGTGAGTCTATTTTCACCGAAAGGTCGGTTGAATAAATCACTTGGTTGTGTAAAAAGAGTCCTTTTATTCAGTGATTTATCATGCAACCTGATGAAACTATTCATTGATTTATTGATGTTTTATGCCCCCCCCCCCCCCAGGAGAAACAACTCTGGACAGACTGTGACCATCCCCATGGAGCAAGCCCAACCCCCTCCCCAACCCTCACCCCAACCCTCCCCCTACCCAGCTAAACCTGATCAACCCTACCCCCCTCAACAACCTGGATACCCCCCTCAACCTGGCTACCCCCCTCAACAGCCAGGATACCCGCCTCAGCAACCAGGGTACCCCCCTCAGCAACCAGGATACCCCCCTCAACAACCAGGATACCCCCCTCAACAACCAGGATACCCCCCTCAACCGGGTTACCCCCCTGAACAACCAGCTTACCCCCCTCAGCAACCTGGTTACCCCCCTCAAGGGGAGCCTGCACCCCCTCCATACCACCCCTCCTACCCCTCAGCCCCTGTACCCCCCCAGGACCCAGCGTACCCCCCTCCACAGTAAGGCACAGAAACGTCCACTCAACGTCCTTTATGAAATTCTTGCCCTGTATTTAAAAACAAGGTATGTTTTTAACATTTTTTCATTCAATTCAAATTCACCACAAAACATGGCTCAAAGAGTCACAGAAATGTTTTGGGTTACTGTACTGGATTGTGATGTAGCCTTTACTTGAAAAGTTTAAGGTTGTTCCCATCGGGGATGCAATCACAAGGAAGCTGGTTCCATGAACGATATAGCTCTAGGAAAGAAACTTTCAACATGGAACTTGACCTCCTAAGAGGTGGAGTGTGGAAGAAGAGAGGGCGATTAGCCCCTGTGGAAGTGACATAAACCTTCCTTGCTGAGAAAGTACGGAGTGGAGGCACAAGCGAGTGAAGTTTTGCGGAGCATTTGCTGTGGAAAGAGCGATAGAGTAACGCCAGACTGGCTACATAATACGCCTTTGAGAGAGGAAAAATATGAAAATGTACTTAACAATATGAATACAACACCAGGACATATGCAGTAGCCTGAGTGCCAGCCTTTTTAGCTTCCGTACGCTACCCAAGCTCCGCTCCTCGCTTTGGCCGGCAGCGGAGCTTGGGTAGCGCAGCGGAGCTAGGGTAGCGGACGGAAGCTAAAAAGGCTGGCACTCAGGCTACATATATGCAGTAGTTGACAGATGTATTCTAGTATGCTTGACTGGTGTTTATTTGTAGTACACTTGTGTAGGTGAGAGAATTTAAACTTCCAAGGATCTTAGCTTTCACACTTACTATGTGTACATTGTGAATACTGCATGTAGACTATACAGGGCAAAAGTTAACTGACATTTATCTAGCAGTGTTGGTTTACTTGAAAAGACCGACTTTGATGTTTTTAAATTTAGTAAGTAAAACTTGACCAATAGTTCAAGGATACAAGTTTGGAACAGTAACCTTTGACCTCTGACCTGACTTGAAAATTTAGTTCTGGGGCTCATAAAAAAATGGAGGTTATTTTAAAAAATTTGCAGGGAAATTTGACCATACCCATTTGTAAAGTGTCAATGTAACAGTACTGTACACTAGTAGTAATAATTCTTAAACTGTTATTATACTAGTTCATCTCAAAGAAATGGAATTTCAGACGGAAAAGATAAAAATATCTAATCTATCTGTCTGTGTGGTATACATGTACATGTATCTACTGTAATGGTTACCTAATATATCATATATGTAAACACTTATAGACAGGGTTGGACAGGTTTCCAAAATTCACCAGTGTATAGAGCAAGCACATAGAAAATGTACTGGCCCGAACAACTTTTTACTGGTCGTTTGTTTAAATGACACATTTCTATGCATTTTTACTTGCGGCAAGGAAATCTTGCAGAGCAACTTTTATTTTTCAGTAGAAAAAGGCACTTAAACAGGATGTTACAAATGAGTGTTATAGCCACAAGACCTAATAAGGAAAAGTGCATCGTCCCAATCAGCCGGTAGGGTAGGACATGCACTTGTCTGATCGTCACTTTTACTTAACTTGGGCAAACAGGCCAACGGACTTGTCCAACCCTAATAGATATAATAGATTGATATTTGAGTATAACTGTATTAGTGTCCCAGTACAGTTTAGTATTGGCTGTGGGATTCCATGTCAATTTTGCTGTTTTTTTTCCTGGGAGAGACAGTTGATTTCAGTATCGATTTTTTTGCCATTTTGTAGTTGTATATTATCAGTTTATTTGTAGAAGGTGATGCACAGATTTTCGTGCAGTTATCAAGCACTGGTGACAATGCGCTGTGCCGAAATGTGAAGTCACTAACAATGGAGTAAATGGGAACTGGTTTGGAATTTTGGGATTCCGTGCAATTGACAGAAGTGTGTGGTAATTGTGCAATTAATTAACTGGCTTCTACCACTTTCGAGAATGAATATGATTATTGCATGTAGGAATAAAATACTGTAATAACACCTTGTTGCAAGATTTTCACCTCGATTGCAAGTCAAGTTTTGAAAGGTTGCTTTCATCAGAAGAATTACTTTCTTGTAGATATATTTACATGACTTGTGTGAAGAACAATTTCCTAATGTGTTGTGATATACAGTGTATCTAGTGTTTTAAAGTAGGTGTTGCAAAAATGTATGATACATTTATATACAGTATGTATGTGTAATTTGGAGTGCAGACCTGCAATACATTATGTCTCCACTTGCTGCAAGTTGTTAGTTTGATAATTGAGATGCATGAATCCACCATGTCTTTAAATGTCTTTTAGCTTTAGTGCTTACCAGGTGATGGTTATACAATAGCAACTGGCTAGTTGGGTAACCTAGGCTGTCCATGCTGAAGGCTGAACAGCCAAACCAACAAATAAGAAATGAATGTATTCATTTGGTAGCTATTTTGAAGTAGTGGATGTGAAGTTATTGTAGGGATAGACCGATGTTACTTACACAAGAAATAATTGTGACCTTTTCTACAAGTGTCGTGCCGCATAATTCTCCAACTTCTAAACAAAAACACTGCATGATTGATGTGTACTAAAGGTAGAATATTATCGTTTTTGGCAACGCCTGAGGTGCTGAGATATATTAGGGCATGTTTTAGATCTTAGAAACTGTTACAGTAGTGTTAACAATAGCTTTACACCCCATGAATTGGTATACGTTGTTATTACTGTTAAAATCATGGATTTTCTTGACAAATTGTGTATTTGTATAGTTGTAGAAAACCTTTCCCAAGTCACTGTACTTTTGTTGTGCCAGTAAAGCTCTCTCTATAATGTTATATGTATTACTAACTATTTGATAAACACTGACTTTTGTACAATACAAGTGTGCTCCATGCATGAGTGTTAAACTGTGTCAGTCGTCGTCCTTTGGAAAACAAGCTGCTAGCTGGCCCAAACCTACAATACTTATTCTTACGTACTTATTTTACTTATCAAAAGCTATCTGCCACCAAAAATCAAAACGACAGCATGCCCAGAATAAAAGATACACAAAAAATGGAAGTTCTTCTGCAGTGCAAAGAACAGACGCTAGGGGTCCTAAAATTGTGATTGACCTTCGTCTTCTCAACATACCAATTATCATTACCATCCATTCAGAGGCTCTAAAGTTATGCTGGCCACAAATTTCCGGAAACACAGACACACCCAGCAAAAACAATACCTTGATTTTTCATGGAGGTACATGTAATTACTGCATTTGTGACACCGTCTCCCGTTTGGAATGATTCATAGCTACTAAGGTAAGCCACACTTGATGCATGGTACGAGTCGACGTCACTGATTGGTGTTTGCTTAGTGTTCTGTAGTTTCAGGTTTGGCTAAGGCCTATCCTTTCAGTCTTTTGTATAATTTGTTTTCTTTGGGAAGCATAACCATTAATTTTCCAATCCATCTCAACGTGTTTAGTTACCCACTGCCGTTACAATATTGTACCTAGTTACAATGATTTGGCTGAAAAGTCTCCGAAGAATTGTCGATTGGCAGGAAAAGGCGTTGTTGTTGCAGTCTGCGGCGATGCTCACTTTTCTGTCAATCTGCCAAGCAAAGATGAAAAAAACACAAAAAACGTTGAAGTCACACATTAGAGCATGTGCAGAACCTGAGATAGAGAAAGATCTGCTGCAGTACAATAGAAAGCTGCCTGGTGGTCCATAATCAATCTTGTCTATGGTTTTGCCGATACCTACCACATACCGAATCTTACAAAGATACATCCACAACTTACCAGCTTATACTGTTCACATTTAACCCACACTCACCCCCAAAATACCTATCTTGAAACCAGATTTGTGAATGATACATTCAGAGTTTTGGTTTAAAACCTGGTTGCTCCTCACTAGTTGTTCCTTGAGTCACTGACAACAGACAGCAGATGCTGTCCAAAACGTCTGATGCGTGGTTTCTAGATAGTCAATCATACCAAATTTCAAGTCAATTGGTTTCAATACATCCAGCAAAACGGCACCGGAAGCATACTAGCCTTCTTTGCGGAGGTAGTGACTTGGGGTTGTCTTTCCATAGGCACTATTCTAACATAGTTTATATTGAGAGCAACCTTTTCATGCGACCCTTACGGGTTGGTGACTTGACATTTTCAACTTTTTTTCTAGTATTGATTAGTTCCGCAAGTTCATTCTAGTGACGTCACTCAAAACGGTCGGAAGTAATCTCCCAAACCTATCCAGTTGTCAAGATTGAATTGCATTCAAATAACATGGAGCTTTGCCATCAAGTCAAGCCATATCTTTTGTACTCACGCTAGCGCTTCCAGGGTTGAGTGTTCCTCAGCATCCTGTACCACATCCTGCCGGAACATTGCAGGGTGCATATCAAAGGCTTTGAATGTAAGTTCCATCATTAGCAGGTGAGGAAGTTTGGGTAGAGCTTCGGCTAGACTCATGGCAGCGGTGTCAGACAGGAATTCATGTATGTCCCAGTTTCGATCAGAGCGATCATACCTGGTCAGCGTTGTCAGGCTCGGGAGTGTGCTGGTGAGCTGCGCGATCCTCTCCAGTCCAGCTTCTGTTACTGGAATATTCCTCCCAATGCTCAGCACCTGAAGCGTAGAGTTTCCTTCCCTGACCAAACTGCAAATTGTTTCGACCAGTGAGATAAGTCCCGCGTCCTCTATGACATTCCAACATACGTCCAACACTTCTAACTGCACCAGGTAAGGCAGAGCTTTGATCAGGGCTGATATTCCCCTGTCACTGATACCTGTTGACATGAGAACCAACACCTTCATGGCCGTGAGGTGGTGGAGGATAGCAGCCAGGCATTCCAGCCCGGGGTCTCCTATGGCATTTCCACTAATGTCCAGTTTGATCAGTCCGGTTAAGTGGCGCAGAGTCCTGACTAGAGTGCGCATGGCTGTGGTTGTGATCTTATTGAACCCCAGGGCCAGTACCTGCATGGCGGTAAAGATGGGGAGGATGGTGTTGAGAGATTCCAGCCCGGAGTCACCGATCTTATTATCACTTACATCCAGTTCTCTCAGTCTCACTAGGTGTCGCATGTAGGGAACCATGGATGACATTCCAACAGACGTCATGCCGACCATACGAAGACGGAGTACAGTCAGGTGGGGAACACTGGACAGCCCAACTTGCAGGACTTCCATCCCAGAATCACCGAGTTCTTTGTTCTCGGTAATATGCAGCTCCTCTAACATAGACACGTGGCTGAACCCCTGCACAAGTGGCTGGAGTGATGATGGTGTTAACTCTGTGCCCGACAGAATCAGCGACCGCAAATGAGGAACATTCTTTAGAACTGAAACCAGCCTAACTGTCTGGTCAGTTGAGCTAAATTCTACACCATTCAATAGTTTCAGGTCTAACCGGAGACCGGGAACGGTGGAGGCAAAAATCTGTTCCAGGTCCTGGAAATTTTTACATTTCCTAAGAATAAGTATCATTCTGGTAGCTATAGGGACCTGTGATGCCTTGATGTCTTCAATATAACACTCAAGACCAGCAAGCTGTTCACGGCGTTCATCAATGTCCAATATGATAACTGGCAGGGCTCTGCTGACAGTCTGCAGTACGTCCGGTGTGTTTCTTTCTTTCCGAAGGTCCAGGCAGAGCCGTAGAAACCCTCCGTACGTCGCAGCATGTTCCGTATAATGAAACATTACGTCTTCATAACGATCTAGTAATTTTCGAATCAGCACATTTGGTTGTATATGTTGAAACGTCTGACTGCTGAGCGTGCACAGTTCTTCCATCACAGCGTCTGCTGCCTGTGAGTCACAGCCACACGTGAACAGAAGCAGGTTTCTGAGTTCATGCGCCTTGTCTATGAAGGTGAGCTGCAACAGTTCAGTTATGTCTTGATCCAATACAGCATGAGCGACATATCTTCCAGCCAGGAACTCTTGCATCGTCTTGTGTTAAAAGTTCAGCTGTTTCCTAGGGTGAAATTTAGAGGAAGACACCTCCAAGGAGACCACACCAAGTTTTACCAGCAGACCCCAATTTACGTTCTCTCTCTCGACTTCGAAAAGATCAATCAAGGTCTTGTTCCTAAGCAGGGCCTCTAGCGCAAGCTTACCGAGATGCATCAATGAGTCCGCCACATATGTAGGCAGTGCGTCTGTTGGCATGTCCACTCCTTCCCGCTTACAGTATTTTCTAACCAGGCATATTAGCACATTGTTGTACAGCCCCGTCATTGTTCCAGTGGACAACATCTCTTGGTCTTCCTCCCACAGCACACAGGTCAACAGCAGGAACATTGGTGTCTGGATTAAATTGTGCAAAAGTTCATCATCTACAAAATGGTCGAGATCACCAGAAACACCACCAAAAACATCCCTTGGTAGTCCTTCCAGTCGAAGATGACTGTCAGTGTCTCTCACGCAGGATGTGACCTCATGTGGCTCATGACCAAAAAAATCATCAAATATATCAGTGGTGGTGTCAGTGGTGTCTGGATAATTACAAAAATGCCTGATAAACTCCTCAGCTAATTCGGGTTTACTTACAAGGCGAAAGTACTGCCGAGCGTACGTCTCCAAATGTCTACGAGGGAAGCCCATAACGTGTATGTGACAGTCTGGCCGGGTGTGTTGTTGTACTCCTGCTGAGGGTCGGGAGGTGATCACGATCGTGCTGTTGGGGTACAGTTTGCCAGACAGCAGCTTGGGAATGGTCTGTCCGGCTGCCCTGGCCTCAGGCCGCAGCTCATCATGCCCATCTAGGAGGAAGAGCACACGTGACTCGTTCCTCTGTAGAATTGCTTTGACTGACTGTACGTCAATACTTATGGTTGTTTCAGGAACACACTGGTCCCACACCATCTCCTCTATGGTTTCCCCCTCTCTCACCTCCCGGAGTCGGATCAACAGGACAATGTCGTGCAGTCTGCCCAGCTCAGTTTTCTGTGAGACAGCATCTAGGGCTTCTTTGGACAAAAATGTTGTCTTTCCCGCTCCAGCTTCACCCTCAATCAGAATGCACCTTGGTGCTGACTTGGACCGGTCTGTGACATGGGAATCAAATAAATCGTCCAACGAATTTAGTTTTCTTCCTTGTCCTGACCGGAGATGTTCACCTGTCGATATCAACTCTAACTGAGTGAAAATATCACTGAGGGTCAGAGTGAAGTTGTCGTTCCAGATCAGAGGCTTGAAGTAGGTCAGTTTCAACTCGTAGTATTTCTTCACAGCGTTCTGGAGCACATCTGGAATAGAGTTGTAAGACAGAATCTGATTATCTCGTACAATAGTAGTAAACTTACCATTCAGAGGTACTTCCGAATACGCGTATGTACCAAAACATATTGTTTTGTTGATACTAAGCGTTTTCTATTGAGCAAACGCAACTGAGATGCAAAGGAAATTACTGGAAATGACTTAAGACATTTTCGTTGATGATATATAGCTTTATTTGAAATAATGAAACAAGCCAAAGAAAAGCACTACAGATTCATACGCACGCAGAGAATATGGAGTATAGTAGATATTTGGAATCGCCCTTACCTTTCAACTCCTGTTGGCTACTTGAGGCTTGGGGTGATTTCAACTCTGTACATATCGATGATACAAATGTATTAGGAATCAAAAGTTTGACAACAATTACAAGGTAGTATAGAGCTCTAATTCTAAGATCTGCAAATTCTCTAGGGAAATTACTTTAACTCTTGTCCTGCTGTCGTTTTTGCGCAATTTATTTCATTAACAATTGGTTTTTTAATCAGATCATTTTTCATTGACTTTGCGTTGCTGTGGCATATTTGCTGCCCCATTCGGTGCGTTTCGCCGCGATGTGATACGTTCAGCTGAAAAATCCCCACAACCCGTACATATACGGGACCTACATACAGGCTCTGTCACCTATATAGTGTATTTTCATCTCGAGATAATGATATCATCAAGCTATTTTGCCCTAAAAAGGGAAAGAGGTAAATCCCATCCAATGATGAACACAACTCTCTTTCTTTCAAATGGAATTAAAGAGAATATGAAATAATGCAGTTCTTACCGGGATATTTGTTCTTCAGCCCGTCTACGGTACTCGTTAAGTTTGCCTCAGGCAGAGCCTCCATCAGAGCCTCAATGGTGGCCCTCTCTCCATTACACTTCAGCCATTCCTCCAACAGGTCCATACAGCGGGACTTGTCATCTCGGTTTCTACTGGCAATGTTGTCGGTGTCTGACCGCCGAAAATCTAGATGGAAGGCCAAGTCCTTCCAATCTGAGCTGACTTCTTCCTTGATAAAAAAGAAGTACTGACGAATATCTGGAAAACAACAATAAGTGACTGTTTTAGATGTCACATTTGCCATCAATTGGCAAAACTGTCCCATTGCCCTGGTACTCGTTTACACTTTACAATATTCAAGAAGTAAAGCACGATATTCTACAAAAAAAGTATTTCTTTTTAGTATTTTCAAATATTTCTACATTTCGAATGTCACAGTACGTAGTATGCTCTATTTCTCTATGCTCACAACCAAAATGTTTGATCCAGATTGACACCTTTATTTGATATTCCAGAACTGAATGTACTGTAAAAGATTAGGCCTGTTCACAGCCTTACCCTTAGCATTGCTCTGTTGTCCCTCAGCCATGGCGATCACTCAGGTCTGCAAGTTGCTTGCGTGTCCCACTCTTAGACTTTACACCAGTAGTTGACATCTAGATGCTGCAATGGAGAACAGTCAAATTTACCAAATCACCAAACAGTTTTCATCGAACTTTGATTTTTTATTGCAACCTTCTGCATATTTGGACGACTGACCAATCTGCAATCACGTAGAACAAGTGACCCCGAATGGTGATAATTCAAAAGGTAGGAATTTCAGAAGTAGCCTTAGTAAACAGAGTTCAAATCAATAAGTTTGAGTTTTGCATAGAGCGCGGGGTGATCGATATCTAACGATGCATAAAGTACACCGACCGTGATAAGGTGCCCTGGGGCTTGATTTTGTGTGTTGCCGTCTGTAAACGATTAGCTCCGTGAAGGATGTCAGTGACCTCCGACAGGGGTACTGTTTGTGTTTGTGTGTTCCCATGGCCAGTTATAACTCAAGATCTCTCTGATGGATTTGTTTCAATTTTGGCATGTGGGTAGTCATTAAGATTCCGATGATGGACGGTGATTTGGGTGTTTGTTTGTTTGTATTGTTTTGTTTGTATTGTATTACATCCCCGATAAACCGCCTCAATGCGTAACACACCAGGTTTGTACTGAAGAGTACAAGTTGCATATCCGGACAGATATATTTAAGTTATACAGACTTAAACAATGGCACGTTCGTGTGGGTTTTTTTTTCCTTTATTATCAGAACACGGTTCGTAAGAAAGTCCCAATCATGACTAAACCACAATCACTAGAGGGCCATGCAAAATCTTCCGCGGACTTGGGGAAGTGCCCATATTTACAGCAGAAGTTTTTGTTAATTCAACAAAATCAATCAACAGTCACATGGCCCTCAGTCATTATGGGACAAGTGGTTACGTTACTTAGGTCGCCATGTTACATGAAATAGTAATGTTTATGTGGAAACGTTTTATGTTATGAATATTAACTTGTTTTAATTCCTTAGTTTCTTTGCTAGGTTTGCTTTTATCCTGGATTCCAGCCGTTAAAGCTTTAGCCAAAGAGACAGAGAGAGCGTACTAAAGCCAAAATGGCTGAGATCCAGGCTAGTTAGTTTCCTCTCTGACCTCAAAATCAATTGCCAACAGTCAACATATCCGGGGCTTTTCAACGCCAAACAACTTGTTCGTCAGACTATGATTGAGACTATGTGACTTGTAGAACTTTTCTGCGCATGCCCTGGCAAATATAGCGCTTTGCCCTATACTCCAGCAGGTGACCTTTTGCCCGTTGTCATGACAACAAGATTATTCTTCTCATTTGAGTGACATACCTTTATAGCGGCAGTTTACTTTCCCACCCTCTACGTGTACCGAGCTATATTTGTAAATCAAACATACTAGAGACATACCACTGGTGAACGTAACAAGTTCACAGTTTTTGCAGTTTTTTCATAGCAAGCATACACATATGGAGTTTAGATATAATTTAGAGGGGCAATTGGAAAGGTATAAAAGCATATTTCCGAAAAATGCAGGAGCTTTGCATTTGAAAGAGACAAGTAAGGCAGGTGATTTTCATTCATTCCCTTATTTTAATACTGCCATCTAATGAAGACCTTATGCCTCCAGGCAAGCAGGACAGCGAACTTTTCCCTTTAAGATACTGTTATGTGAAAAGTAGTGACCTCCCTCTGTTAACAAAGCAATGTCGACGTCGCTTAATTAGCAGTGGTCCGTCCCGCTATCCATGTACAGAGTATTAGTGGTTGCAACACCTTTAACACTGCCAACGGTTACACATAATGGTACAATTATGCCCTTGCTGTCCCGTCCGGATCCACCGGCACCAATGCTAACGATAATGTCCGGATTCTAACTCAGAGGTTCTAAGTAATAAAACAAAAGTTCAGGGTTGATTCACACAAACCTACCTCTAGAGAAGGTTGGGCGTGTCTTCGCGTCCGATTCTAGTTCCGCTTTTCAGCCCAGGGCTCAGCTCAGCGATCTTCCAGCAAACGTCAATTAGAACCGTTTTCTGTCTGAATCTGTTTGAATCTTGACAGTTGTTTTTTTTACTTCTGGAGATGTGGCGGAGAAATTCAAACAGATGTAACCCGCTGAATCTGATTTTACAGATTTTTCAGTCCGGCTGTCCCCCAGCCACCGCCATGGTGGGAGGGACTGGAACAGTCTGTAACCTTTACTGTGGCTTAAGTCCACCAATGTGACGTCAATGACATGGCCAATCATAATAATAAGTTTATTGCAAGAATATATTCTCCGACTGCTTCAGTTTTGTTTCCTAATACAATGGATAACCTTTAAACCTTTGGACCCGTAATGAGTAATGCCCAAGCAGATATGTGACAGTATATATTTTTTTCTGACGCTCTCTATTCAACATACATCAAGATACATGGTACAATATACAAGATATTTCAATCGGAGATTACAGTGTTACCACACTGAATTAAAACCAATACACAAACGTTTATTAAAAGGTACTTTGATTATTTTTGTCATAAGGATGACTTCGCAGATTTTATTTTCTCTTGTCATTTTTTCCGACTGCTTCAGTTTTGTTTCCTCTGTACAAGGTTATAAGCCCTGCCTTGTCTAGTCTATCCCATAATTTCAACTCCATTTTGAAATCATGATTGGTGTAGAAAACGAACTTCTGAAAATCTTTTTCGTAATAGTGATCGCTGTACTGCCTGTGATCGGCAGTGATGAAACCATAGGCGTTCGTGACGTCACAAGTGTGCAGCGCGGTCAGCAACATGTAGGCCCCCTTAGAGGGCTGGTAGGTGCCTTCGAACCGTCCGTAGCCGCGTGAAGAGTTCAGCCAACTGAGGATTAAGATATGTTAAAACACCATAATATCGAAATCCGTGCACAATTTCGACCCTGGCTACCTCCAACTCGTGAAACAGTCCACAATAAGGGCTTAAAGGGGAGGTTATAGCTTAGCTTGCCATTCCTTTCACAAGATCAGACAGATACAAACGTAGTGCTATTCCTTACTTAACCCAACTACTGAACACCAATTTGTACGGTGTAATCTGTTATATATGCTACTGCTGTACATCTTTTGTATATATTCTCCGATTGTTTGAGTGTGATCTTTTTGTACTTTTAATTTCAAGACTGCGTAATTCAGCCGGTTGAATTGAAGGAAGGTAACATCGGCTGCAATGCTGTTTTAATTTCTGTATGTCAATTCCTGAATAAACCATTTATATATGTTGGAAAATCCCTGGATAACGAGGTTCTTCAATCGCAACCACTATATGTACATACAATCACAGCCGACGTTTCGGTAACCGCGCCTGCCACCTTCCTCGGTTACAGGTTCATTCCATACCGCAACTAGGTGTCGCAGGTACGCAAAGTACTGTCGTATACACACGCACAAGTATTGAAATATATACAACACTGAACATTTTCCAGCGGGAATTAATAACAATGACTATGATATTGAGTCCGCAAGTCAAGGAATTCTTGAACAAGCTCTTCATATGTTTTAGTAAACTACCGCAAGGAGGCTCTAATCAAAATAGTATCAAAGACTATAAAATCGAAGGGCAGTTAAGGTCCTAGACCTAGAGGTCGCCCTAGAGGAAGATGGGAAGACCAGATCTTCAACACGCTCCAGGGGCTGGGGATCACCAGAACCGACTGGAGGGTCTATGCCGAGAGCAGACCAGCCTGGCGAGCCCTATGCATGTCTGCAGCCGCCATGCATCAGACACTGATGCCTGCGAATGATTGATTGCAGTTACTTGTTTTAAAAGACTAGAGATCAACACTTACTGGTACTTCAGATACCGCATGAAGTCAGGATGAAGCATCCGGAACTTCGTATTCGCGGGTTTGACGCCATACTCAGACCGGGGGCTGGATTTATCGTTTTTGAATAAAGAAAAGCACAATTCTTAGGTCAAATATACACATCAGCTGTAGTTAATAAAGGGTTTATGTCCCGCCCCGATCGCTAGGTCAGGTGCAAGTATATGGTAGCATAAGGCCTGGTGGTCTGTTCTTAGAGGATACTTTATAATTAACCCCCGAATCAAGCACCCAGTTGTACCGTCACACACCATGCCTGTCACGTTCTATGCTTTCCCAGGCACAGAACGTGACACAGCCCGACCGTCACAGACTGTGCCCGGAAGTGCTGTCAATCACTGTGACTGACGGGGCAGTGATGCCCGCGTTTCCATATAAGGCAGCGTGTTTTTGTTTACCGCAAAAGCACGGTTTGTGACACTCCGGCACTGTCACGAACCGTGCCTCAGGACACAGTCGTGAATGGCACGGTTCGGGACGGATTTCTGTTGTAGAAATTCGTGATGAGACGTCCGTCTGTTTGTGCCACATCAACTCTAAGTCCAAATCATCCAAGACAAGCGCGAAATGTATTTCAATGAGCGAGAATTACGCTGATTTTTTCTCATCCCAGCGCCCCGAAAAAAACAAAGATGGCGGGCTGCAGGGAAAAAACGCGTTGGGCAGACTCCTCCCCCTCAAAACACTAAGCTCCGCCCAAAAGCACAGTATGGGATAAGACCCCCTGTGTGTCACGAACTGTGCTCGGTTGGGCACCATTAGTGACGGTGTCCGAGTGTCACAAACCGTGCTTTTGTCCCAGGCACGGTTTGTGACACGCGGGCACTGTCACAAACCGTGCCTAGGCACCAAACGTGACAAAGCACCAAACGTGACGCAACACCAGTCTAGCGAGGTGGCTTATAATGCGGTTATCGGAACCTAGCCTCTACCAGGCTCCGCGGATCGCTGGGAAAATAGTAGAAATTAGCCAAATAGAGTGAAATGTACGCAAAAAATAATTACTCAAGCAACTGGATAAAGTTTTGAAACAGTCAGACGTTTCAGACAGCATCCACTGTCTTTCGTCAGTGACTAACGAAGGAACTAAGAACACTAGGTTTTATACCAAAACTCTGAATGGGTATGTTAATGAGGTTAAGACAATTTAGGATGTCTTGAAGTAGTCTTTAAAAGATTAATTCAAGACAAAGTTTTGTGCCAATAGTTCAATTAGCTACTGTTGATTTGAAATGTATGAAGGGAGTCGGCTACGGAGAGAGGGTCTTTTAGGCTGCGCCTGCGAATGTAACCCTCCATGGCCAAAGTCCCCCGGCAAATGTTCTCCCTATAGCCGGCGCGGTTAGTCTGGTAGAGACTAATCGGAACCGTTCACGGGCTAGTTTTACGTCACCATATTGACACTTTTCATCATTTGTAGCCTATACATGGGGTATGACGGCCTCATAACAAATGCCGGCTCCTGATTGAGTAACCTACAGTTCGGGCTATATGATTATAAACAATCCATCATTATCTTCACCAATAATCTGCCCATATGATAACATTTTCACTTAAACAAATGATGATCAACTTGCTAGCTAGAAATTGAATAGATAAATAAGAATGCAGTTATCCCAATCTCGGGACATAAGCATAGAAAACAATAGGGATGCTTAAATATATATAGGTAGCTGGGTGCTATATCAGACAAAATACACATATACACATACTCGTGAGTCTTGTTTTCTCCTGATCGAATCGTCTTCCAACTGATGGCGGCATCAAGATACACGTAATCCCTCCTATCTTTGGAAATGGAGACATACACCGTGTCCTGGAGTAGTGGAAAAATGTCGAAGTGTGTCATTAGATGCTAAATGTCCCTAAAGCTCACCTCTCACTAATGTGATATGAGGGGGCACTCTTATAGTGACTAGGGCCATTCTTATTTGATTTATATATGTAGGACATTCTCTGGGCACATCGAAAGCGAGGCGCGCGTGCGAAGAAAAAAATTAAAGTTGGCCACACAAAAGAGTTTCCTTCATTTTGAAATGTAAGTGGTCGGGAAGGTTGAAAAAATTACTCAACACGCACGCAGAACAGGGTGTACCAAACAATCCATTGTATATTTTTGTTCTCTCACATCTTCTTCTTTGACTTTGGAATTGACTTTAGTATTCTACGACATACATGTATGTATCCATAGACTATATTTTTGTTTGCATTTTTCCGAATATATTTGCTCATTTTCCAGCTTCTTTGTATGATTTACAGTACGGTCTGATTTTTTTTATAAAGGACAAATATCTATGCGCGCGCGGGTGTACCCATATACTAGATATCAAATCAGTGTGGCCTAAGATAAAGCTTTCAGATTAAAACAATTCATCAAAAAGACTCAGAAGTATCTTTTTTTTAAGTTGACCGATCCTCACCTTGTCTCGAGGCGGGTGGCTGAAGCCATATCGATGCGCGCGTGACACCGACCTCTTCATGCTCTTGACGCTGTGGACGTAAAAGGATGTTCTTCTCCCAACGTCATCTTCGAACCCCTCAGTAATGGCGGCGTTCACTCTATTGTACCAATAACAGAAGTTTGCCTAATGTTAATGCATGCTTGTAATGGCGAACTGAATTTTGGTTACTAGAGTTACTAGAGTATTCTTCAATCAGTGACATATTTCAAAGGTAACAAACACGTACCTCCAAATTTTCGACGTCTACTGTACGTCTTATTCACATAAAGTGGGCATCGAGAATTGAAGAATATTCTAGTAACTGTGATTATACTTGTGATTATTCTTCAACGAACTTAATTTTGTATTTAGCCCATGGCTACATCCTCTCAGCCAATGGAAAGCCCCCATTTTTTTGTGGTTATATCCACATAGTGTGAGGCTATTAAAAAAGCGTGAGATTATTTCATGCAAATGAGGAAAAAATTATGTAATTAAGTATGGTGCTATCGGTGAGGGATATACGCATGAAACCTATTCTAACGTCACCAATCCTTACCTATCTATAATAATAATGGTTTATTGGTCACAAATTACCCGTGCATTGGCAGACAGTGCTGAATTGCTGCAGGGTTTACATAGTATACAACAGATATATATTTGCTCCACACTTGCACTTTGTGGAACTGTCGCAAGGGTCTGGGCGGCTGCCATTCGGCGCCAGCAGGTGACCTCAATACGACCTTCCCCAACCGACGTCAGGTACCCATTCACACCTGGGTGGAGTGAGGAAAGTCGTGTAAAGTGCCTTTCCCAAGGGCACAAGGTCGGGCA
This sequence comes from Branchiostoma lanceolatum, assembly GCF_035083965.1. Taxonomy (NCBI): domain Eukaryota; kingdom Metazoa; phylum Chordata; class Leptocardii; order Amphioxiformes; family Branchiostomatidae; genus Branchiostoma; species Branchiostoma lanceolatum. The sequence goes on along the minus strand of NC_089722.1, from coordinate 2,949,412 downwards.
CAAGACATGGCAGGATTCGAACCCGGGACCCCGCATCTTTGACCACCTCTTCTGAGGAGGATAATCAGTATCTTATCATAGACAATCTACTGAGTTAGATAGGTAAATACCATAGATCAGGGCTCATCGACCATCCCTCAACCGAGACGGGAGCCGATACAGACTGCCGGGCACCTTTGACAAGTTTCTGACGTCACACTTCCGTCCAGGTCACGTGACGTAGGCTTTGGGTCATTTCAAATTGAGAAGAGCCAGAGGACTGATCGAAAGCTTGTTGGTGAGCGCTTCATTTCGTGAAGGGAAATATCGCATAAAATCTTCTACAATGTCAATTACCGTTACAGATTCATTCGAACTATAAAGATTTATGTGCGGCGTAGGAGGATATAACCATGTATGGAAAACGTAAAGGAAGCAAATAAAGTACCTTCATACCACCTAGCAGAGGTTCAACTCCGGTTGGTTTTTGGCGTGTCTTTAGGCGTTTATTGCCAGGCTTTCTATTACTATTCAAGATCAACCAAGCTACACACGTATAACACTCTAGTCTTATCCGTCCTCTTGTACGGTGCCGAGACATGGACCCTTAAACAGGCACTAGCACACAAACTAGATGCCTTCGACTCTCAGTGCTTGAGGAAGATTGAAGGCATCCGTTGGGATGACTTCATTACCAACGAAACGGTCCGTTGCAGAACTAACCAACTGCCGGTTAGTTGTAGAATCACCAAGCAACAGATGATCTTCCTGGGTCACGTCTCCAGGGCGGTTCCTACTCAGGACGCCATCAAACTGATTTCATCGGAACCCAACCCATCATGGAAGCGACCTAGAGGTCGCCCTAGAGATGTGAAGACCAGATCTTCAACACGCTCCAGGGGCTAGGGATCACCAGAACCGACTGGAGGGTCTATGCCGAAAGCAAACCAGCCTGGCGAGCCCTATGCATGTCTGCAGCTGCCATGCATCAAACACTGATGCCTGCGAATGATTGATTTCTATTTTGTCCCGTTTTCTTTATGTCCGTTGAACAAAATAGAAACCCTGACAATAAACGCCTAAAGACACGCCAAAAGCCAACCACGGCCGAACTTCTGCTTGGAGGCTGCGAGAAGTACCTCCAGACAAAGTCGTGTGCGTCTATCTCCCTCCCCTTGCCAGACCCCCTCATAATCCCGCCGTTGCCGACCACAGCACACCGGATACAGCCGGCATGGTCAGGCGTCCTGCCCGGGAACATGTAGCGGTGGGCTGACGTGTTCAGGTGACGGAGACTGCTCTCTATGTCTTCAGTAAATATATAAAACAAAATGCTCAAGTCATGAGGCAAAAGTGGATGATTTGTTATCAAGAATTTCAAAGTTCGTATCAGCTATTTCCTTCTTAACAAAATGGAAAACTATAATTATTAAAAGAATAGAACCAAGTGTTTTATTTCTGTAACATTTTTTTCACGTGTCAATAATTCTAGTGCTTAAAATGTAAAATGTTCTAGGAGGTGCCTCGAACACGTTGGTTAAAGGGGGAAGCTAGCGACCCCACTGTATATATACCCTACTACTGAAACAACAAGTAAAACTACTGCCCTATGTGCCAATTACTATAGCTAGGCACTAGAGGGGTCTGAACGAATGAATGAAAGAACGAGCGAACGAACGAATGAACGACCGACTTGAGTGCTAGTAAATGTTACCATTGTGCCTGAAAATAATTTAATCAGGTTGGTAGAACCGTTGGTAGAATCCGCTCAACAGAGGGATACTTGGCGTCTGACAAGGGAGGGGTTCCTCCAAAGGAGTGATGATACCCTGGAATGATGATGTAGAACATAGGATACTAGATACTTCATTACACAACCTGTGACTTTCAGTGATGAATCGGGACGAGGGGGAATACAAACTTAGCCACGTTTGGGATTGTGTTCTCGTCGCAAAAGCGCCATCTACATCGGCTACTTATAGCGACGAGAAGCAGCAAGTACTCCAGTCAGAAGCTCTGAAGAAGGTGCCTGACCGACACCGAAACGTCAGCAGCTAGAAAGTCACTGGTTGTTTGAAAAAAATGAAACTCCAATATCCTGTTACAATTATGATTTTAGTTACCTTCATACGGCATGTCTTTCCAGCCGTAGCTCGATTTAAACTGCTGAAGTCTGACGTACTCCTCATGGTTGACGTGCTCGTCCCACATCAGGACCGCGATGTCGGGGATGAACTTTTGTCCGTCCGGAACTTTCTCTGGGGACTTCCGTATTGCACTGGGGCATTTCTGTAAGGGGGAAACCAATCCATGCAGAATGTTGCCCTAAGGAGGACCGATGTTTGGGCAGAAATGGACCAATGTTGATGTTTTTGTATTTTTGCATACAGATGGTTTGAGTGAGTGAATATCCAGTACTATAGTACATAGAAATGTTTGAATGAGGAAACATTATTACACTCCGAATAGAGATGGTATAGTGACTGCATAGTGCATGGTATAGTGAGATGGTTTGAATGAGTGAATATCAAGCCATCTCTCAATAGAAGTGGCTTGTGTGAGTGAGTGAGTGAGTGAGTGAGTGAGAGTGAGTGAGTGAATATCAACTACTATCTGAAACTTTGATGGTTGAGTGAGTGAGTGAGTGGGTGAGTGAATGAGTGAGTGAGTGAGTGAGTGAGTGAGTGAGTGAATGTGTGAGTAAGAGAGTGAGTGAGGGAGAGAATATCAAGTACTATCTGAAACTATGATGGTTGAGTGAGTGAGTGAGTGAGTGAGTGATTCAGTGAGTGAGTGATTCAGTGAGTGAGTGAGTCAGTGAGTCAGTTAGTCAGTGAATATCAAGTACTATCTGAAACTTTGATGGTTGAGTGAGTGAGTGAGTGAATATCAAGTACAATCTGAAACTTTGATGGTTGAGTGAGTGAGTGAGTGAGTGAGTGAGTGAGTGAGTGAATGAATGAATGAGTGAGTGAGTGAGTGAGTGAGTGAGTGAGTGAATGAGTGAGTGAGTGAGCGAACGAATAGAGAGCTTAGAAGTGAGACTAGCAATATTTTGAAAATTCAATGAATGGGTCACCGATTTTGTGTAGGTGTCGTCTCGTATGAACCAGGTGGGACTCCACTTGTCTGGAGACACTGTGGAGGGTGCGCGAGGTCCAATTTTCCTGGGTTTTAAATTTGGCGTTGCGTCTGTCCGATATCGTCTTGTAACGACTACTAGGGAACCGTTCAGATCAGTTTTAAAGTTGTTAAGTTCAAATATGGTTTGGTTTCCATTCATTGTTTCCCCGTTCTGTGCTATGTTAAAAGTCTGAGGTGGTTTAGTTGTGCGCTCGGCCTTGGCTAGTTCCTTTGATATGGTCAACTTCGGATTCACTTGAGTTTTATTCTCTAACGTATCAGATGTCCTGAAAAATCAAGATCAGGAGAGGTCAAGACACTGAGGATACGGACAAGTAACAAATAACGAAAGAAAGAAAACCATTTACCCGTTATAGTCTACAGATACATGCAGATACAGAAGCTGGTGTGTTACGCGAATTCAAGGGCGGTAATTCCGACTATACAAATTCAGATACAGATACGGATACGGATACAGAAGCCGGTATGTTACGCCCAATTTCGACCATACAGATACAGATAGATACAGATACAGATTACATATACATATACATATATATATATATATATATATATATGTATACGTATACGTATATACATATATACATATACATATACCTATTCGTATATATACGTATACATATACATATACATATACATATTATACATATACATATACCTTATTGCCCAATTCAATGCCAAACCCACGTCGGCCAGACTCTTTTGTAGGTAGAACGAAAGGAGCCCGAGCACCATCAATAGGCACAGTAGGAATAGCCATTGCAAGCGCCACATCTGCGGGGAAAATAGCATTACTCTCTCTTATGTGGGGGGGGGGGGAGGTCGATGCCTATAACCACCCCAAGAAACGCCTCGTTCCAGTCGCTCACTCGGTGGTTTATTCGGTGGTTTATAGTAACCGACCCTGCATTATGGCCCCGTATACAGCTCAGGGCGGGTCATTAACACAATATCATAAATGTTCCATTTAAGACCCCAGCAGTAACCGATGTAATACATAGAGTACGTCATATTTTGTTGAATACTAATAAGAGATAAGTAGTAAGTATACGTACTAACCGTTGCAGATTTTATTATCAACTTGTGCGGCTCTTTCGCAAGACGTCACTGTAGCAGTTATTTATTCCAGCGATGTCGTCGGTACCAGTATGTTCTTAGATAGAATATACGTGGCATGAAAAGCCACGCATTCGGGCTTAATATTTTGTGATACGTATCCGGGTTACGTATGTTTTTGTGTACACATCATCCGTAGGCAAGTCTGATCCTGCAGTTTTGAACAATATCACTAGAGACGTCGACCGCTGCCGCACTGTCTTCTCGTGTTACCTTCGGAACAGGCTCGATCTGATTTGATTGATTAATTGATTGATTGATTGATTGGTTGATTGATTGATTGATTGATTGATTGATTGATTGGAGTTGATAGTCTGGAATTAGTGGAATGGAGTGACTTGCAAGAGAGTATTAGATGTGGTTGCCAGGGAACATACAACATCATTCTCTCAAAGATCAGCAACTATGCCACATGAGTGGACATCTTTAGGTTGCTACTCATCAACATGCACCTAATTACAGCAGCGCAGGGATAGAATCGCTAGGTCAATGCATGAGCTCCGTGCATGAGGTCAATGTCAGACCATTAGACAGCGACCTCTAGCGAACCAGATCCAAAGCGCACGCTCCTGGAGATGTCGTGATCAGCACCAAGGTCAGAGACAGTAACCTTCGGAACAGACCTGACCATTGAAAAGGAGCCGATAGCCTGGAATAGGCTTGGCGGTAGTACTGTTTAAAAGAAACGGATAGCCTGGAACAGGCCTGACGGTGCGGTCATAGAAAAGGAGTTGATCCCCTGGATCAAACGTTGTGTGACGTGTCTATTGTCTTTTTCCCGGTCACAGCTATAGATACAGAAATAGACATTGTACCATGATTTCAACTGAAGAAAATGCACTCGTGTAAACAGTATTGTGACCTTTTATTCCCACATGGATACATCTTTTGTAATAATCTCTAGGTATTCTACATACAGGTTCTTCGCAGCTGGCGTTGTATCTTAGTTTATGTAGTACCTGGGCCGCGAAAACATTCGATGCGGGTGTTCCGGACCGGGTGATATGACATAAATGAAATACAACACGGTGTATTCCACATTCTATATGTATCAGTCATTACTTAAATTGCTACTCTGTTGCACGACAGTTGTTCACGGTACAATATAATGTATGGCAACAGCTATTAAACATAATACAAAATAGAGATATAGAATGAAACTTAGCATCTTACTGACTAAAACAATAGGAGCTCGAAAAGTGCTTGATACAGTGTTAACGTTACAATCGAGTGGGCCGGCTAGACATGAGTTTCGGTACTCTCCAAGCAGAGGTTGGTGGGCGAAGATTGTGACCGTTTTATGCCCCGTTTTTGTACGCTTTCTGCTTGGAGAGTAAGTTTCGGTACTTTCTCATCTTTCACTGCATTTCCTATCTCCACGCCATTAAGGCACTCGCACACCAAATTAACAGAACGGAATGCTTTCTGTGCTGTCACTCTGTAGTTTCACAAATTAAAAAATGGTAAAAGTAGCCCTATAGCCTTTTGTGAGGCCGTAGGAACAGTGGGTTGTTATTCACATTGTTCCGTATTAATGATCCATACCGTAAAAGAAAGTTACATAAAAGAACGCACGTACATTTCTAATTGAAAGAAAACTATGATATACTGATCCTATATAGAGTCATATTTGCAAGTCCAGATATCATAATGTCAAGAAAATGCATTTTTGCAAGATCTTGACTTTTAATATGCAGAAAAAAATAGTTTAAAGAAGGTAACTGTTTCACATTATATAGAATTATAGAATGTGGGGAAAATATATATTTCTATAAGCTTTCAACCAAAATCTGGCTGAAACAGCGTTTGCATGCACGGATGTACCTTACACAGTATTTTACGAAAGAAAAGACAAAGCTATCCGCCCTCTAGTTTGCCTCGCAGATGAAGGCGCTCCTGTAAACGCAGCTGCTTACAGCCCACTTAAACCCGTGCTTGGCAGACATCAGGACACACCGACCCCCGCGACCCCCGCGGCCCCCGCGCCTCCCTCCCGTCGGCTGCCCATCCGCCCAGTCGGTGAAACTCTCCGTGGTCAGGGCTAGGGGACGTCCGTCCTCCCACATCCACCCAGATCCTCCACCGCCGCTCTCCGTAAGGCCGATCCAGACACCACGATTACGCAAACGGGAGACCAAACGCCGGGGGAGCTGGGACCTAAAGACAGGAAATGAAATGTGCCTGAATATATAATTCAACTACATTCTAGAAGGAGACAACCCTTACTGGGTACAAATAGGTAAATATATAAAGAAAGTTTAGATCTTAGAACTAGTAGTGTAAGTGATAGTTTAAACTCGACATGTTGAAGTATTCATATACTTGTGATACTTGTACTAAGGTTAATTATTTTGTATCCCATTGTTGTTGTTTGCATGTTTAGTTGTAGAAGACCTTACGGAAGTCGCTGTAATTTTGTTGTGTCAATAAAGATTTCTGTATATAGCATTAGTCCATGATAACTTGTCTTGACATTATCCTGGCCTTTATGACAATTTGATGTAAAAAGTAAGTCTGAAATCTTGTAGCGACTCTAAACTAAATCGTATCAACGAGAGACCCAAACCCCACGCCTGTGCAGCTAGGACCTAAAGACGGGAAAAGAGATGTGCAAGAATATATATAATCAATCCATAATGACGTGTAGAAGGAGGTAGGTAATTGTTTTGACATTAGCTTGGCGTGCATGATTTATGAATAGGAATTTTGTAGTGACTATGAACTATACATGTAATTTGAATCTAAACTCTTCCGTTTAATGCCATGGATTACCTGCGATCAGCCAAGAGGTTTTTCACTTGCTTCACGCCTTCTTCATTCTTCAGCAGGAAGATATGTCCGTCCTCGCCCTCACAGGCCCGCTTGGCCTGGCTGTAGGATTGAGGACGATCCAAGTAGAAGCGAAGACATTTCCCCGGGATCTGTGTCTCGTCGTAGCCCTCAGGACAGGTCTCGATAGCTTCAGAGAGTTCCAGAAAAATGCGCTCATGATCAGTCGTAAAACGGAGCATTCATCTTTAACATTAATATATCACCATTCAATCGCCGAAAATGGTAAATGACTAGCCTCCGTCCATCGATAATGGAGCTTCACTGTATAGCAGACTACCCTGTATAGCGGACTACCTCAGCCGATTTGCACTATTTTCCCATCGATAGGACGGGGCCTGGTAGAGGCTAGTAAATGACTACTTTGCTGGTACGTTGATGAAGTTTAGACATCCAGGTAGTAAGAAATGCCAAAAATAGTTACTCAAGCAACTGGATAACATTTTGAAACAGTCAGACGTTTCAGACAGCATCTGCTGGACTACTTAGTTAGCTGGGATCGGCAGGTTTTTGCTAGAGTCGGTCAGGTAACAACATTTTTTCCTAGGCCGTAGCATCATTGTTCGAAAGGGATGTCCCTGCAGCTCAACTGGTATCAACCTCACAGTTGAGCTCATGGTTCAAATTAGTTGGTAACTGGGAGACCCCGGCTCAAATCCTGGGCTGCACCCGTCTTTTAGAAGGGACGTAAAATGGGAGGAGGTTCCTCGAACACATTAAAGGGGAATGGCTAGCAACCCTCCCTGTAAAAATATACCCTGCTACTGAAACAACAAGTAAACTTGCTGCCCTATATATGTGACACTTGGCACTACAAGGTGAAAAACAAGTATACTTGCTGACCTATGTGCCACTTGGCACTTCAAGGTGAACAACAACAGCAACGTATAGGCATACTTCTCTAAGGAAAGATCATTACCTGTGCAGCTGACGAGTGGATTTCCTGTATAACCACGTGGGCAGGCACAGATGACGCGTCCAGCATCGTCTCGGCAGGTGGCGCCATGACCACACGGACTGGGGGAGCAGGCGTCGATGCCTGTAAAGAATCAAAGTAGTAAAGACAAACAAAAGTAAGACAAAATGTGAACTGGTGATGAAAACGTAGCATACTGCAAGGGAGGTTATCATGCAGGTGACATTAGCGTGTTTGTAGGTACTCTTATTTTGTTGGTGGACCTTTTGTCTGTTTTTACCTCTATGAAAAATGGGACGGTATTGTTATGGTGTGTCTGTGTCACAGCAAGATCCTGACTATGTAGGTATATTAAATGCTTACTGTTAGCTGCTGCAAATAACTTTATATCAAGCTTAAATCGAAATTAAAGGACATTTGTATCATGCAGTATCGATATATATATCAGAGCAACCAAGCAGCGATAATGATCAAGGTAGACGTCACACTGCATCATTCTTTACCCGGTATGCAGCTGTCGAGTGGATTTCCTGTATAACCACGTGGGCAGGTACAGATTGCACGTCCAGCATCGTCTCGGCAGGTGGCGTCTTGACCACACGGGCTAGGAGAGCAGGCGTCGATGCCTTCAAAGAATCAAAGTAGTAAAGACAAACAAAAGTAAGACAAAATGTGAATTGGTGATATATGAAAACGTCACATACTACAAATGAGGTGGCATTAGCGTGTTTTTTGCAGTCTTGTTTTGTTGATGGACCTTTTGTCTGTTCTTTACCTCCATGACAGATGGAGGTATTGTTTTTGGTGTGTCTGTGTCACAATAAGATCCTGACTATGCAAGTAATGCTTACTGTTGGCTGCTGCAGGTAACTTTATATCAAGATTAAATCAAAATGAAAGGACCTTTGTATTATTCTTTATCAGGTATCAGAGCATCCAAGCAACGATAATGATCAAGTTAGATAGGTATGATGTCACACTGCATCATTTTTAAAGGCATCCAGAGCATTTTATGAGGCTGGAAACTTGAATTAAAAAACTCAACTCTCTAGTCATTCCTACAGATAGTAAGTTTCAATAACACTATACCATTATACATCGCCATTATTTAGGCATTAAAGGAGCAAAGATACTATGTCGTTGTGTGGTGAGAACTGATGAAAATCCAAGCCATAATAGACTGATCCTAGTCATTCCTACAGATAGTAAGTTTCAATAACACTATACCATTATACATCGCCATTATTTAGGCATTAAAGGAGCAAAGATACGATGTCGTTGTGTGGTGAGAACTGATGAAAATCCAAGCCATAATAGACTGATCCTGACTGTCCATCACAATTAGCGGTTCGACCAATGAGAGAGTGACTGCTAGTCCGTCAAATATTTGCATTTTTATATTTTGAATTTGCATTTCTACGTTTTGACGGAGGTGGGCGGGGCTATGGTAGCTACAGTATTTACAGTAGGCGCGTGAAACTAAAAGATTACCATGTAGCTTATTTTTGTGCCGTTTTTGCGCACTTTGGAAAAGAAATCCGGACGCGAATATAGTAAACAGTGGCATTAATTGTCAATTTCACAAAGATGACACCAACTACAATATTTCCAATTTTCATGTGTTATAAAATGCTCTGGGTACCTCTAATGATAGATTATTACCTGTGCACCTGACGAATGGGTCACCGGTATAACCAGGTGGGCAGGAACAGATGGCGCCAGTTCCAGGTGCAGCAACGTCTTGGCAGGTGGCGTCTTGACCACACGGGCTTGGAGAGCAGCCGTCGATGTCTGTAAGGAAAGAAAACAATCCTCGCAGTTCCGTGCAACTATATACAGTTATAGAAATCTTGTCCGGCTTAGAGAGGTCGATTGGTTATAGGTATGATATTGTTACTTTGCTAAAATATTGCCCTCAACTTGCGTTGTCTGTCTCTAAAGCGAGCCACACAGTTGTGCAGGTACTACAGCAGAGGACTAGTCCGCTTGTATTGACGTCTGTTCAACTCCATACTCTGTTTCATATATATTCGTCCGTTTCCAAGTATGCGATCATATGATAAATAGAGTCAACTCAATATAAGTGTCATTCTCTAAAGAAAGATTATTACCTGTGCACATGACGAATGGATTGCCGGTAGTACCAGGTGGGCAGGTACAGATGACACGTTCATCAACGTCTCGGCAGGTGGCGCCCTGACCACACAGGCCAAGGGAGCAGCCGCCGATGTCTGTAAAGAAGCGAAGTAAAGACGAACAAAAACGACGTGACGTTACAATGTTTCAAACGAGATTAAATTTCACCAATATAAATTTTGAAGCAAGTAAACCAACGTCTTTTTCAGACATTTTCAGACATAATTCATCGCAATTGTGGACTTCCATCAAGCTTCTGAAAATGAAAAACATGAAGTAGATATATTATCTTTAGATGTATGGAGAGAAGCAAATCAATGCGATATGATACCGTACTTGCAAACGATGATACTGCAAACTCTAACGCTTTGTAAAATAGAAAACGTGACATCAGGACCGTGCAACTACATGATATATATATTTATACGTATACCTTTATGGAAATGTGCATTAGTTATTAGTCCGTCTTATAATGGTTGATCAGCAAAGAACAACATTGAGAGCTATGTGTTAAGTATAGGATATAGACATTTTCTCTCCAATATTACAATAAACCTCAGCTGATTTTTGGTATCAATCATGTACACGTATAACGTTATGACCATACATCGAAATTCTGTTTCGAAAATATGAACGGCTACCAAGAATCCTTCGTGGTGGGTTTTTTTCTAAGAATAATATGATAACTACATCATATTCAGTTAAGCACTAAGCATCATCGGACAGATTCACACACGTTTTTTGAGTCGACTTGGAGTCAACTCAGGACTGTGCAAGGAGAACCCTCGGCCACTCAAGTAGTGTTTTCTAGTAGGAAAACTCCAATTGAGCAGCCCAAAGCTCCTCACACACAGCCTCAAGTCGACTCCGAAAAGTTGTGTGTAAATCGTTGCCTGGAATCCAAACCTATTATAGCTCCCGAGTCTCCTCTCCGCTATATATTATCTCTGCTATTTGCGGAAAGGACACTCGTACTCGGGAGCTATAATATGTTTGGATTCCAGGCTATGTAAATCGAGCCATTGTCTTGATCGAGCAGGATCGTCACCTGTACACCCGGTTCCAGCTGACTCCCCGTCGCCCTCGTACCCAGCTGGGCAGGTGCAGATCGGACCTGTCTTACTACCCTCACATGTCGCCTTGGAATCACACAGGTCAGGAGAGCAACCTGTGGGTTCTGTTGTAAGAATCAATCTTTATTCACCCCGACAAATCGATTGCATTCAAACTCGGATTCGATCAGCCATGACCCGACAAATCGCTTTCTGTGCTGCGTTAACGACTAAATCTGACAAAACAAACTCCCCAGTGAGATGGTGGAAGGTGTCAGCTTTAAAAGTTGTTTTCAGGATGACAATTTTGGCACTTTGGAAGTGACTGAACTTGCCCGCGATTTAACGTTTAGAAAAAAAAAAATTTTGCTACTTTTCTTTAAAGTTAAATCGCAGGCACGTTAAATCACTTCCAAAGTGCCAAAATTGTCAATCTGAAAACATTATTTAAAAGCTGACACCTTCCACCATCTCACTGACGAGTTTGTTTTGTCAAATTTAGTCGTTAACGCAACTTAGAAAGCTATTTGTCGGGTCATGGCTGATTCGAATCCGAGTTTCAATGCAATTGATTGGTCGGGGTGTTATTGACACAACAAAAGCACAGCGACTTTCGTAAGGTCTTCTACAAAAGTATACATGCAAGTGATACAACAGAATGAAATGTGGAAGCAGCACTGTTAAGCTCTAAACAAGCTGAAGCACGGGTAAAATATGTGACATCTACGAGGCAAATGCATGGCCGCGGTCGCATTCTCCGTAGCCAGGGTTTTGCTGGGTGGGGGGGGGGGTGTTCTTTTGTAGATTTTTGGGCAAGCGAAGGCATGAGATTTCTTGCATGACCACCGCCGGAAACGTTTCAAAATTCAACCCTCTGTAATGGCATTTCCTGTGGTTTTGAGAGGATTTCAACGTTAGGCTGTCGATAACAGCACTGTCAAGAGGGGTGATGCATTGATCATTCTCTTCGGTACCTCTGAGTGTGTGAGGGGGGGTCAACGCTTCCGACTCCATTGCCGAATGGCACAGTCCAGTGAGATACCCGCTTAATGCTAGGGTCACATTTTCAAGCCGGGGCCCGGCCGGGCAGTTTGCCGGAACGAAAAGTACGACATAGAAGACAACAAAAGACATAAAAGTAAAACTGGTTATTCATAAGCATGATCTGTGCATATTTCTTGATACGAATTTTTATTTTACGTTCCCGTAAACATCCCGGCCGGGCCCCGGTATTGCTTGGGTCACATTTTCGATCCGGGGCCCGGCCGGGCAGTGTTTGGGAACAAAAAGTATGATATAAAAGACAACAAAAAACACAAAACGTACCAAAAATCATTCAAGAGCATAGCTTGTGCATATTTATTGATATACATTTAGATTTTGCGTTTCCACAAACAGCCCGGCCGGGTCCCGGCTGGGAAATGTGACCCAAGCATATGGAAATGTCACCCAAGCATTAGATCACCTACCAGCACAGTACGCCAGGTTGCATGCCGGGGCCGCGGGGAGTTTGTACACGTAGAAACTGCCGCACGACTTCACCTGGATGCTTGTTGACCATCGACAGGGGTCGGTGTCGAACAGGGCGCACGCCTGGCGGGTCACCTCGCCGTCAGCTGCGGTCGGATGGTTCCCCCTCATCCACATCGGGGCCTCGGTGCCGCATCGGTTCATGGACGGGGGCGGGTGTGTTGGCATCGACGTGCCGGCGGGGATCTGGAAGCGGTACCACTCCCCGTTGAAGCCGCGATCACAGTGCTTGTGGTTCAGGGCACCGTCATTCTCGAGCTCAGTACTCCTCCATGCTGCGTTCAGCACAAGGTAATTATGGCAAGGATCTTTGTTTGTGCCTGGGTCTGAGGTACAAAATGACATGGATGCTTCCTCAGTAATGCTTCGGTCCAAGTTGAAAAAAAGGGGTCTCGCCGGGTAGTTCAGGGGCTGTTTTTTTTTTCACTTTCGGGTGTGACCTCTACGTGGCGCCGTGAGACACCTTGTGGCTGCTGGGCTATTTTTCGGCTAATTCAACGCGGCACCCGGTAACAAATAGACGCCGTGAGCTAATCGTGCGAGCACCGGGAGGTCCCCCCCCCCGGTACCCGGCAGTCCACCGAGGCAAATTTGTTGCTTCGGGCCCGGCCGGGACTACACCCCCGAGGGATCTAGCCTTCCTCTATTCTGTCTTTATTGTTAACTGTAGTATCGCTGATTTTTCGGCAGAGACTGTACGTTAAGTTAACGTGTCATCATTTCAAGTTTAAAACATCAACCCGTGACCAACGTATCAATTCTTAAACATGGTTCATACAATGATTGTAACCAATTGATGGAGCATTTTTGTGCAACGATTGTAACGAGTACAATATGTGCAAAACTAAGCAATAATTCTAATGCCTATGCTTTTCTATGTGCGAAGCAGAAACTACATAGGAAGTTAACAGCATGCATATGAATAACTTTTGGAACATCAAACGACGCTACTTCATATACATGCCAGACTGCTAACGGCACGTACCTCGTGCTGTGGTTCTGTGAATCAGGAAAACGACCATCAGGAGTACCTTGGGCAGCTGCATGGTTATAACTGATGCTGTAAAATGCAAACAATATCTTTATTTCATTGTTAACATCACTGTAATCATTCCACTGCTTTATCACCATGACCTGTCCTAAGCTTGTAAGAGCAGAAACGTACAGTAAAGGTCTTTCATTCTATTCATTCATTGTGTATGCGTGCCATGACTCACTTTCACAGCCCACGTTGCCTCGAGCGTTCCAAGCCATGATAGAGCATTTGCCCGTCCTTGTGGCTAAGGTGTGGTGAAAGACCTTGGGTTTAATATGACTGATAAAGCAAAGATAAGCTCTGTCTTGTGAGGGAGGTAAATGTAGACATTGGTGTATTTGCGTGTCATGACTCACATACACAGACCCCATTGCCTCGAGCGTCCCAAGATACTTGCCCGTTCATGTGGCACTTAGACCTTGGGTTGGTTCAGAACAAGTTACCTCCGAAAAAAAATTCATCAGGTTGGTATAATATAGGATATAGGATATTCTTTTTACACAACCAGGCAATCTCACCTGCTAACGTTTCGATGTCTGTCAGACACCTTCTTCAGACCTTCTGACTGGAGTACTGCTTCTCATCGCTATAAGTAGCCGATGTAGGTGGCTGCTTATAACGGTGAGAAGCAGTACTCCAGTCAGAAGCTCTGAAGAAGGTGTCTGATAGACATCGAAACGTCAGCAGGTGAGATTGCCTGGTTGTGTAAAAAGAATCTCCTATATCCCAGTTCACAAGTTAGCTCTCTATTAGATATCTTCAAGTAAAATCCGACCAGCAATTGTGCGACATGTGCCAAAGGCCGTTACAACTGCATTCATGTGTGAAGGTGAAATAATCTAAATATCATATTCTTATCGACATGATGGTGATGATGATCGAATAAAGTCATTATCTCGTATAGACCTAGCCTGGTAACCATACCATCGGGAGCTCCCCGGTATCTCTGCGGCGCTGGGAGTGGTGGCCGCCCGCCCAGGCAAATTCGGCGGCCCGCTCGGGGGCTGGTTTTACGGGCTTGGCTTAACTAGTAGTTTGCTACATACGGAGAGGTGATAACTCGACATGCCAGCTAAGAAGACAGGCTGACAGAAACGGTTAAAATTGCATAGCAAACTGGGCCCGGTAAAACACCCCAAAGCCGACCCGTAGAGACTGGTGACCAGGTTAGTAAATAGACCTGACGAAATGCGTTGGTAGATACGTAAGAACACGGATTGTTTGTGACCGTTTAAAAACATTTCAAGAGCCCGCGAGGGTTGAGAAGTGGGTTATCTAGATCAAAGAGCAGAGAGAAAATTATCTAGACTCTTGACTTATAAACTCGATCTGTGAAACGTTTCTTAGAAAAACAGTTGCGCACGTTCGGAACTTCCTTTTCTTACTGCAGTATCGTCTACCACTTTGCGCCTCAAACTGCTGAAGCACTTTTTAACATACTTGGATAGCAAAGCGGTGCATGGCCAGTAAATGGATCAAGGTAACATCACAATTTTTTCCCCAAATCGGCCATTGCAGACGGTGGGTTTGTGTCAAATGACATTTACCGTGCCTATCATCGGCTAGGGCCATATAGAAAAGTGACAAATCTTTATCTTCATAAGACATGAAAAGGAACACATAGTTGTAACGTTTGGAGAACTATATCTGTCACTGGCCTTGAGAACCAGTCAGTATCACTCTGCCTCTCGGGAAGGTGACAGACGGTCACTGAAACGTCGACCGCGGAGGTAATAATAAAAGCACTTGCTTGTGTACAAAGAACTTTGTTATCCCAGTGACTTATCAACCCGATGTAACTAAATAAACTACTCTCAGGGGGAATGAAATCATTCTACCCACAAAATGAAGATGGTACTCACAGATCCCAGTGAGCAGTCAGTATGTTGCGGATTTAGAACTGACTCGTATAGCCGGGCGGATACTAGTAATTGTGCCGTGCCACGCCGCGCTGTCCACGGCCTCTCCGAACTTGTACAACAACTTTGCTGGTTCACATCAACTTCAGTCTCCATATTGTTTAACAACAAAACCAAGCTGCTGTACATACATGTACTGTGGCTTTTCCATTCTGATTTAAATCAAGGCTCAACGTGCGTTAGATTTACTACTTTTTCGCTGTATAAATACTAATTAATAATATTTTTTTTGAAAATGGTACTGAAAACAATATATCCGAACAACGAAAATTTTGTAGAGACTTTGTTTTTTCTTTTAATTGTTGTAAAATCTGTAATCTATATAACTAAGTAGATGAAAACTTTTAAAGACTGCGTCTTGTATATATGTAGAAAATCAGTATACTGTATACATATATACTCTCTCTCTATGTATCAATACACCGAAAGGGGCTAAACATCAACAAATACATGCGTTATCAAATCTCTACTACAAAGTATTGTTTAGAGCATGCCTATAATCGGGTTAGTTAAGGCAGAAGGTGAATGAACTCATGGCCCTTGCAGCAACAAAAGGAACGGAAAGAAGACAAGGTTCTTTGTACTAAAGCCGTTTGACAACTTCCGCTGAATGAACTGAAAAGGGTACCTGGACAAGGATAGCCCATTTCTCAGATGACACCAGGACACTCATTAATCTTGGTTGTTCTTAAAATAAATTTATAAACTAAATTCAAACAAAAATTGGCAGTGTTTTCCTACTTGTATTTCTCAAAACAGATCTTATTGAATTTTTTTTTCACTTTCTCCTAACATTTGCTCAGATCTCCAAGCAGATGGGACGTGCCCCAGGAGTTTTTGTAGGGACTGCGTTCTCATATACAAATAGACTGGACTCAAGATTACTTGCATTCAACGTCATATGGCCGTATGTGAGAGATGTCATGGGCCACTTGTTTGCAACCTTAATGGGGTACAAGTGGAAGTTGGGAGAGGAAAAAGTGCAAAGTAAAGCTGGATGATCCAACTTCCTGGGGGGGGGGGGCTTAAGCTGGAATAGCCGGTACAATAACGTCGGAGTATGAAATGTTCCACAGATTTCTTCATGCTATTGTAAAGCACAGCGTAAGAATGAGGGTCCATCATGAAAAATGTCTGTTTTTCAGTTCATCTTTACTTCAACATTGCCTTGTCAATTTTCTGCTAAAATCCAAGAATTAATTGCAAGAAATTGATTTGATGTGTCTGAATTACTGCTTCATTTGTCTTCCTGTTCAATTTCTAGATTATACAGGAGAATTTGAATACAAACCAAGTAACTTGACAAAAACATTTTGTTGACAGGGTCAACCATCTACATGTACATAGCACATCACAATGGCACATGGATATATATGTAGGGCTGAGGTTGTTACATACATTTATATACCAGTAGTACATGTCCTTGACTGACTGATTGACATGTATTGTATGTACAAACTTACTTTGTAGCATTACTCAACATTTTCAAAGCACGCGACATTACTGCAAACTCCAGGTCATAAAAACATTTCTTGAAAAAGACAATAAAGTCAAAACCGGTCGAATACCAGTCTCCGCTGTCATTTTCCCAAGAACTACCAATGATGTCCAGGTCATAAAAACAGTTACATGTGTTTGTATGCCAAGTTAGTACAATATTGTTTAGTCAACTCGCATGCTTTTTTCCTCATGACAGCAATTGAAATGTACAAGATGTACAAAGTGCTGTTTTTTTCAATTCATCAAGCTAAGACTATATACATACAGTACAGTCTGTTGCTTTATGTATTATGAATGACGATACTACTGCAAAAAAATCAGAAACAGAACACACCAGGACATATCGTTGGCATACATAGGAACTGACTTACATGTAAATCACAATTCTGATCATTGATGACAACAACCGAAAATTGATCTCTAACATTATTTGTTATAAGACCTCACAACCCCATGACAGTTTCCAAGTTACTAGAACAGATCAACATATACAGTATCAGTTATCGCCTGTCTCGGTACCCTTTATCCTTGCTCTTCTTTCTTTCTCCGTACCCCTCCCTATCCTTTCTCTCTCGTTCCCTCCCTCTATCCTTGTCACGCCCACCTCTGTCCCACGGATCGCTGTAAGTCATGGCTTTGCTTTCCTTCTCATTACTGCTCCTCTCACCATACTGCTCCCTATCTTGATTGTCCTTTTCTCTCCTTCCTTGGTCTCCGGTCCCTCTACTTTCCCGGCCATGATGGACACCTCTTTGCTCCCTGTCGTCCCTTTGATAACTCTCATCTCTACTAGTACTGTCCCGAGAGCCCTGGACGTCTCTTCTGTCCCTATCTTGTCTGCTATCTTGGTGATCATGATATCTTTGTCTGTCCTGTGCTTCTCTCCCATCCCTTCCACCATCACGTCTGCTTAGAGCGGCATTCCTTGAGTCCCTCCCCTCTTGATCCTGTGCATACTTCTCCCCTCTGCTGTCTCGTGCATCTCTGCTAGTGTTCGTACCTCCTCTCTCACCCTCCCATCGCTGTTCCCTGTGACCTGCGCTTCTCTTTTGTCTGTCCTGTTCCTTGTAGTTGTCCTGACCTTCTTGTTTGAGTCTGGCATCCCTTTCTCCTCTGTTACCACGTGTATCTGCGAATCTTGCAGCATGTCTGCTCAGCTCTGCTGCTTTGTACCCAGGGTCGTCTTTTTCTTTCTTCACATGTACAGGGGGGGACATGGACTGTGAGGTGCTTTTCGACGCGCCTCTTTCCTTGTCTTTGTCCTTCTTTTTCTTACTCTTCTTTTTCTCCTTCTTTTTCTCCTTCTTCTTCTCCTTCTTTGTTGGTGTTTCATACTCTTCCTCTTCTGAAGCTGATGGTGTTCTGGGTGCCACACCTTCTTGTCTGATCTTCTTCGTGATGTCATCCTCATCTTCGTGCTCTTTCGGTACCCGATAATTGGCGACGTGGTCCACGCGGATGGTCCTGCCCTTGATCTTGACACCGTTGAAGTTGTCTACAGCTAGGACTGTGCTCTTCTGATTCTCATAACAGACAAAGGCGAAACCTTTCGGTTTTCCTGTTTTCTTGTCGCGAACCATGTTGATGTTGACGATCTCTCCGTACTGCGAGAAGACACATAGGACATCGCCCTCTGTTAACTCATAGGGGAGTCCGCCCACGAACACCCAGGCACTGTCGCTGTACTGGTCATGCCAGGACTTCCCTGACCCTGAGCTCAGTTCCTGGTCGCTCAGTTTCTTGATGGCGTTCACGTTGTACATGTACCCAGACATCTTGGTTGAAGTTTTTCGGCCAGGAACAACGACAGCAACACTCACGAAATGTCACTTAAACATAGAAATACCTATGTGGCGTTACAAAGTGTTCGAGATGCTCATCCAGACATAAATTCACGGCAACAAACGACACCGAAACGTCCTGGCGTGCACTGCGGCGTCGAAAATGGCGGAAATGGTAACAACGCTGTGAGGGCGACGAAATATTTGTTTCCTAGCTTTGAAAGATATGTCCCTCACACAAAGCGAATTGTAGCAAAAGGTTTAAAACAAATCATTATTTCATGACCTAGGTGGGCTTTAATATACTGTAAGTTTGTCTCATAAATGGTAATTTCATCTTAAATGCAAAATAAAGTGTATTCTGATGCCTGCATTTGAAAACGTTGTCCGGCTTTGCAAGGGTCAGAGGTGAGCAATCTCCAAGCAGATATAGGGTAGGCTGGCGTCTTGTTCTTGTGTTTTACTCATTTTTTTGCGACATGTGTCTTTTTGATGGTGATAGTTTCTATCTATCTATCTTGAAGAAAGTTGAGGGGATGGAAATGTGAACATCTGGAAAGACTTACACTACAATATACCCCAAAAAAGCGTAAAACAAGCCACATCCCGCATCTGCTTGGAGATCGAGAGGTGACCAATCAGAGGACAGCAGCTCTAGGCGGGAACCCGGATGTTCGGCTGTTGAACTTTCAAAAAAAGAAAGGTGTCTGTCAAAAACAAACGGAGTCAAACAAGCAGAATTCTTGTAAATTCCACCAATCATTGAAACGACCGGGAGACCAGGGAATGGCGGATAGGTTTGGGTCGGTAAGTAGACTGGGAATTATTGAATTTCTGGGTTACAGGGTACTGTGTATTTTGTCTGGGTTGTCCTTGTTTACCGTACGCGATGGCCGCCCCCCTCCCCACAGTCAGGGTACTAGTACATTGTACCTGGCCTTTTGGTTCGTATACGGCATAGAGCTTTGACTAGAAAAGAAAAAAAAAACACATGAATGTGTAACACAAGATGACGTATAACAGTATCTTGGTCCTACAAATTGGTAAAGAGTACTAGTTTGTGCTTCTGATTCCCATTTTATACATTGACCTCAATAAATAAAAACTCCTGGCCGCCACGGATTTTTTTAAATGGAAATGTGTCATGATTGTCCAAAAAATGTACTTTTTATTGAAATATTTGCACTAGCAGCTTCATCAGTACATAACAAATACCAATGCAGTCATGTTGCAGATCGTGTGCAACTGAAAAAGAAACAATGGCATGTCTGTTGGCAGTAAGGGTTACAGATCGTGCGTTTGTTAACTGAACCTTTTCATTCCCCTGTTTACATCTGATCATATGACATTTTCTTCAAAGCAGTTTGTTGTGATCCAACAGTGGTAAAAATAAATAAAAAACGATTTCTTTGACAGTAGCAGACTAGCAGTACTACAGTTAGTAGTGTTTGATTCTCGAGACTATACTAGTACTCAATTAAGACGAACTAAAGTCTTTGTGAAATGATGTAGGACACCATGTGCCTGCTGTGACAGTCAGTCATGCTGTCCTGATGACAGCAACAGCTGTTAAACAACAGCTGCTTCCCAGGAGGATAAAGTATTTTGCCTGTGGGGCTTTACATTTAAGGACTTCATAGTACATGTAACTGACATGAATCAGTTGCTTCAAAATTGTACTACGGTGCAAACGAGAAGTACAGAAAATGAATTTGTTTTTTAGTCCGATGTGTAATCTGCAAAATATCTAAAAATAATCCAACATATAAAATGCTACAGTAATGTTTTTAGACTAACACTGTAACAGACCTAGAGACCTCAATACTTTATCTAGAAAATCCAATAGTGCCACTATTAATTAAATTAAATTAAGTCTCAAGGTCTCTAATAGTGGTGTGCCCAATTGCAAGAACTGGTTTTGAATTTGATCATTAAGTCTTTACCTCTCTTCAAGCAAGTTTGTCGAAGATCATCTGGTTTTGAACTAGTTATGATATATATGCATTTATGTGGTTGTAATTGAGATTAAACATTCGTATTGAATTTGAACAGAGGGTGGCAGCTTTTGTGTACTAGACTGTTGTTTTAACATGTATATGTATATGTACATCTGACAATATGTGTATGTACACAGGGCTCGAAAAAGTGGGTGCATGTGCACCCAGTGCACCCAAAATTGGAGCTGTGCACCTAATTTTTGACTGTGGGTGCACTGGTGCACCTATATATTTTTGTAGCCTATAAGGTTAAGGTACTATCGTACACTAGTATACAGAATATTCTTGAAATGTTAGTATAAAAAACAGCATGATAACTTTTTGCTGTACTTTATCTAATGTATTATTTGTTTGAAATTTTGAAGTTAGCTATAGGATTACAGATTGAAGTTCTTAAGAAAGGCAGCAGCGTTAAACTTTGTAATTATGTTCTGAAGAACATTCAACTTTATTTTATCTGGTGCACCCAAAATTCTTTCTGTGCACCCAATTTTTTTAGCTGGGTGCACCAGTGCACCTATTCCCAAATATGAACTTCGAGCCCTGTACATCTGACAACATATGTATGTACATCTTACAATACATTATATTTTCATCTTCCCGTGTCCAGCCCAGTCCATACGATGGCTCTCCTGGCAGACCACCTACCTACCAGCCAGAGGGTGCCTCAGGGTTTGACAGGTCCCCTTCCCTGGCATCATACCAGGATTATCCCCCCACAAGACCCTTCATCAACTACCCAGAATACACCAGGTCACCGGACAAGCCCGTGTCGACCTTCCCTGAGAGTAACAGCAGAGGTAAGTACTAGTAATAGTAGTATGTTCATCTTTACTTCTAGTTTTACAGTTGAACTCACGTAGGACTGCCCCAAATCGCACCCGGCATTTGTAAAAGAAAGTGGCGCAATTTGTAGCCTGAAATTGCAAATTTTCGAAATGAAATGTTCAAAGCTTTGCAATCCCTGCATATCACCTTTTGTTGAATTTTTATCATTTGTACATTGGTTTTTATAATTCAATTCAGTCGTGAAAGTGCAGTTCAGGTTCAGTTCAGTTCAGTTCATCCTCTTGAGTGCAAGTTGTATTTTTTACAGATTTATTTTTACCTGCAACCTGCAGCTTTTTTCAGCAAATTGCATGTTGCAGGTGGGTATATCAAGTCCTGCATATGCAAACAAAAACACCTTTCATGATTCAAAGAAATTGAAAACTCAAATTTCAGATAGCGCAAATGTTGTGACATGTACCACTTTCTTCCCCCAAAGCCGTGATCTCTGCACTAAAAGGGCTCCAAGACAAGATCAGGAAGCTGGAGCTTGAGCGCACGCTTGCCGAGGATAACCTGCGTTCGCTGGCGTCGGAAACTCAGCAGTACAAGAACTCTCTACATAAGAGAGATTCGGAGGAGGGGGAGGAGAGGTTAGAGGTCAGAGAGCCGCCCATCCCCCTCTCCAGACACAGCCAAGGTACAATTAATTATTTACATGTTTAATAGTTATGTATTGTATCCCCATGGAGAAGGTTTTTTTTAGTAAAGAAGTGGTACAGATATATAATAATATATCAGCTGAAAGGTACATGTATTAGAGCTATAAAATTAACAGCAAAAGAACATGTCTCTTACTATCTATCTTAGCATTGCTGTTCAGGGCTCGGAATGCATTCTCCTAGCCTGAATACCAGTAGTACAGGTAACCAGCTGTCAGCCAATCAGGGAATTGGCTTTACCTAAAGAAAACACTTCAGGCAATTTTCCGATTGGCTGACAGTCCAGTTCTGCTGTTTCTAAACACAGTCTTCTCTCCACACCAAGTCATGTGTTCATTTTCTTACTGTACATACTATGTATGTTTGTCTGTCAATTCTCAAAACAACAAAAGTTCACCTCTCTAAAGCTTCTGTCTTGTCTGTTTTTCCCTTCTAGCTAAACCTCGAGCTTCCTTCCAGCAGATGATGGACCAACTGTCGCAGGGAGAGGCCAAGTGCCAGGCCATGAATGGCAAACTCAACGGTTTCCGCCTTATTTTACCTCTGATCTGTCTCCCCGCCCTTAAACCAGTTTATCGTCGCTAGGCTGGCCATCTCCGCCAAGCTTTCTTTGGGGCAAACTGAGCCCCCTGCCGCCTGGGTTATCTTTTGTACCCTGTGGTTGTTTTACCCGGCAGGACTCTAAGAGCATAATTGGCCGTGTCCTGTGGTTGGCCAAATAAACTCCTATCGCGTGAAACTACTACATGTACCTTGCTGGTGCAAAAGATTACTAGTACCTTGGCGGCGGAAAGCCCCTTCTGTCCCGAAGAAAGCCCGGTCAAGCCACGGTAGACTGGATGCCAGGTTACCTCACCTTGTAATGCGCGCATGCCTCAAAATCACACCGTGGCTGCCGGCACCTGTGAAGCACACACTGCTGCATGAAACTTCATCAATGAACTTCTTCTCTGCTTGTAGTGCAGAACTGCATCGTAATTAATCGACTGTCCAGAGTAGCAGCACATGCACTTAGCACTAGTGCATGTCTATAGTATGTAGATATATTACTGTTAGTCTGTAGATGTCTGTAGAAGCATAACTTACTGTCCTGTCTTTTCCCCTGTGCTACATATATGTTGTAGTTGGTAGTAGTGTAGCAATAGTGATAGTCTATAGTATGTAGATGTACTAGTAGTAGTAGTCCTAACTATCCTGTCTTCTCCCCTGTGCTACATGCATGTTATAGTTGACACACAGAGTGAGCTGTGGAGAGCTTCCCTTCCGCCGCATGCAGGAAGCGATGCAGACATGCATGCCACTGCTATCATTCCTGGTACTGTGTACAGCAAAGCCTACACACTTGCACAGTCTGTGGACGATACAAGAACAGTTGCTAATGTCAACTTATGATAGGGTCACATTTCCAAACCGGCATCCGGGAACGGAAAGTATGGTATAAAAGACACAAAACTTTGGTAAAATGGTATTAAAAAAACTTTGGCAAAATGGTATTAAAAAGCACAAAACTTTGGAAAAATTTATGAGAATAATTTGTGTATATTTCTTGATACTGATATATATTATTAGACACTTTTATTTTTTGTTTCCACAAACAGCCCAGTCGGGTCCTGATTTGAGAATGTGACCCTAGCTTAAGAATAAGAAGGGACATATTAGAAGAATTGGAACTGTTAGAATTTTTTTTTACTGCCTCTTATCATGTTTCAAAAGCTCCACAAAATCAGGACCACAAAGCATTGTTCTTTGTATTTTTTTACAGGTTTGTGCAAGTAAATGTTGGTATGTTGGATTGATGTGATATTTTCTTTTCTTTTCTTTGGCAACCTAACCCACACCGTCTTATGCTACTGTACAGGTAGGTTTTGTAATTTACAGCTGTCTCTTCATACTTCATAATATACTCCATTTTATCCCAAGATCATGATACAATTTATACCACAATGTACATTTACACTTGTATGACTATGAGTCACAACTTGTCTTGCTTTTGCTGCTTGCTTTTCAGCTTAAAACTAAATAATAGTATCAGTTTCTACTTTGCTTATACGGATGGAATTTAAAGTTTTCTCTGCATAATGTTATGCTGATTTGTGTCTGTCCCCTGCAATTTGTGAGGTTTTAGTCTCTTAACATTCGTTTTGATTTAAAAACTTTGTAAAAAATCAGTGTCCTAGTAAAGAAATGCATGACTAGGTACTGTGAATTCCTTTGAGTTTAAGTCCTAAAGTAAATCTCTGAATTATTGTCCAGTTGTAGAGTTTGAAATGTCTTGATAATTTGTCATTGTCATCACAATCTTGCCATTGTCATCACTGATGAAAAGTGTCAGGTGAACACTTGAAACATCTGATGATTTTTTACTGTAATCCACTGGTTTAGATTACTAGTAAATTACAATTTTTTATCTCCATGAAAAATTGAGATTTTGTTTTTGGCGTGTCTGTGTGTCTGTCTGTCTGTGTGTGTGTGTGTGTTTCCGGACAATTGTAGTCAGCATAACTCAAGTACCTCTGGACGGATGACAATGATATTTGGTATGTGGGCAGGTGTTGTGAAGCCAAAATTCAAGGTTCATTTTGGGCCCCCTGGTATGTGACCTTGGTACTGCAGAAGAACTTCAATTTCTGTATATTTTGACCTGGACGTGCTGTGGTCTTGATTTTTGGGTCACGGCAGATAGCTTGTGATGTAATAAAGAAGTGGTGTAGGTTTGGGCCCCCTAGCAGCTTGTCTTACATGTTCTACATGTGTGTTCTTGTAGAAATCGAGAGCCAGCTGTCTGCGGCAGAGATGCGGTGCAACCTGCTGGAGAAACAGCTGGACTACATGCGGAAGATGGTGCAGAACGCGGAGACGGAGCGGAACAGGGCCATGGAGAGGCAGGTGGCTCTGGAGAGGGAGAGGGACACATTCACAAGGTGGGCACAACACACTCTGCTCAAAGACACTCTGCCACAGGAAGAACACTAAGGAACAGTCACAACATCACTGTTCCCTATGCCAGAACCAAAAGACTGCAGCAATCCTTCCTGCATTGCGCCATCAGGCTGTACAATACCTTACCTTCCGGGTCCTGAACATTCAGTTTTCCACTTGACTTGACTTGAAGTAATGTTGTGAATTTTTTGACAGCTTTGTATTTGTCTTTGTACATTTGTGTTGATTTTAATGAAATCTGTAACAAATGGTACTCGATTCAGAGGGAACGCAGCTGTGTTCTCTCTGCCTATGTACATTTGATGAAGAAATGTGTAATGATAAAGTATACAACATGTCCCTACATTGGCTATACAGTAATCACCTATTTCACAATCAGGTGTACCCTAAACTTGCCACTGGGGGCCAACATTCAACTTCATTATGATTTGTATTGTAAATTTGTTGTTGCCAGTTCAAAGGTACAGGCCTAGGCTGTGGGCATACTATCCTAAAGGTAATCTCCGCACACCAAGCTTTTATAAGTTTGATGCAGGGTTTTCTACAGATGGATTATTGGGGGGGGGGGTACGGACACTACAACTGTAAAACTACTTGGACAGTAACATACAAAGTCTGTATACAGGGTTTTTTCTATAAAAAAATTGCAAGGGGGAGCAATTGCAAGGGAGCGGAGCAGCCAAGTGGGGTGACAGTGTGGAAGGGGTGTTTCCCATTGGGTTAATATTACTCTAAGGCTTCCTCATGGGCAAAATTACTGTCATGCAGATCACAGTTGAAGATCTAGACTGTGGCCACATGTGACCTGCATTTGTAGTAGTGTCCCTCTCGGGTCAATCAGAATTTTAAGCTTGACAGAGAATCTGCTTCCAAGGGTACTTGTAAGGGGGCGCATGGTCAGGGCATGGGGGTAACGTTAACATTGTTTAGATAAAGTCCAGAGTACATATCCCTATAGCTCAACTGGAAGCAGCCTCACAGTTGAGCCCCTGGTTCCAATTACTTGATTACTGGGAGACCCCTGTTCAGTGTTGGGTCAGGACATTTGGGGCTGCACCCGCCTTTCGGAAGGGACGTAAAATGGGGGCTCCCATGTTTGAGTAGGTGCCTGGAGCATGTTAGAATACAAAAGGGGTAGTTTATCCGCCCAACGTTACTAGTAGTAGTACACTGTGTGAAAAGTTGAATTTGCTATTTGACTTTGTGGGCAGAATGTGGGCAGCAACCCTTGTGTACCTGTACCTGGGTATTCTGCCCTGTGAACACCTCTATACTGTACTTGCTAATCTGTTGTGTTAACACATATCATCTTCCCTCCCGCTGTGTTAGAGATGAGAGGACAACAATACCAGACTCCTCCCCAACTCACAGGTGCATGCTTCTTACTGACTTCTGTACTCTAGTATCTTAAACTGTATATCTTAGTTGGGATGTTTTCACTCTCTATCTACTTCTTTGTTCTCAAATTAGTTACAATTTTTACACATCTATTTGACTATCTTCAGTAGACCAACTACCATCACAACCAACAATGCACCTACTAGTAACTGGATAAAATGTTGAAACATTCAGAGGTTTCAGACAGCATCTGCTATCTTTCGTCAGTGACTAAAGAAAGATCTGGTAGAACTAGGTTTTATACCAAAACTCTGAATAGATATGTTAATGAAATGAAGACAATTTTAGATCTTTCTGTTCACTGACGAAAGATAGCGGATGCTGTCTGAAACGTCTGACTGTTTCAAAATTTTATCCAGTCGCTTTAGTAACTATTTTTGGCATATCTTATTACCTGGATGTCTAACCTTCATCAACGCACCTACTAGTAGTCTCAAAACATTTGACATTACATTAGTCTCGATTAGCTTGTTGTATAGATGTGGGTGGATTGTTTGATGCAGGTATGATTTTTTTAGTTGTCTGGGCTTTTGAAAAAGATGATATCACAAACAATTATAGAATTAAGGGTTTATGTTTTTATTCAGTGAATACCATACATGTATATTACTAACACTTGTTTGTTTTTCTTGATGACAGACGAGAAGCCCTGGGCAAGGCAGACAAACTCGCTGACCTGGAGAGAGAGCAGCAGAAGTTGGTGGCCATGCAGACGTTAGCTGAGGTTTGTAACATTGTCAACTTCCATAAGTCTGCCACATTGCAAAATCTTTGTTATCAATGCCTTCTCAAGCCTGTCTTGAACGCCTGGATATACATGACTTTTGTGAAGTGTGCATGCTAGTAAAATGTGGATTACTGTTACAATGTACAAGAGGGGTTTGGCTCCATATACTTCCTTGCCTGGATTGATTTATTCCTCCTACATGTACTTAAGCTTGAGGTGCGGTCACATTCGCCGTAGGCTGTCATACAATTTTGAAGATGTACAATTTTCAAGCAGGCTGTGACAAAAGAAATCACCATAAAGCATATAAGACAGCCTTTTCTGTAACAAGCCAGCAGAATTTTGTATGACACATGCAGTCACTGAACTATTCATAGTCATAGAATGCGCTCATTTTGTGATTGTCAATGGTAGGATGGATGTAAGTGGGTACTGGCTTCCACCAGTGCATCATTTACCACTTCCTTTCCTACATTGCAATTGTACTTTCATTATCCCTATAGAGATGAGACAAAGCTATCTACTGTTTGACATTTCTTTTTTAAAACCTTGTTACAATGTTTATACAGATAAAGCCATCTATACAATTTACAAAGCTTTACAGTACCCACATTTTAGAGTTGTTGAGTTACAATGTAACATATTTCATCAAAAAGTTAGTCATCTTAAATTGCAATTTGCTAATATGTTGGCTTAAAATCATCGCATTCCATAATAATTAATTATTTTGCCATGCACCAATGAACGCTTTTCCTATCGCAGAACAAAATTAAGGAGTTACAAGAGAGGTTAAAGGAAGAGCAGCACCAGAGAAAGCTGGTGCAACAGCGGACAGCTGAGGTAAGTTCTTTGGTTGGGACTTCTCCATCAGAATTAACACCACATGCCTGGATGTGCAGAACCCATAGATAAAACTTGTTGTTCATACATGTAAGCTGGCTGTTATTTGCTCATTTGCATTTGCACAGAATTTGTAAGAATGTTATGAAAAGTGCAAGAAGCACTATGCGAAAATGTACAAATTTCATTTTATGAAAAACTCTGTAAGGCCACACTAATTTGTTGGTTAACGGAATTTAGAAAAAAATGCTAGATTGGAAAATCAACATGAAAACAGAATCTCAGAGGAAAGTTTGTACTTTGGTGCACTCAATTTCAGTGAGTGAACAGGGTCAGGTGCAAGTTTTTACCCCAGCCTTCTGTTTTAATGATGTCCTCGTGCTAAAACTATTTTTTTAAAATCCGTTATCCAAGAAATTAAATTGGTGTGGCCTAATTACTATGTGGAAATGCACACTGAAGTAGCCGTTTGGCACCCAATTTCCTAACTATTGGTTGCAGAGCTAGGCAGCAGGGTTAGGGTTGGGTTAATGGAAATGGAAAACACAGTTTTTTTATTGCAAACTGACCAACAGCTGTCAGGGTCACATTATTCTTTGATATGATTCATACATTTTTGCACAATGGCTCTTGCATTTTTCATAGACCTTGAACGATATGCTTCTTGTTGACATGAAATGCGGGGTGTGTGGGTTGTGCAGTAGGTAATGTCAGCATGCCTGTGCCTGTTACAGCTACAAACACAAGCTGAGACTAACAGAATATTGTTAGAGGCTGCCTCTCCCCAATCTTCACCCAAACCCAAGAAGAAGAAAGTTAAGAAAAAGGTAAGGTACTAAACCACTAAGGTATAAGGAGAAATGGCTTGTCAGTCAGGTATGTATGTGTCTATGTGAGTGTGTGTGTTTGTTTTTGAGTGTGTGTATACGTTTGTGTGTGTGTCTGTGAGTGTGTATGTATGTGTGTGCATGGTTTGTGTGTGTGCATGGTTTTTGTTTGTGCGTTGTGTGTGTGTGCACGGTTTGTGTGCGTATGGTATGTGTGTTTGCGCATTGTGTGTGTATGAGTGTTTGTGCGTTTTTTAAAATTTGTGTGTATGAACTATCAACGCTCATAATCACAGCTGCAGTCACATCTAGTCACTCTCTCATTACCCAAACTGTTGGTTTCGCTAGACAGCTAGGATTGGTCTATTTTATATTGACTGTAGGAACCATTGAGCATGCTTGTATTAGCCCTGTGTAACTTGAAAGTACCCCTGCACTTCAATTGTATTGAGGGAAAGGTTCCCACTAGCTTATACCATAATTTACAAGTTCCAAAATCAAAACAATTTCAAATATTGCTATTATCAGGCCACAACAGACTTATTCCTGTATGACTTGTCCTGTGTTGTACAGAAAGCATTGAAACAACAGTTGTCCAGCAGACCCCGGACCCAGCCAGGACCACACTACCGACTCAACCTGGGGGATATACCATTTGTAGCAGGAAAGGTGAGCATCTAAGTTTGAATGAAAGTTCATCTGTGACTGCAATTTTAAAGACTTTATACGCTATTCCGTACACAATGAATGGCGCATACCTAAACTAAGTCTTTGTGACATGAACGGAACTGTGACATCAGTTACAAGTCAAAATGGCCCGGCCATACCTCAACCGAGATGGGGGCCGTTACAATCTACTTAAAGTTAATGTAC
Organism: Branchiostoma lanceolatum; assembly: GCF_035083965.1. Lineage (NCBI taxonomy): Eukaryota > Metazoa > Chordata > Leptocardii > Amphioxiformes > Branchiostomatidae > Branchiostoma > Branchiostoma lanceolatum. Next base: position 2,919,382 of record NC_089722.1, on the reverse strand, counting down.
CAAGTTGGTTAACGCTTTACTTTGTATACGGATATAGCGTATAAGTTACGTAGGTTATGAAGTTTGTCTGAACACCATTGACATGGTATGAACCACCCTATCCACCCATGGTGGTTTTTGCTGCCAATGACAATCATTGTAGTCCTTTGGAATAGAATAAAATTATGTAGAACATAATACAATTTAGAATTTTCAACTTAATCCTTAGGATGCTTAGCACCTGTTTTGATGCCATAACTTGTTAAAGCATGTCAGCATGAGCTGAAGAAAACTACACCTTTAAATGCTTGAACCTTTCAGTGAACTTGTCTTTGAATTTAATCACTCAACAAGATCTAGAAGTTAAAAAAAGTCAGTTGATTCAAAGAATGCATGACTTTGGACACCAAAAGCCCAACCCAAACCATCCACTGATCACCAAATGACAGTTACTCAAGCAACTGGATAAAATTAGGAAAGGTCAGTATTTTATGTCAGTGACTCTATTGCAGCTGGCGGAACTTTGATATCTGGTGTTCTTGACGTGCTATGGTCATGATTTTTGAGTGATAGATAGCTCTTGGGACAGAGAGTAAGTTGTGCAGGTTGGGGCAGTCACTGACGAAAGAGAGCGGATGCTGTCTGAAACGTTTCCAAGTTTTACCCAGTTGCTTGAGTAACTGTCATTTGCTACAATCTTATTACCAGGATGTCTAACCTTCATCGACGCATCCACTGATCACTTACCGGGTGCTATTTGTCTGTCCCAATCCGCCCCCCTCCCACCCTCCCTCCCTGACAACTGTCTCTGATTTCTGCTTCTCTGACTTGCTGCACTCTGGCTGGTTCGCCAGGCCACCACCCCTAGTCACTCATTAGGTGCTAACGTACAGCGGGTTATCTCCATCATGAAACGTCACACTCCCGCACTGTGCAATGACCAGATGGCCAATCGGAAGACGGCGCGAAAGCTCATGCCATCGTCGGGGGAGTCGTCCACCGCGAGCGCGTCGGAGGGCGAGCTGTCGGACTTGTTGCAGGGACTCCAGGACGAGTTTGGCCAAATGAGCTTGTAAGTGATGTGCAGATTGCCAAATACCTAATGTATTTCAACTATTTGTCTATCGCTATCTGTTGACTCTCTAATAGTACCAGCTACGCTGCCTCCAGAGTCTGTGTAATGTATTGTAACATTTGCCAATAAATACATAGCCTGGCTTTAGTCATCATCAAAACTTCAGATTAAGGGGTCTGTCCCTGCTGCTGGCATTACTGATCTCTAGTCTATGTAGCCAGACTATAATAATTGTATAGAATGTCCTTCTCCCATCTGTAAAAATTCTACAGTTGTTACAATGTAGAACTCAGTGGATTTGGTTCACTTTTATGTGAAAATCAACGTGATTCAGTGCCACAATCCTGTATTTTATTGCCGGATTGATTTTCACAAAGATTGATTGATTGAATACGTATATTTCTTTAAAGTGTTTGTCGTCTGTCTGGTGTGTTTCAGCGAGCACCAGGACCTGACCCAGCAGATCAGAGAGGCGGAGGACACGTTAGGCCGGGAGGATCTGGAGAGGGAGCTAGAGCAGCTGGTCAGGAGGATGGAGGCCAAGGGGGAACAAATCGCAAAACTCAGGAAACACAAGATGCAGGTACTGTCAATCCTCACTTCACTCAGGTGTAAATGAGTACCTAACAGAGTACCTTCCCGGACGGTGGAGTCACTCCCACCGAGCCTATTCGGCTAATCTGTCAAACTGTGTGCCAAAAAACACACTGCGTATTTGGTTGCCGATGTGCCAACATCTAGCACATTTGCAACTAAGAACTGTTAGATTTTTTTTTCTTACTGTACTCTTTAAAATTGACTGAATTTCTGTTTTCTCTTTCAATCATTTTTTCTCCAGCTAAAAAAACACAAGTCTAAGCCGCGGTCTGCCGACGTGAAGTCCGTCGCCATTCCGATGACGGAACACGCCAGCGAGGTGCAGGTGGTTACCACGGTTACGACAAAAGGCAATGGCGCCGCTCCCATCAAGGTCGTACGGAACCCGGGTCAAGTTGAGGTCAAGCGGAGAATGTTGAAGGACATGCAGACGTTACAGACGTCCCTCAGGAGAGACGACCTGTACTGGGACTGCTGATGTCAGGACAGCGGTTTATCAGACCCCATTCATATTAAGCCTATCATAGCCGGTTGAATTGATTTAAAGATTTACCCGGTTAATTTAACCAGCTATCTTTGACCAATATGACCTGGCTAAATAAGAGTTTTAACCTGTCAAGTTGAATTGAAACTACAGTACCTTAGGAGGTGGTTTCAATTCATCCTGCTAAAACGCTTATTTAACCGGTTAATTTGCGTTCATATTGGTCAAAGATAGCCAGCTAAGTTAACCAGGTAAATCTTTAGGTTAATTCAACAGGCTATGATAGGCTTACTATGAACGGGGTCTTAGCCTCCTTTGCAGACTTCTTAGATCGCTGGCGTTGATTTCTTTTGGGGGGTTGTGATTTTCAACATGGGATTCTGTAAATGCTATTAAGTTTGTGTGTATTTTTTATTTTGCGCTAAGGGGAAAATGGAGCGTTCACGGTGGTTTTTAAGTTAGCGGCAGCGCTATATTCACATACTGCTACAGTATTGGACAAAAATGTTCAGTTTCAGGTTTTAAGTTCGCTGTGAAACGGTCGCCGCGAAAACCCGCGAACATAAATTCACAGCGAGGAGGAGTTACTGTTAATGCAGAAATGTTTGCAGTGTTTTTTTATGTTCGCGGTTTTCGCAGTGAACTCTTTACCGCAAACTTAAAACCAGGGCGAAAAGCCGTTGCATTGTGGGACTGTAGCACTACTTTTGTTTCAAACGCAAACTCAAAACCACCGCAAACACCTCCATTTTCTCCCTACTGCGAAGTTAAATTCCCGCAAACATTTCTGCATTTAGTGTCCTGAACTGGCTGTCTTCTTTGCGGTACTTGATGTTGATTTGATCAACCTCACATGCCCCCCTCCCCAATTCTTGGGGTGGCGAAACTGTCTCTGCCAGCATTAAAGAACTTTATCCAGGTTAAAAATCACGATTCAGCAATCCCCCACCACCACCCCAAAATGAAAATGCCAGCGCTTCAAGAAGTCTGCAAAGGAGGCTATGGTTGATGTTAGGAACAACAAGGAGATTTGGACCATGACACATCGTAACCATGAAGTGACGTTGTGTAGGCAGCAAGTACCTCTTATAGTGCCCTCTAGTGATGTTTTGTGGTGCTGCACTGGTGTCTGTGTAGACCCAAGTTTTTTTTAAACAAATGTAGTATTACTGTGTGAAAATGTAGTCTATACTACAGTGAACTTGCATGTGTTTGTGAAATATACATAGTGTTGTGCTTCTACTGTAGCAAAATACTACTGTCAACGGTAGGATATCTTGCCAATGTGTATATGTCAAATTTGTACAGATACTTTTATTTAAAGTGCATTTTTTAAAAATCTATTTGTTTATATCATATTCAGAACAGCGTAGTCCATGTATGAGATGATGATGAAAGTATTACTATCCCAGCTACAGGGTTCGAAATACATGTACTTTTTGGTGGTTACTTGCAAAACTGCAAGTTATCAAAAATTAAACTTGCAATTTGAAAAATTAACTTGCAGTATTATAGTCGGTATGTAGCTGCTTTTGCTGTACATACATACTCTGATACTCATACTGACATAGCAACTTTTATAGCATTATTAGAAGACACACATCTAAATACAGATTTATTTAATAATATGTAGCCTTTGTTGTTTAAATTAGTTGTTAGCACTTATGATTTTGTTTCGCAGTGCTTACACTGGTATTTAACTTGCAAAATTGCAAGTTCATATCATTTTTACTTGCAAATTGCTTGCAAGTTGCTCAATTGTATTTCGAACCCTGCAGCCAACAAGAATTATAAACAGGCAGCTCCAACAATAAAACAAACACAAATTCTGAGATGATCTTAAATGTCTGTTTGGTTTCTAGCTGTACACGTATTTAATGAAAAAATAAGCTAATCTTCAACTCAAAGAAGTTGACTCACCAAAATCAACAGGATGTCTAACACCAAACAGCAAAACGTAGAGTCCACTTACTTCCAAAATAGTTTAGGTGTGCATTGTATTCAAACAGGAATGAAACCCAACCAGAAAAGAGATTCTCAGTTTTTCTCTCCCAGTAGGAATTACTAGTATTTGCAAGGCTAGGGCTTTACACAAATGGTCTTGGTCAGTCATTCATTGTTCACTGCTAAACCAGGTTGTCATATTTACTTAGCATGAAGATTTTGTCTTGCATGATGAAATGTTGCAGCATGTATGGGTAAGTTGTCTTGTTGAGCTTTTTATATACATGTAAGAATGAATCAATAAAATTTCAATATCAGACATGTACGTATTACTGTAAATGCATTTTGAGTTCGCATGGTTTTTATTTCTCGCTAAGGCAAAAGTTTGGAGCAGGCGGCATATTTATCTGTCAGGCCTCTTCTAAAGGTAATGTCACTGGCCTTGGTGCTGATCACATCTAATCACAAATATGAACCAAAACTGGTTCATAAGCGTACTATGTGAGGGGGGAAGAGGCGTGTTCCAGGCCATCCACTTCATTTGAACGGCGGCACTTTAAAAGGTATTGTCGCTGACCTTAGTGCTGATCACAACATCCATTCATACCTTATATTCACATCTAATCCATTAAATATAAACCAAAACTGGTTAATAAACGTACTATGTGATGGGGAGAAGAGGCGTGTTCAAGGCTATCCACTCCATTTGAACGGCGGCAGTTTAAATGGTGTTGTCGCTGACCTTATCAACTACATCTGAAGGGCAGCAGTGCGAAATGTTATGTCACTGACCTTGGTGCTGATCACAACATCCATTAATTTACTCTTTCCATTCACATCTAGTCCATTTGTTTATTTTTTATCTATTTATCCAACTTCATTAAAAGTTTGGAGCAGGCGGCATATTTATCTGTCAGGCCTCTTCCAAAGTTAATTTCACTGGCCTTGGTGCTGATCACAACATTCATTCATTCACATCTAATCACCAAAGAAATACAAACCAAAACTGGTTCATAAACGTTACTATGTGGTGGGGGGTAGAGGGGAGCAGGCGACATTTTTTATCTGTGTCCAGTCGATCCACTCCATTTGAACGGCGGCAGTTTAAAAGGTATTGTCGCTGACCTTAGTGCTGATCACAACATCCATTCATATCTTATATTCACATCTAATCACCAATCAAATATAAACTAAAACTGGTTAATAAACGTACTATGTAATATGTTCCAGGTATGGTACTGTGTATGTTCCAGGTATGGTACTGTGTTCCAGGTTATCAACTACTTCTGAAGGGCCGCAGTGCGAAATGTAATGTCACTGGCCTTGGTGCTGATCACAACATTCATTCATTCACTCATTCCATTCACATCTTGTCTAATTGTTTATTTATTGTTTTATTCATTCATTCTAATTCACTAAGGGTTCGGAGCAGGCGGCATATCTATCTGTGTTCCAGGCTATCAACTCGCTCTGAATGGCTGCAGTTCTAAAGGAAATGTCACTGACCCTGGTGCTGACCACTACATTCATACATTCATTAATTACATTCACATAAATTGCACTGTCTGTATACTTTTTCTATACATTGTTTCATATCGCAATTAGCCTTCGGGCAAGAACTTGAAAATAAAAAACTCTGACTTATTCAAATTTATCTACAATGTAATCAAAAACATACAATGTCTTCAATATTTCTTTAATTCATGAAATGTTCAGGGTGGTTTTATTTTTTGTGGATTTTGTAGTCATCATCCTGTAAATATGTGCCCTATAGTCCCATGTACTAAGACTAGATGTCCATTGATGAGATACAATTTACAAAGTTATGCTACATGTATAAACAATTATGACAATAGTCCAATCCCATAGCCCCGCCCACATTCGTCAAACTGCAGAAATGATAAAGTTGCAAATACTAAGTACATGATGGACATGCAGCCACTCTCTCATTGGTCGAACCGCTATTAGTAATTAATGTGCTATCACTTGTTAAACTGATAATAGTGACAGACAGTCAGGATCTGCCTATTAGGATCATGCGAAACTTTTGTATTCTCAGTTGGCGTTTTTCCTAAAATAAGAAAGGGCGCTGTCTAATGTATTGTGTTGAGCAGTGGAACTAGTAGGTTGACTAGTCATATTCGTAGCAAAACTTGAACTTGAAGCAGCAACATATTGAGACATGTTTGGGTTACCGGGCAAAGTTGAAGGGTCAAAGGGCATAGGTGGTGGAGGTGGTGGGTAGGGAGGCCAACCTTGCATAAACGCAGGGGGAAATACACCCTGCATTGTTGGGGGAGGAGGAGGGAAAGGGGGGTAGTGCATTGTTGGCTGCGGGGGGAGTGTTGGTGGCGTTGGCTGGGTTGTTGGCTGGGTTGTTGGCTGGGTTGTTGGCTGGGTTGTTGGCTGGGTTGTTGGCTGGGTTGTTGGCTGGGTTGTTGGCTGGGTTGTTGGCTGCGTCGTAGATGTTTTTTGCGAAGATGCTATATCGGTTTGAACATCAGTTTGAATACTGGAACTTGCTGGCCTTTTTTTCCAAGGAACTTTCCGCTTTTGTAACACAGTTTGTTGCTGGGATGGGGATGACTTGTAATACTCCTTCGGTGGTGCAAATTCTGACGGCCTCTCGTCTTCAAGTTCCTGTTTTGTTTTGATCCACGGAAAATGTTTTTCTGGAAAATAAGAAAAAATATTATAACTTTTCAACTAGCTTGTCTAATGCACATAATTATAGCATCATGTCAGGTAAAAATATGTGTGGTATCTAAGTGGTGAGGTTAAATTCTCTTTTTTGTTCTTTATATTAGATCTTGAAATTTGCACTGGAAAATATGAAAACATTGCCGTTTTTGTGTTTATTACTGACCCTTTGTGTTTACTACTGATTGCATATAATTTTATGTACAGTTTTCAAATAGCATGTAAAATTCATGCCAATCTGCAATTTAATATAATGTAACCGAAAAAATATTACTTTTTAGCACACATACATGTATGCCATGGGTTGAGGTCCGGACTTCTAACTGAACCTGAACCTCTGGACCTGAACTTGAACATGAGTTTAGGTTACCTTTCCCCTTGTCCCACTCCCTAAGCGGTGCAGACTGTCTCCATGTCTCGTCCCTCTGCAGGAGTTCCGGTTCCTTCTGAACCTCCCGTTCCTGTGGCTCTGCTCCAAGGTCAGGGCTTCCATCTTCAGGAGCAACAAGAAAACATTTTATTCAACGACAGAAGTAACTGGAAAGGTATATTAATGTTTGCAAGCAAACGGTCTTCACATGTAGCCTGGGTGCCGTCCTATTTCTACCGGGGGCTCCTACACTCGCTACCCTAAAAAAATAGTGTAGCGAGTGTAGGAGTTCCCGGTAGAAATAGGACGGCACCCAAGCTACTTCACATAGTCTAGCCTAACAAACTACTGCTCTGTTTATTTTCACTCAGAGTCAGACACATTCAAGGTCTGAGCTTCCTTCTTCAACAGCACCATATGTACAAGAGGACAACATTTTACTAAGCAACAAAAGTAATGATTCTAGAAAGAAACATATGAGAAATCATGTGTTTGTTTGTAGTTAATGCCAATTCATGGAAAATCTGTAGGTTATGCAAGGAAGACTACCCCGGTACTCCACAATATGTAATTCAAATTATATAATTGTCTATCACTATGACTGTCACAATAACTGTTACAATTTCTTTTATTCTTCTAATAGTTCAAAAATTAATACCTATATATTTAGAGTCAATTCCACATGTTCAAACTTTCATTTCTAATTGTTTGAATTATTTTTACTGAAATAGTCTTTTAATCTAAAATTGTTCAAACTTATTAGCAATGTTATCTAAAAACTCTCTCAGTGACATGGAATTGACTCTATTACTAATTATAAATGTTCATCAAAAGGTTTGACCTACCTTGACCTTCATCCTCCATCTCGCCCCCCTCCCCCTTCAGTCTCTTTGCTTTCCTCTGTTTGACCTTGGCCAGCCTGGCCTGGAGGGCTGCTCTTCTCTTCTCTTTCAGCTTCTCCCTCTTCACCCTCTGGTCCTGGGTCTGATTTTAACACCGGACAAGTAAGATAATAATAAGTTTATTGCAAGTTCTTGCCCGTAGGCCAATTGCAAGTACATGAAACATGGAAGGACGGACAGACAATTGGTAACAATATAGCATGTGACTATTCTAGTTCAAATACTAACACTAAATTCTATCTTATTTGGGTTTGACTTCTTTTTTCAAGACAGTGGAAAATGAATGCTCCCACTTTTATTGTAATGTGTGGGTTTTGTGATGTTAACAGGAGAGTAGTTTTCTTTTGGTCTGTAAACTTGGAGAAGTTTGGATGGAATTTAGTGGCCTCTTTAAACAGCGCCTTAATTCTTGATCGTAGAAGGGGCAACTTGAAATAAAATGTGTTTTGTCTTCCACCGTGTTTGACATGTAAGATAGATAACTATACTTGCCGACTAGCTTAGCTAGTGAGAGAAAATAAGACATACTGCTATTTACATAATATTCCACATTGGAAAACTATCATACATCATAAGGCTCATTGATAATGTAATTTCCTGGTTCTCAGACTTAAAAAAAAAGCTAATAGTTAAGATATTCCCCTGCAAAAGGGGGGGAGTCTAATTTCTTTGTTTTCTTAGCTATAGTGTAAGACATCTAGAAGACGCACTGACGCCCTGCTAGCTAACAGCCTGCACCTAGATAAAAGTTGTGGTTTATAATGGTACATCTAAATGTTATAATGTACATATTAAGTGCCCTGCTGACTATTGACTGATACATACCTCTTTTAACATACATACCTCATTTTTGAAAGTCTGTTTTCTTAGCTATAGTGTAAGACATCTAGAAGACGCACTGATGCCCTGCTAGCTAACAGCCTGCACCTCTACAAGTTGGGGTTTATAATGGTACATCTAAATGTCACAATGTATATAAGTGACATGGTGACTATTGACTGATACACACCTCTTCCCGAAGCATGCTGAGGGTCTCCATCTGTTTCTGTCTCTCTGTCTCTTCCTTCGAGAAGGCATAGTAGCCGACACCCAGATCTCTCACCTCTGTAAGGATGGATTGAAACATGGCGGGTTGAAAAATACTTGTAACAGACGTTTCAAATTTTGATTAAAATTGACAGTTTTTAACTTAATGACTGTTATATTCATTGTTTTCAGTTGTTTGTGCTTAAAAAAATGGATTACTAAACAAGAACAAGGCCTCCAACACAGGTAAATGGTTCCAACCATTATGTCAGACTTGCTAGTAGTGTACAGGCCCTACAGGCCTTAGTACAGGCCCTACAGGCCTCACTACTGGCCTGTATATTGGTCCACACCGTTGTGTTGAACCTGTTGGTAGTGTACAGGCCCTACAGGCCTCACTACAGTAACAACAGGCCTGTATAATGGTCCCTCCCTACCGTTGTGTCGGACCTGTTGGTAGTGTACAGGCCCTACAGGCCTCCCTACAGTAACAACTGTTACAGGCCTTACTACAGTAACAACAGTCCTGTTCCTACCATTATGTCGGACCTGCTGGTAGTGTACAGGCCCTACAGGCCGACTCAGAGCCTCCAGTTCTTCCTGCTCCCACTTTTGTCTCTGTTCCTCCCTGATCATGTCGGCTGACATCAAGTCTTTAGACGTCCCCTGGCTGAAGTAACAAGAAAGGATTAACAAACAACTGATCTTGAAACAAATTGAAATAATAATTGTTAACAACATCCAAGAGTATACAAATAAGTATACTTGTAACCCTACATGTACTTTAGTATGAAACAGTGTTCAGTTGCTCCAAACATTCGTGGTCTGGCAATGCATACAGGGCCAGCCCTAAACAGAAGCTTGACTGAAAACCATACCTGTGGTGAGGTCCCAACCTCCTGTCCATATTCTGTAAAGCAGCCAGGTCCTTCTTCATACAGCGGCGGGATCGGCCCAAGGAGTCTACATAGTCCACCCTATTCCAATTAGAAAGGTTTTATATCATTAGTGTATTTACATCTATTTATGCTTTTCCTCAAGTACTTATTGATTTAGTTAATCTGTACCTCTGTCACCTTGCTATATGTATCATTTATCATTAATGATATCACTTTGGTGGCCTATAAGCTCACATCATTAAAACTAGTACAGTATTGAATTTTGGCTACTCGCACTAAGAATGTTGGCAATACAACTCAAGTTTCAACTGTTAACCTGGAACATCAAGGGGTCAAAGAACAGCTAGCCTGATGAGCAAACAGCACCAAATCAAACCTAACCATTCTTCCTCTGGGTCAGAGGGTTCGGGGATTTCATCACTCCCAGCATCCTCTTCTGCTGACCTTTCACCTTCCACAGCCTGAGCCTTTCCAGCATTCTCTCTGGCCTGTTCCTTGACCTTGTCCAGAACTTTCTTCTGAAAGTCGACCAGGAAGACTCCACTGCCATCCTCGTCTGTCAGGGAAAACAAAGAAAAAACTTTTACTTTTTAACAATTAACCATGGTCATACATGTACATCAAGAAACCAAAATAGACACATTGACAAAGTTTTACACACTGAGACAATTGCAGGGCTAGAAATACATTTTTGTACTTTTCTAGCTAGAATGCCCAGTGGACAACCTCAGCCAAAGGTTGTCCCTGAACATTTCAGGTTGACATAGGTCCGACTCCAAGATCCTAATCTTGAGCTATGCATGTGATATTTTCTTCTGTCACCTAAAAAAAACGCATCAATTTTGGTACTTCTCATTTCTTAGAAGTGAATAGCCACAGACTCTGACTCTGCAGGGGTGGGGGGCTCATGGACAGTGAGAGTTTGTATTACACAAACAGGCAAAGACTGGACTTAAACAGTCAAAAATCAAAAATGTGTGTTGCAAATAACACTTTAATTCTGGCCCAGATAGAAATGAACACATTTGTAACAGTCATCCACACCTGGTATTGTGCTGCTCTTCATCATCTGGTCATACAGTTTGGCTTTTTCTTCTAATACAGCTCTGAAAAAGATCATCTGTCATGAGTGATATGAATATTACAATCTTTACTTCATTTCGTTTGGAGAACACTACAATCATGCTGAAACTTTGGAGAAGTTTTTGCTTATTCGTTTTTGCAAAACAAGTAAAAGCAAATATTTTAATGACAGTGAGTGAAGCAGATATAACTATGATTCTGTTAGGGACCCTAATAGCCTGTATTTACAAAAGCTCTCGGCCGGAGGTTACTGGTAGATGGCGGTTACAGGACCGGCTGGCCACTAGGAGCACGATTTGTCAGGCTAGGGACCCTAACACTGCCACATTAGAAATGCAGTTACTAGTACTAGTATTGATGCCTTCAGTTCTCAAGAATGTCGTTAAAAAACTGTTTAGCATAACTCATGGATAACTTGAAGCTGAATCAGTAGGTTTTAATGTGGCATAATTTTTATGGATAACATTTGTGTATTATGCAATATCAGTAGGCAATATGACATAAGTGAATGTATCTAGCACAGAAATAATATACACTTTTATCACATGTTTAATTATATGTTATAAATGATGTCACCGTTCTAAAAGTGGTATACATTATACATGAGTGAATACAGTAACTTTGCCCACATACCTGGCCTTGTCGCAGTTTTTATTCTCCTCTGCCTGTTGTTCCACGTCCCTCTGGGACCTCTCAGATACTCCCGCATTGGACTTACTAAAGATGCTGCTTTTCTGTTTAATCAATCAAAGAAAGATAATTACTGTAATTCTTGATTTGTTAACTGTAACTTAATCTTAGCTGATTCAACCGTCACTTGTCAACCGCTAAAATTTCATCATCACTAATATTTGATTACTAGTATTTGAGACAGTAATGTTTGTTCAAACCGTTAAAATTAAGTGCCGTGACCTACTCCATTTTCCCCCAACCGCTATATTTTCCTGCCGCTATATTAAAGTGATATACATGTATACAAGCCAACATGCTGCAGTTATGGTGCTGCTTCCAATGACCATAGAATGTTTTAATCTTTTACCACAGGTAAATTTTCAGCTTTGTGGCAGGAATAACACAAAAAGTAAAAAAGCTATAGACTTGCGTGTAAGTCTATTCAGGTACAGTACCAACTTGCATTGATGTTCCAGTATTTTGGGTACTGTGTACTGGGTACTGGTACAAATTCTTCAAAAAACAATCATACAGGTGTGTAGTATAAAGACAGGTACAGGTGACAGGCTGAAGAAAAGTTCTAAACGGGAACTACATGTACATTCATTTACACAATTACAGGTCTCGAAATAGTGGGTGCATGTGCACCCGTGTGCACCCAAAATTGGAGCTGTGCACCTAGTTTTTTACTCTAGTGGGTGCACTAGAGCACCTAGATATTTTTGTAGGCTATAGGGTAAAGGTACTACAGTACACTAGTAAACAGTATCAGAAAAAACAATATAACCCTTTGTTGCACTTTCTTTGATGCACTACTTGTCTGAAAATTGGAAACTATAGAATAACAGATTGGAGTTCTTAATTATAATTATAAGAGCATTAAACTGTAATTATGTTTTGCTGACATTCAACTTTATTTTATGTGGTACACCCAAATTTCTTTCTGTGCACCTAATTCTCTTGTTCGGGTGCACCAGTGCACCTATTTGCAAAAATGGATTTCGAGCCCTGATTTATGTATGCGGCTCCAGATGTCTTACCAGGGGATGACTGTGGTGCAAAAGATGTCAGTTAGCTGAGGAATGAATCCACTCTACTTCAAACTTCATACACGAGCGTACTTACTTTGGAGGACACCTTAGGCTTTGCCGCTGTTGAAGGTTGTAGTTTCTCCTTCTTGAACTCTCCCTGCTTTCTTATCAGCTCCGCTTTCAAGTCAACAATCTGCAACAGAAGTAATGATAAAGATTGAATGACTGTAGATTTCATTTTTGTTGCAACTTATCATAATCAATCTCTGTGTGAGATCCCCCGAATCTTTGGGAAGCATTTTTTTTCTCTGATCTCTGTGTTCTGAATTCTTTTCTCTTGTTTTGCTGTTTAAGTCCAAGACTCGAAACCATACAGGAATACAATGGAGATGACCAGGTAATCTCCAAGCCGATCTATTGGTGGCATGATGCTTGATGGGGGCGATGTGGAGTGAAATATGTACTTCTTGTTTGGTCCTGGCTGTTACAGGCCGATAGATGATGATGATGATAATTGGTGGCAAGGCAGTATCCAATTGCGAGGGCCAACCAGCCTGCAGTCAGTGCAGTGGCCTTTTAGATACTAGTTTGCCCTTTGTGGCCAGGATCAGTCTGATTTCGTAGCTGAGCTTGATATTCTTATCATTCCAGATGTTTTGATAAGCCTTAGTCTTGTGAGTGTCATTGTTGGCGTCGTGTGGCGTAATGGTAGAACGTCAGACTGTCAAACAAGGGGACCCCAGTTCGACCCCGGGCTACCCCCAGACATGTCTGAACATGCGTCCCGACGTTGTGCCCTTGGGAAAGGCACTTAACACGATTTTCCTCACTTCACTCAGGTGTAAATGAGTACCTAGCTCATCTAGGGTTAGGGACATCCCTCGGATAGGACGTTAAATGGAGGTCCCGTGTTTGGGGAGAGCCACACCCTGCGCACGTAAAAGAACCCACCACACTTCTCGGAAAAGAGTAGGGGCATGCCCCGGTGTGCGATGGTCCAAAACCTTACAGCCTGGATTGACCCGATACATGTCAATAATTGCCAGTTTGTCGGCAGATGGATATACGTGGTCAGGAAGAAGAAGTTGTCTGAACTATGCTGGAGAGTTTCTCAGAATGTTATCCTTCATCCCAGGAATTTGTAAATAATAAGTCTCATTTTCGCACCATCTTACAGGATCATCCTTAGGGTTAGGGTTGACTGTTATGATCATGAGGAGTTATTTCACAAGATTATGAAAGGAAAATCCTGTCAATAGAGCCCAAAAAATTCTTATTGACAGGAACATCCTGTCAAATAGTGCTAACTATCTTATTGGCAGGAACACCCTGTCAATAGTGGCCAGAAATTGTATAATTTGACCAGAACATCCTGTCAATATTGCCAAAAAAATTCAATTAACAGGATTTTCCTGCTATTAAAAAGCCTCGAATCGGTCATATATGTGAATGTTTTCTTACAACATTATTACACCGCCCCCCCCCCACCCTTCATTTATAACACTTACCGACGCCGCATTTACGCGGATGGCCTTTCCTCTGGCATCCATGACTTCTCCTTGTTTAACTCCTTTAAGATACCTCAAACTAGGGAGGAATATTCGAGTTCCACAAGGCAGAAATCAAGAAAAATAACGGAGCACCGAATTTTCGTCTACACGGGTAGCGCCATCTTGTTTTGATGTTTTCCGATAAGCATGACGGGAAATGATTCTGGATTTTACGGAGAACTCTTAAAAAAATGAATCAACAGAATGCAGAAAAAACAACTTTACGGATATTTAACAATAAAGTATTCTTTGAGAAAATAATATCAATTCTTAGTCCATGATTTTGATTTTAGTTTGAGTTGTTTACGAAAAGTTTGTGGAAAGTGAATTGTGGGTGATGTATGACGTCATGACAAGTTATCCAAAAGGGCATCCCCCATTTTTAGCAACTGCTCGTCACGTCCCTGTCATGTCTTCTGTCGCCGCAACTCTAGCCTCAAACTGCAAGAAAAACAGCCCGGATTTCTCCACTAAACGTAGCTGCGACTAAACCATGATACTAGCTCATAGCCACCAACATTGCTGACTTTGACCCGGTGTTTTTTTGAAAGTTTTTGGAACCAGATATTCGGAACACACCCCCGCCTTGGTGTTGCATGTTGAGACCATTTTTGGAAGTCCCAACTCAGCGTGCCTTCTTCTTCTTCTTTTACCGTCATCTTTAATCGTGTTTTAAATTCTGCCAAGCCCATTTTTCTGCGTAAGTATTGTTGTACATATTCCACGTTTTAATTACACGTTAGCTTGTGTAAATCGCGAATTGTTGTTTAGGAAAGTTGTGAAGTTTGGGGCTCTGTTATATGAGTTGTGTGGGGAGGCGGGTACTGGCATTTCAAACATGTCGGTTGGGCCCCGGCACCAGGAATAGCAACACTGGCAATGATATTGGCCGGGGTTTTGCTCTATACAGAAGAAAATGGTGGAGAAACTTGCTGCAAGCACATACCAGTAGGGTTGCAATATTTGTGACACCAATTCTGATCATTTATTTTTGTATTGTTTTGTTGCTGTTTATATTTGTGGAGATCCGCCCACAAAGCATTAATCCACAGAATTGTTTTCATAAATACTATGTACATAATATAAGTATGTGTTGATTAGTTTGATGCTCAATTATGTGATGGTCATACCACGAAAACAATTTGAATTTGAACAATATTTAACGCAATCAATATATACATATATCATTATTGTATTATGTAACTCAAGATTGTAGGGATTGAGTCATTAATATCATTATTGATAATTCCATCAAATTTCCCTATCTTTGCACTACTTGATTTTAGTTGAATGTTATGATTTTCTTTTTACCATTTTTACTTGATTGATGACCGGGCGGGGCCCATGAAGGGATCTGATCTGATTGTTCAAATTCATTAAGATCAAAGACATGAGGTTAATATTGCCGTTAGCTCATATCCAGGGTCAAGGGGCCAGAAAGAAATTGTGTCCAAACAAGTATATGCATGTAATCCCCCGCACCATCCCCGAGTGCAACGCCCTGCCTGGCGCGGTTGTTACGGCTCCCACCGTTGAGTCATTCGGCCGCGCCAGGCTGGAGGCCTGCCCGCCTTAGCCTGGGACCTCCTCCCCCCCTACTTTGCCCCTCGCGGGGTTATTTGGGGGTTATCGAAGTTGAAGTAATGTACTGATGAGTGGTCCACAGCACCAGCTTGACCGACTCTGCCTATCGCTCCGGATGTTTTGTCTTTTTGCAATTTTTGATAAAGATACATTGTATGCATGCCTGGTATTCATGATCTTACTATTTTACATCTGGTTCAGTGCTCTTATTGCTTCCATGCAGACTCAGCCACCCTTCCCCTGATTTAAACCTTAGTTGTCACTTTAAATGCTGTTATTTCTGTTATTGAATATTTCTCAGATTAAAAAGCAGTGTAATGGGGATCAAAATTAGAATTCCTGTTCAAACCCTGCAGCTGTTACCTTGCTATTACGAGGACTGTGTGAATATTTTAGCCGAATTAAGAGTCATATTCCAATTGTTTCTCTATCAGTGGGTGCAAGACTTAATTCAATCTATTCAGCCCAAACCAAAGCTAGGAATAGGATGGATTCTTGGGTAGTGCACACTGCCCAGTGTTACAAAATATTAACTTCATATAAGTCTTAAGTTATGATATGCAATTATTAAAGAAAAGAAGGTTTTGTGACATGACATGACTTTCTGGCCACTCATTGAGAAATGGTTTCCACATGCATGTACACTAGTACATTGTAACATGTTCAGACACAGTTGCAAACTTAAGTTAAAACATCATTGACCTAAAGACCTCTTGAACTTTGGTCTCTGCAGCTATTTAGAGAGACAAAAATGGCTGCTAGAAAATTACAGCTAAGGGCACTCAGTCTACATCTTATTATTTCTTAGCAATCTTTTTGTGTAATTATTTATTTCTATGAATTGGAAATAAACTACTACAGTAGAGAACTCTCTCTATATATAAGAAGAATGTTGGAAAAAACAACTGAAGAGAAAGGGAAAGTTTAAACATATAGGCCAACTCATGTTCTTTACAATTACATTGATTAAATGCTTGAATAAACAGTACATAGTGATATAGTAGTGTAAGTTTCAGTTGAACAGATCGATGCAACATGATTTTTGCAACATTTCTGTATCTGCACTACTGTCAGTCAGTCTCTACAGACTATGACACAAACTGCAAAAATTACAAAAAAAGTATCTGTATCTTTATCTGTATAACTGGTATGACTTAGTGCACCTTTTCAACTCTTCACAATTATGTGAGGGGGGCTCGACCGATTTGTCTGTTTGGACTTTGGAGATTATGTATACCCTTTTTGAGCTAGGTAGGGGTAGGTAAAGTGTAACATTAACTAATGGCAAATGGTACACAGCAGTGATGTTACTGCTTCAGTTCAAAGAATACACAACTATTAAATGTTTTCATGTTGTTGTTACAGAAGTCTAATTTTCGATGTCTAAGAAGATGGCAAAAGGTGAAGAAAGCCAACCCTCCTCTCAGAGGATTTCACCAGACGCTCCCAAACGTCCGGAAGTGCCCAAACGTCCGAAGTGGCTGAGCAAGCTGAGCAAGGAGAGGAAAAAACCTACTAAAGATTCCGAACCGTTGTCTTCAAGTTCAAAGTCATCCGTAAATAGTAGCGATACCAAAGATACGTTTGTCAGTTACAACAGAATAGAACTTGCCAAAGTTGACAAGAAACCAGGAAAATCTCAAGACAGGACCCAAAAGGGATCAAAAGTCAGAAATCAAAGCGCCGGGAAAGAAAAAAAGGCCGAATTCGAAAAACGGGATCTTTCCTCGGGGAAAGGTCAAAGGCCATGGAATAGCTCCACTAGACTCGACAAGCCGCGACGTCGATCGGATAGCCACACCTCTACAGACAGCTCTCGCTCAGGGGAGAAGAGAGTCAACAGATTCAGGTCTGATTCTGACTTTAAGACGCCTCGAAGTCAACCAAAGAAATCTCCCAGCAAGGAGAGCCTCACGGACTCCCGGAAAAGTAGCAAGCAGAGGCGAGAAACGGACAGCCCCTCTCGAAGGGAGACGCAGCAGTTTTACACGGCGAAGAAAAAAGACGAGCCTAACTACAAAGAAGAAAATAAAAACAGGGAGGTGTCCTCCAAGTCACCGAACCATTGTGATGAACAGATAGACTTCAATGAGAAGGAGAACACTCCGGATCAACCTAGTAAGTCATGGTACGAAGATGAACCACAAGGATTAGAAGAGCTGCAATACTCCATGGGAGATGATAGGGGGCCTCAGAAAGGAAAGGCACACCACTGGGGAGACCTGCCTATGGACAAACACAGGGATAATAACTACAGGAAGCCGAGGAAGTACATTCAAGAGGACTCCGTCGAAGTGCGGAAGAACATCCGGCCGGGTCGAGGCAGTCGTGGCCGCGGTGGGATGGTCAGCAGCGAGAGTCAAGAGAGCATCTCATCTCGCAGCTCGATGCAATCGCAGCGGCCGCAACGCGACAACAGGAAGGGGCATTACCACGACAACAGGCAGCGTGACAACAGACAGACGTCGCGCCAGAGTTCTGTAGAGTCGTTAGATAGATACGCAAGGGCGCCGGGCTCCAAGCCAAACTCTCGCCCGCCCTCCCGACCACAGTCTCGGAACGGACCCCCGCAAGACTACTACTACGACGACAATCACAGCTCCTGGGCGCCCCCATCCCGGCCGCTGTCGCGGAACGGCCCTCTGCAGCATTACAATACCGATAATAAGAAATCTCGGTATCGAGGCCCGCCCAGTCGGCCAATCTCCCGCCAAGGCTCTGTAGAGTCAGTAGACAGCTATGGAGGGCCGCCGTCTCGACCCAACTCCAGACCACCCTCGCGGAACGGACCGCCGCCCCAGTTTTGGGAGAACAACCGGAAGAAGGGCCCACCGAGTCGACCGTTGTCGCGACAAGGTTCCATTGAGTCTCTCGATAGCTTCGGCCCCTCATCACGTCCGTCTTCACGCCCGCCATCTCGGCCACCATCGCGTAATGGCCCGCCCCTCCCCTACGCTGCCGACGTCAACTGGCCCAGGTTTGTAGTTGACTGGTTTACATAACATCAGCAACAGCATGACTTTCATATCAACAATAACATTAACATAACTTAGACCAGTCACCAGTTTCGTTTGTTGTTTCTCTGATTTCTAGAAATTATGAAAGACAAGGACAGCAAAATGGAAACAAAGCCTGAAAACCAGGTTTAGGTGCATGAACTTGCAAGCAAAAGTTAACTTTTTTTCACTTAGGTTTAACTACGCCGAGTCCGTGGGAAGCTCGTCGCGACGCTCGTCCGAAGTCGACTCCGATGACGACTTCACCTTCCCGTCCGGAGAGTTCTGGAGCACGTTTCCCCAGCGCACCTCCGTGGAAAACTGGAGCACCTGGGAACAGCTCCCCACAGACCCACGCAGCTCCAACAGCCTGCCCAAAAAACTGTCGTCAGACCTCCAGGTAGGTGTGAGAGAGAGGGAGGGAGGGAGGGAGGGAGAGGGAGGGAAGGAGGGAGAGGAAGGGACCAACTCCCCACAGACCCCACCTAAGCTCCAACAGCCTGCCCAAGAAACTGTCCTCAGACCTCCAGGTAGGTGTGAGAGAGGGAGGGAGGGAGAGAGAGGGAGAGGGAGGGAAGGAGGGAGAGAGGGAGGGACCAACTCCCCACAGACCCCCGGAGCTCCAACAGCCTGCCCAAAAAACTGTCGTCAGACCTCCAGGTAGGTGTGTGAGAGAGAGAGAGAAGGAGGGAGAGAGAGATAGAGAGGGAGGGAGGGATTAGGAAAGGGTGGGACCAAGAGGTTGGGAGTTGAAATCCTGGCTGTTGTCGTTCACCCAACATGCAGTCCTTAGGATGTTGGTCCACGGTTCATTAATGTTCTTGTTGAAATGAGCTAGGGGAATTTCCCCAGAGTAATTGATCTGTAAATACTGTACATTATGCCTGTTAGTTTAATGTTACGACCAGTGGAAGAAAAGCTCTAGCCTCAGGTATCAAAACCTATAATTATAGCTCCCGAGTCTCTTTTGTCCTCTATTACGGAGAGGACACTTTGACAGAAGATACTCCGGGGAGCTATAAAAAGTATGATAGTTTTGGATACCAGACTAGAATAGCTCTTGGGTTAGTACCTTGGCTTAAGATCACTGTCATTTTCCAGCGGGAGCTGGCACGGCAAACGGCCAAGGAGCACCGGCCGAAAATCGGTAGGAGGGACTCGATCGAGTCGTGGGACGGGTTCCCGCGGAGAACCTCTTTCCAGGATGACAGAATGTACCTGTCTCAGCCCGAGGACTCTGGATCTGCCAGGTATAACTTTAAAGATTTTAAACCCTTGTCCCGTGGGAAGCCTAGCTATATAAAAAAATGTTTAGGTTCAGTTTTAGTCTACTTCTTTCTCTGTGTTTTTTTTTCTCCTTTTTTACTCTCTCCTTCTTTGGTTTAAATCACAGTCTTCATAATTTTCATTGTGAAACCAATTTTACCTCAGTTCTACGGTGGTCTATTTGAAGTATTTCTCTGTGTTTTGTGCTTAACCGTCCCTCTGCCTCTCCTGTTTTAGGATATCATTTATTTCTTACTATTTCTTATCAACAACTTTTTTGTCGTTCTAGTTTTTCATGTTGACTTTTTCTTTACTTTTCTTTACCTTTCTGGCGACACTCTCAGAGAGCAAGCCTGATAGTATAGTATTGATGTACAACATTATTTTTGTACCTGTTGTTTTGGTCTTTCTGTCTTCCTGTCCTTTACTTCACACCTTTCTGTCCCGTGGAAGTCTGTGGGCCTTTAAGCATCCCGGGTTGGTGAGGAGCCCTAGTCGTGACAGCGTCTCATCCGTGGGCTCGACCCAGTCGTCTCGGTCCTACTGCACCAACCGCCCGCGGCCGCCCCCGTGGCACAGGACAGACAGTAACGGCAGTCTGTATGACGACAGGTCAGGGTGCCCCACACAGTGCTTGAAATACTTTATTTCGGTTACATGCAAAATTGCATGTTTTTAAACATTTTAGATGCAATTTGAAACTCCTACATACAAAATTATATGTTTCCAGTTATACAAAATGTATACCTTTAATGTAGTAAACACAAAGCTCTTGAACCATTCAGTACATTAATTTACAACATACAAGTTAACATATTTGGCCGAACTTCTAGATCTGCATCTAAATTCTAATGCTAACTTTATGCCATATTTTCGAGGAATTGTGTGTTCCTAACAAGTTAGAGCTAACGTCAGAGGAAGGAGTTTGTTACAAAGAATTTGTGAGGCGATAAGAAACAAATGTGCTGGACAGACAGTAACGGCAGTCTGTATGATGACAGGTCAGAGTGCCCCCCGCCCACTGATGCATGAACACAACATAAAGGTTCTGAACAGAAAGAACAATGCCAGCAAAGCCTAGTAACAAACTTTCTAACCACCTCTCTTCTAAACTAAATATACTGTTGTAATTATAGTGTCTCTCTTCAGAGCATATAATTTCTGTTATGAATTTCATTTCATTTATTTACTTATACTGTCCTTTATCACTTCTGTCATCTAGATCTTATACTGTTTTTTTCCGCCAACCCCATGCATCTGACTGCCATTAGCAATATAATGTAGGTTGTGCCTCTAAAAGATGATGAATGAAATGTCATTGCTAATGATACAGAGGTCCAGCTCAGGAACCGTCTGGACGATGATCTGGACGGTAGCCTCTCATCAGGCTCCATGAGCCCTTTTGTATCCTGATTTGTTATGATTTGTCATGTAACTTATTATATAATAAGGGCTCCCTTGGAAATCAGTTACCTTACTAACTGAAGGGACCACCCTAAAGATCAATAATAATGATGAGACTCGTACTTCAAAAATGATATGATGATGTTAGACCTGGATAGAAAACTGTGATATGCGGAGTAATGAGAGCTGTTTCTGCCCAATCAGGACACATCCTGGCCCTCGTAGTCGTAGCCGCAATCGGAAAAGGAACAGACGCAACCGAAGACGGTAATGAAATTCCTTCAGTCCTATCGTAATAAAAGTGTTGGTAAAGCAATTTGTATAGTGATAATTTATAGATTATCAAAATCTAATTAATATAGTGTTATACAGATTCTGAACTGACTGTGTAATGCAACTGCTACACCTAGTTCGAACTCTATGTCAATAGGTGTTGTGAACCCGATAGTCAAGGTTGATTTGGGGCCTGTCGGTGGCCAACCTTGGTACTGCAGCAGGGTTCCCCATTTTTGTATCTTTGCAATGGTCCTGGTCCGATATGCTGTGGTCTTGATTTCTTCTTAATATCTGTTTCCCAGAAGTCGCAGTGGCCAACAAGGACAGGGTCCCTTCGGACATCAGAACCCGAACGTCGGCTACTCCAGTGCCTCGGAACTGTCACAGGATGTACGTTTCACGCTGTGCTTGTTATTTCAAAGTTGACCTGATTGTTTTTTCATAGCAGTAATTAATGCCGGTGATAACTGTAAATGTATTTAGCTTTGCGGTGGTTTAATGTTCATGGTTTTTTGCGATAATCCCTTCACCGCAAACTTTAAACCGTGACCACGAACACTTCATTTTCACTCCAATATCACAGTCCAGTGGTCAACTGATCATGTACTTGTCAAAAAGTGTTTGAGGGATTTCCCCAGTATGCTGATGAACCTGTAAATAACTACTGTACAAAGTATCTGTCCTCTCTGTCACAACCAGTGAAAGAATAGCTTTTCTGTGAGCTGAACTGGTTCAAAATAATCATTAGGCCACACCAGTTTAATTTGTTGCTTCTCGGATTCTTTCAGAAAAAAATTGGGGCAACAGGGCAAAGTTTTTGCAAATAGTCTGGGGTAAAGATAAGGGTTTACTTAATATATATATTTTTAAGAGGATTATTCAAATTTCAGCTTTGTATGGATTGATATTGAGAAATAGTTTTAAAAAATGAAAAATTATAACTTAAATATGATCAATATGACCACACTTTTTAGGTATGTGCATGCCTCTATAAATCTACTATGGTGGCTATTGAGTTTTACAACTGAACAAACAGTAAAATTGGGAATAGTGACCCAATTGTTTTATTTTCAAAAAGGGAAAAACAGGAGAGGCTATTCCGAGAACCAACAAAATAAATTTGCGTGGCCTTAGATTTCACCTACTAAAAAGGATGTCCTTGGATGTATTTCTCTTTAGGGTGATTTTAAGCCTCCCAGCGATACAGAGGTCCAGCTCAGGAACCGTCTGGACGATGTTCTGGACGGTAGCCTCTCATCAGGCTCTATGAGCCCCATCCCTGAGTCGGACGTCGCAGAATTCCCGGTAGGAAGGATGATCAACATGTTTTAATTCATATGATATTCATATTCAGACGAAGAGTAATTTTTGGGAAGAGGGACATTGCTTGCTTCTAATATTTAGATACTATCAATGAATCAATGACATCAATAACAAAATGAATCTGTATATAGATGCCAGAGAAGTCATTAATTGTAGATTACTAGTACCACATTGATTCTTATATCACTGTTACAGTAATATTTTTGGATGTCCATCCATAATTGTACTTAGAACATTATCAACATGACCTATACTTAGCTTGTAAGGGCATAAACATAGTCTTTTATTCAATGAAAGTTTATGCACTTCTTTCCCTAAGAATATGATATAAGTTCCTTTTTTGTTATTGCTGCTATCTTAGTAGTATATGATCATATTGTACATTCAAATATCTAACTAATATTTGCAGTCTCCTGAACCAACAACAGCAAAAGAAAAGCAAGAGGAAAAAGTGAAAGAAAAGACAGATTCTAAAGTCAAACCCAAAAAGACTGAGCACAAGACCAGCAGTCTATCTACATCAGTGCACCATCCTCTGCAGCATACATGGTGAACATTGCCACACTTTTTATCTTCGCCTGGTGTTTTATTTTTCGTTTTTTCCATCATGTTGGAGTGGCTGTGGTTGCATGTTTGTTTGTAAAACTACTAACAGTACTAAACAGTATAAATCGAGAAGCTGTAAGTAGTCACTGAGTGTGTGAATAGGTGGTTGTAAAAATAAAGGTCGAGTTTGATAGTGGGCCACCTGGCGGCTTCCTACAGTACTGCAGTTGAGTTTTAAAGCTTGAGGTCTAATTTTCTGGAAGTGCCATGGTCGTAACAATTCATGTTGATACTTCACATTTCACATTTTGTTTAATACTTTTTTCTGTAACTACTAACAGTAAGATATGTTAGACAATGACCAATGACAGTGTTTTTTGTGGCATTTTTTTGTAGGCGGATCTGGTATGACAGGAGGGAAAACAAGTCCATGAGAATGAAGTCAGATTTCGCCAACTACAACGAAAACCTCTTCGAAATCTCTGCTGTGGAAACAGTGAGTATTATAAAGCTTATACTAGAAGTTTAGATACACTTTTAATACTGCTTGGTAGATAAACAGGTTGGATGACTTAATACTAAGCAAGAATACAGATCTTTGTTGATTGTTGAGATGTGAAATTTGGGGTTTTTATGAATAATCTACTTTTGTTAGACACTGGACATTGAGAGATAAGATGTAGAATGGTTAATAATAAATTGATGTAAACTGCAAGTAGTACACAGTCACAGACTAATTACCACACCTATGTCTCCATGTTAGATTGAAGGCTTCTGGCAGGTGTACAACCACCTGGCACCTGCTCATCACCTGGACAACAACGCCAACTACCACTTCTTCAGGGTAAGTAGTAGTAGTCGTAGTTATTGCTGCAAAAATAGTAACTGTTACAGTGCAACTACCACTTCTTCAGGGTAAGTAGTAGTAGTAGTAGTTATTGCTGCAAAAATCGTAACTGTTACAGTGCAACTACCACTTCTTCAGGGTAAGTAGTAGTAGTAGTTATTGCTGCAAAAATCGTAACTGTTACAGTGCAACTACCACTTCTTCAGGGTAAGTAGTGGTAGTAGTTATTGCTGCAAAAATAGTAACTGTTACAGTGCAACTAACACTTCTTCAGGGTAAGTAGTAGTAGTAGTTATTGCTGCAAAAATAGTAACTGTTACAGTGCAACTACCACTTCTTCAGGGTAAGGAGCTCATGAAATCAGAATTTGTATATTTCTTCTGTTGAAGTTGATGAGTTGAAGACTATTCATTAGTTTATGTCTACACTTTTAAAATAAGTGTTATTATATAGTACACTAACGTCTACTCTTGTAATACTGCCACTAACTTATAGCACCAAATCAAAAAAAAAATTAGGAGTAATAAATATATAAACTAATGAAACATCAGTAATTTCTGAGGCTAAAGACTTTTTTGAGAAGGCTCACGAGAATATAGGATGCTGATTACATGTAATTTTTCAATACAATTCTTCTCTGTTCTGTTCAGAGACTATGCAGATAAAGCAGCTTTAAATCGGTTATAATTATTATCACCATTTTCTGTGGTCTAGTTCCCCTCTTGGTTTTAAATTGGCAGCAGCTTCTTGAAATGAAGACAATCTATATCGAATTTAGTTTCCAATTAGGAGATGTTTGTTAGAATTTTTAGGTTAATCAGAAATTCTGATAAGCATGATGGAATGGATGTTATGCAGCACTGATAGTTGTAGGGACATGGTAGATTAATTTAGACCTTTATTGTCCACCAGGGGTTTAAATCTATATCTGGAAGGTTTACAAATTTGCCTGACAAGCTTGGTGAAAACTAAGAACAGCTGCAGAGTCACTCGAATGTGTGCTGTTGCTTTTGTGTTGATGTTCCATTTGGTAAACAGAATTCCTCTCCTCATATACCTAAATGTGGATTCAATGTATACAAATGTACAAAAAACTATAAAAGAACATTTACAAGACTTAGTGTTCCTGATATGATATTCAGCAAGAGAAAACCCAGAACACTGTTAACTTAGAAAGTATGCTGTAAGTCGTTTTGTGTTCTAAATTCAATTTGGTGACGAGATATCCTCTCAACAAAAATGTGCAGAAATGTTCCGAAAAATTTGTGACATGCAAAGCCTTAACAACAGCTGCAGGGGGACAAATTTACCCTAAGGCTTCCAGCATAAATTATGCACAATCCCTTATTCTGTATTGTTTTCCTAGCATCTATATGGCATATGAAAATTGCTTCTTTTAGTCTTCAGTGATGAGAAAATATCAAACTCAATACATTGTTGCGTTTTACCATCTAATAGTATATGATACTCAAACCCTTAGTTTTACGACACTGCTGCAAAGCTATGGTCACCCTGTAGCAAAAAGTAAGGTGCATATTCCCGCCATGAGTTGAACTGAAGTGTCCCCTCTTGCATCAGCCATATTTACACCCTGCTATCGTGCACAGTCCGACCAGAGAGAGTTATATTTAACCCATAGTGAACAGCTGAAGCCTAGCCAACATGACTCGCACCAGACTTGTCGGCAGACTGCTGGGTCTGTTGGCTGTCTGCCTGATGAACTCACCTGTGATCCCTAATCAAGTCTGAAGATATCATAATAAACACCAACAGGTGTCTTGAGTTGATGAGTTGTCCTGCCCCCCTCCCCAGGTTGGGATCATGCCGATGTGGGAGGATGATGCCAACAAAGATTTGGCATTTTAAATACAGATTTAATTAACAAATTAAAGATCTGATGAGTTGTCCTGCCCCCCTCCCCAGGTTGGGATCATGCCGATGTGGGAGGATGATGCCAACAAAGATTTGGCATTTTAAATACAGATTTAATTAACAAAGATTTGATGAGTTGTCCTGCCCCCCTCCCCAGGTTGGGATCATGCCGATGTGGGAGGATGATGCCAACAAAGATTTGGCATTTTAAATACAGATTTAATTAACAAACATCTGATGAGTTGTCCTGCCCCCCTCCCCCAGGTTGGGATCATGCCGATGTTGCAGGACGATGCCAACAAAGATCTGGCATTTTAAATACAGATTTAATTAACAAAGATTTGATGAGTTGTCCTGCCCCCCTCCCCAGGTTGGGATCATGCCGATGTGGGAGGATGAGGCCAACAAGCAGGGAGGCAAGTGGGTCGTCACTATCAGGAACGACATGGAGTTTGTCTCCAGTCTGTGGCTGGAAATGGTGAGACTGCTCCTGTAGTGTTTTTGTTACAGTGCGTATTTTATGTAGAGCGTTGTACATGTACATGTAAAATGTAGAACGTGAAGAGATATAAAGACACCCTTAAACACTACTTAAAGAAGGGTCACATTGACCCCACAAACTTTGAAGCTCTCTACAACGATCGCAGCACCTGACGCCAGCTGAGCTACAACAGCGTTACAACTTTTGAAGCTAAGAGGATAGCAGCCGCTGAGGCCAAGAGAAGGGCCAGGAAAGCCCGACTGCAACAGAAGTGACGAACTCATGTAGACTTGCCCTACTCTTTGGAGTGGCTGTCAACACACACAGTGTTTTTTGTTACAGTAGTGTTTTTTTGTACATCCTTTGTCATGTATGTATGGGGGCCTGCATGCCATTTTATGGAGAGCGTTTTAATTTCACGCAAGTTGTACTAAATTGTAGCTAGACCACTCAAATGTTTTTTAATTGGTATATGTACATGTAAAATGTAGAACGTAATCTGTGTATTCTATGTGAAATGTAATTGGCACCAGAATTTAGCGTAAAGCGAAGCCAGCCTGCTCAAATTCATTGTGATACGTTGCCTGCAAGACTACCATGTACTGTGAAAGTACAGGTCTGGAGTTACAAGACAGATCTAGACTGACTAATGATAGAAAATGCTTGATGTTTGGTGTTAATTATTTCAACACTAAGGGAGTGAAGTGCTGTTTTGGCATGTCTGCATGTGTGTTTATTTGTTTCCCATGTACATGAAGGGGTGAAGTCTGCCATCTCAGATCACCTGTTTTTTTTGTTGTATTTTCTAGCTTCTTGCATTGATAGGAGATGAAATGGCCTTCTCTGATGAAATCTGTGGAGCAGGTCAGTCTGAAAATCTTTCTGTACATATGATTTTACAAACATTCTACATTTAGATCTGCTGGTAATACTGAAGGTAAACAATGTGCTTTGTTTCAAAATGATGTCTTCTAGAAAACATTTTTTTTAAGAATTTGCATTGCAAAAATTTGTTCTCTTTTAGCATTATAACAATTGATTTGATTAAATACAACCTTGAGACCTAGAAATGATTAGATTTTGGGGCCCCTAGCACCTTGCTAAGGTCCTGCAGCGGATCTTCCGGTTTCTATATCTCGTGTACTGGACATGGTATGGTCATGACTTTTGAGTGGTAGATAGCTCTACAGAGAGTAACTGCAGGAGCTGTGTTTTATTTCTGTTTTTGAAAGCGAATAGCTCAAGAAGGGGTTGACGGATTGTCATGATTTTTGGTGTGTACATAATACGTGGCTAAGTGATGCTTGATATATATATATATTTTTTTTAACGAACTCGCTCAGTGCAAGGCCGTAAGGGGCCACTCATTTAAACACTGAACTAATTGTTACTGTAGCAGCATCTCTTCACCCTAGGTCAGAAACGTCACTGCTCGAGACAAGCACGACTTCACTGACCCATTATATAGGAGAAGCAGGGGTTACGAAGGCTGCTCGGGAAATTCCCTACCCCATTTAGGCCGGAATGTTTTGAGCCACTCACACTCACACACACAATTTAGATTGCACAATGTAATTATTTTGTAATTCTTTTCACTGCAGTTGTGTCCAAGAGGAAAAGAGGAGACAGAGTCGCCATCTGGACTCGAGACAAAGAAAACGTCCTGGCAAACTACGCAATCTGGTGAGGGACAGGGCCAGATTTCTTCTTGTGTTCTGTGAAAAGAATATCATGTCCTTGAGTGGTCTTTATTGGTACTGTAAAACTTAAATTGGCAACTTTTGAATTCTGTGACACAGCCAAAATCAACATCACCTTATGATTTAATTTCTAACCTAAGAGGTTGCGATTTTTACAATTAACAGGAACACAATGACAACTCATGTAAAATTTTAATGAGTTTGTTTGGAAGAAGTAAGTTAACAGAAAATTGCAAAGTTTAAAATTGCAACTTACATGTAACGTTGGGTAACATAAATTCGTGGGGTACTTAAAGTCGGGATTTTTCGAAAACGGGGTATTTAGGGATATTTGCTAGATGCAACATCAGTAATACCGCTAGAAATGCAAACTTGACAGACTAACGTATTCAGAACACTGTCTGAAAAGCTTTGATAACCATGCATTAGAAGTTGGCGACGTCAAAAACTCTCCGTCCCTTATTGACAGAGTCTGGGGGCTTCGTGGGAGAACCACACTGCACGGTTGTTCGCTGGTTTATAAGGCAAATGTCACATCTCCTGCCTGCTAAACACAATTATTTACAAGACAACTTATTACAATCTCTTTTGCTAACCTGTATACGTAACTGGATGCTAAGTGTGATCAATCGTCAAAACTCCTCTTTGTTGCTACAACCTACGGCACGTGTATTTTCCCGCCGCCATACTATTACCCAGAATCCTGTCGTCAAGCAGACGACAAAGGTTTGTGAGGAACACTTTTTTGTCTAAATGTTGCGTGTGATAGTGGACTAAAGACGATATTTTCCTCAAAGTTTGCTCCTAACACAACAAGGAACACATGGACATAGTAGTATAACCATTGCTACGGCATCCAGCTAACTTCCCATGAATAATGTACACGTTGCCATGACGGTGGGGATCGACTTTGAGTGACGTTCTACCGACTCAACAAACGGGATGTTCGAAGGCCTGATGTGTACAGTACGGCCGTTTTTTCGTGTATTTTTTTACTTGGACACGTCTTTATCCATAGCACTCTCCTCAAGCCAAGGATGGAACGAATAGCTGCTGTATAAAATGTGATTAGCGGTAAGATATTCAAGACGAATCTTCTCTCCCGAATTAATGTGCCCCCCTGTCCGACAGCACCGTAATTGTGCTTGCGGCGGACGGTAGTTTCAAGTTGAAATATTATGGTGTCAGCACGACTAGAGACAAAATCTACCATATATATGATTAGTGCAAAGATAGTACATGATACTGACAGAATAATAGAAAAAAAAGATGGTTTATTGTTCTGCTAGATTGATTTCAGTCAACCATTATCGGAAAAATCCCGAATTTAGGTTACCCAACGTTACTGCTGCAGATATTTCAAGACTTACAATTGTGTTACTAAAGTCTATTCAGATCAAAAATTCTGTTTCACAATGAAGCATGAAGATATGATCATTATGCTAATAGTAGTGTCTTTTACTAGTTCTTTAGGGACATTGTGATAACACACAATCATACTTGTCTATTAATAAAAAACTCATGTTCAATAATAGGTTTTGAAACCATCATTTTCTTACCATATCTTCCCCATGTAGCAAGAACATCCTGCTGGTGATAGCGTATGCCAGGGGCGTGACCTCGGAGAAACTCCTGCCGTTCTTCGAGACCTTTGCTCAGAAGGAGAAGTCTTCTATCGAGTACTTACACCACCAGGACTCTCTCCGTACTGGGCAGTCCTACACAACTGCTGCTCACCTCACAGCACACGCTGTACTCAAGGTACACATTTACGTCTAATGTTTGATTATTGTGTAATAGATATAGAATACAACAAGGGGTATTCTGTATCACCCGAGGTACTAGCCCAGAATTGCCCTGAGGAAGGTGACAGATGGTCACTAAAACGTTTATTGAAGAAATCACTTGGTTGTGTAAAAAGAGTCTTTTTCTTCTAATCAATGTTTCTTTGTTTGTTTGTATCGCATACCCGGTAAACCGTCTCATGGTATACCTCACCTGTTTTGTAGTGAACAGTACAAGCTGCATATCCAGACAGATTTATTTGAGCCACTCGCACCAGGATGGACCCCTATTCTTTTGAAGATAGTCTGGATTAGGGACTCAGAGTGAATACACGAGTAGCAGTTCATGAAGTGTGCGTGTGCAATCCTTGCGTTCCGAGCGAGGGGAACTAATTCTATTTATTTATCAGTTTTAATTTTTTTTTCCTGTTGAAATCATTGTTTGGGAGCCCCTGTTGTTAAGGTTTGTTGTAAGATCTGTCATGTGAAGCATACAAAAATGCATTTTCATCAATTCTATGTCATGAAATTCGGATTTTTGGGACAGATGACGTGCAAATATATCACTTTTAGTACTCAAATGTCCTTTGACATGTGTCAACATTTAGTTCTTGAGTTCAAGTGTAACTGAGGTGTCACTTTCCTTTTGTACAGGACATCATTCGAGACCTTAAGGATTCCAGCAGTTGAAACAGTCAACAAACGACAGTCAGGTAGCTGTCACACAGTCCGGCAAACTCGTCCACACTGTACTGTACACCAGAGTGCCTTCCGTCACTTTACACTTGATGTATCGATATATTAGATACTTGCTGTAAGATTAAGCCATGTTAATTAAGCAGGTATCTCATTGGACTTTGCCAGATTGCGCTAGGAAATTGCGCCAATTTTCCCTTGTTGTCACACTGACGTGCGGCACATAGGTAAAATATGTGACCCTAACAATCAAAATAGACGCATTCTCAGTTTCGGCTCCAAATCAGACAGATACAAGACACTTTGTTGGATATCACAGTGTTGCCGCTGAATTGAAAACCGAATGGAAATAATAGTTAGAATGATAAAAATACACAAAAAAGTGCCCATCTTAATATTCTTACACACATTTGGGCCATTTTGCGAATTACAAGTTTTTCTTCAATTTGAAAAAAATTGCAATTTCAGGGAACAAATTTCACCACTTTGCGAATGCCTGGCACAATTTCATGCTGTCCAGTGAGATACCTGCCTTACACGAAAGCTTTTATAACTGGCATATACTGGGGACAAAATGCAATAGCCTGTTCCAACAATGCTGTACTGATGTTCAGTTAACGTTGCTGGTAACTTTAAGCTACCTGTAAAAAATTTTCATATACAGAACATTGAAGATTGAAATGAAAGTGCCTTATATTTCCTCGCTGTTCTAATTTTTTTACAAGTGAAACTCATGACAAAATTTAATATGTGAACCTGAAATTTAGGGAGTATTGTCTTTCCTTCTTGCTTCATTCTTTGTGCTTCAGCTATTATGTATTTAATGAATTTTATTATCATTCTAAAATTGTTAAGGTAAAGTAGCTTTGACACCTTTATAAATTTTCATAATTCAAATTTAAACAATTGCAAAATGTGTTTTAAGCAATCTTAGGAATGTACACAACGCAAGGACAGGTCAGGGTTTACAAGGTGTATGGCCAATGGTGGATTCTCATAGCCCTTTTCTTATGCATTTTGTAGTAGGCTAGTTTAGTGGAAAACATTCAGAAAAAGGAAAAAAAAGTTCTGTCAACTTTTGATTGTTTTCTTGTAAATATTGAAATAAGTAATGAATAATTAGCTATGTTTTTGCCTAAAAATTATGTATTATTATTAATAACTCTTTGAATTCTAATGAATGTTGCAGACTGACCCTTTAATAAGGGCTTTCATACAGATTTTTTGTGCAACTTTTTATGATGAGACAATGTACCGCTATGTATGAACTGATGCCACAATGTGTATAGTGTCCAACGTTTTCTACTTTCTGTTGCAAAACATTGCATTTGCTTGAGGTTTTCACAAGGATAAGTAATGATTTATAGGTACTGATGAGTACCGTTACTGAAAATTAAGGTCCAGTCTAGGTCCAGAGGTTCAGGTCCGGATTTGGACCTGAATCTGATTGTAGTGCAGTTACTGGTACACAGTTGTAGAACTATATCATATTTTGTGGAAGGAGACATTAGTACAGGTCTCTGTGAGTGCTACGAATTATGTACAAATGGTATATAGGAATGGTAATAGTTATTTTCAGTGCGCATTAGTACTGAGTGTTTAAAAGAGCAACCACAAAATGAAGCTTTTATGCCAAATAGATGGTTCATTTTCTAATTGGTCGGAAAACAGGTCCACTATTTTTTTCCGGTCTTTCTTTTTTTTTCAGACCGGTCCAGCAAGAAATACTGGTTTCGTACCAGAACGCCACCCTATCCATAGGTGTGTCTTATTGTACAGCACTGTATGCTATTTTGTCATTTTTTGTTAATGTGGAAAATATTTTGAAATATCAATGCTACAGCTGACGAGTGTTTAAATAGAAATTGTAGGGACTTAGATAGGATTGACATGGATTATCCAATGAAATGTGATCTTATCTTTTTATTGATAAAACCATTTTTATGAGTGGTTAAAGCTGTATTACATGAATTGACAAACTTCTTTGCTTTCTAAGAAATAAGTTATGCTTCTAGTGTTGTAATCCTAGATATGGTATTTCTTAATGATCTGGTAAATTATTTAGAAGGACATCAAATTCTTTTGCTAGATCACATGAGTGATAAACATAGTTTAGTTATCGATTGATGTGTACATTATTTGTGATAATGCTAGATACTCTTTGTATACATCTGAATTTGTCTCATTGCTATGTTTGTAAGAAATGTACATTTTGGCAAAGCCATCTAATATTTGTAAATTTTTATACAAAATGTGAATAATGGAATGTTAACTTAAAAGTAGGTATTGTTGAAGATTACACATAGTATTAATAACATTATTTGTGCAATTTTGGGGGTCAGGACAGTGTGTGAATTTTTTAAGATGAATAAGAAACTTGGTGTAACTATTCAACACACCAGTCACAATAAATTTGGAAATACATTTAGATTTGGGAAATTCTTATTGATAACTTCTTCCCATTTCAACTTCTTCCCTGAATGTTAAGTTTGAAATGTCTAATTTTAATTAGGCATGCTACTACTTACTTCTTTGCTTATGCCTGACTTATAATTTTGCAGCAGTGTTGGTCAGTCCCGTGAATAGGTGCATCAGGTTGGTAAGTCACTGAATAAAAAAGACTCTTTTTACACAACCAAGAGATTTATTCCACCGACGTTTCCGTGACCATCTGTCACCTTCTTCAAGGCAATTCTGACTGGTTCACGTAGCAACGCAGCACATGTGTTGCTGGTTATACATATCAATGAGATGCAAACGCAAAGTATTGACAAGTGCTGCATTGCTACGTGAACCAGTCAGGATTGCCTTGAAGAAGGCGACAGATGGTCACCGAAACGTCGGTGGAATAAATCTCTTGGTTGTGTAAAAAGAGTATTTTTATTCAGTGTTGATCAGTGTTTAAAGAACTTTAAACTGACCAGTGTAACAACTCACCTGTAAACTTACTTTTTTTTTACTAGGAACATTACAAGGTGTTGCTACCTCATATCGAAAATAAATATTAAGGTCTCTTTTTTTGTTTGGAGATAAAATGTCTAATTCCCCTCACAACCACCATCGTGCTTGTTGGCCGACCTTGGAAGGGTCAAACCAAGCCTTGGTCAAACATACAGATTTTCATGCGCATATTTCCATCACTGAATGATTGCAATTACTTGATATATATACAAATTTAGGATATAGGAGATTCGTTTTACACGACCAGGTAATCTCACCGGCTAACGTTTAACTGCTCACAGGTGAGATTACCTGGTTGTGTCAAAAAGAATCTCCTGTATTCTAACAACCTGATGAAATTATTTTCGGAAATATACAAATTTAGATCTAACCTTACAAACTTCTAGGTTTCACAATCCAGTATCTCGCTCCCACCCTGACGCCTTAGACCAACGGCCTCTAACTTGTCGTTATGAATGCTCTCCATACTGTTCTATTCTGTACAATTATTCTGTCATACAACACTTAGAATGTAAATCATAAAGATTCATTAAAAAACATTGAGCTTGTTTGAAATATGTCTAGTAAGCAAATCATGCTTGAAAACACAAAGGACCATATAAAGTAAAGCAATTTCACTCACACGCAACTATTGACTCAGAGGTCCTTTTACCTTTGCCAAAAAGGTCGGGTTTTCACTTGTGTTTGTATACGTGTGTCTGTAACTCTGTGTGTGTAAAGTATATACATATATATATATATATATATATATATATATATATATATATATATATATATATATATATATATATATATATATATATATATATATACGTACATACATACATACATACACGTCATACATACATATATATATATATATGTATATATATATATATGTGTGTGTGTGTATATGTGTATATATATGTGTTGGTCTGCGTGTGTGTGTGTGTGTGTGTGTGTGCGTGTGTGTGTAAATAACATGCCTCACTTAAACCAAGGAATATCGTTTTTGGGAGCAACATCAAAGAAATATTAGCCATTGAACTGAAAACACCAACATTCAAAGTATGTAAAGTTGCTTTTTTCATTCTAATTTGAAGAGCCTTTCACGCTCTTACTATTTTGTTTATTTTCAATGTTTTACAGTTAGCCACGATTAAAGAAGTTCCTCCTGCGGCCTGATACTCTAGATTTGGGTTTTTCTTTATCTGGAGCCTGTTTGGACAAACGGTCGGTGCGCGCGTTCTTGCTCTTGTCGACGCGTTTCTCTAGATCTGAAACCTTTTGAGACAAACTTCTGACGCGCGCAGCTGTGAGCTTCTTGTTCCTGTCGAAGTGATTATTCAGATTTGAAACACGTTCTGCAAGGTTCTTGTTCTTGTCCAGGCGCTCCTCTAGGTCTGAAACCTGTTTAGACAAACGGTTGACGTCGATGCGCGCTGCTGCAAGGTTCTTATTCTTGTCGACGCGTTCCTCTAGATCTGAAACCTGTTGAGACAAACGGTCGACGCGCCCTGCGAGGTTCTTGTTCTGGTCGATGCGTTTCTCTAGATCTGAAACCTCTTGAGACCAACGGTCCACACGCTCTGCGAGGTTCTTATGTGCAAAGTCACGGCGTCTAGAGGTCGATTTATAGTTCCTGATTTCGGAGACGACTGGCCTGTAGTTCTTTTCGAGCCGTTCATCGATGGTCAACACACGGTTTTCAAGGCGGCTTACGATTGCTGATTGGTTCTTGAGGCGGCCATCGAAGGTTGATACTTGGCTCTTCAGACGACCAACCATCTCTGGCCACTTCTCGCGTTTTTCTTCAAAGGTCAACACGGCGTGTTCTTGACAGTCGACGATTGTTGACTCGTTCGCTGAATGGTTGACTTGTCCTTGTTGGTTCTCGAAACGTTCCTTAAGGATCGAAACATCGTTCTCCAAACAGCAGACCAGCGCAGAGTGGCCTTCAAAGCGTTCGTTTAGGGTTGACACGTCGTTCTTCAAATGGCCAGCCACTGCTGTGCGGGTCTTGTGGTGTTCCTCAAGTGTTAATACTCGGTTCTCAAGGAGGCTGGCCATTGCTGATCGGTTCTTGAAACGTTCTTCAAGGGTAGATACTTGGTTCTGAAGAAGCCTAGCCATAGCTGAGCGATTCTCAAAGCGTTCCTCAAGGGTCGACACTTCGTTCTCTAGATGGCCTACCAGAGCTGAACGGTTCTTGAAATGTTCCTCAATGGTCGATACTTTGTTCTTAAGCCATTGCTGAACGATTTTCAAAGCGGTTCCCAAAGTGGTTTCCAAGCGGTTTTCAAAGCGTTTCTCAAGGGTCGACACTTCGTTCTTCAAATAGCCGGTCAGTGCTGAGCAGTTCTTGTGGTATGCCTCAAGTGACGTCAAAACTCGGTTCCCCAGAAGGCTGGCCCTTGCTAAACGGTTCTTGAAACGTTCCTCAATGGTAAATACTCGGCTTTTTAGAAGAATGAGCATTGTTGAGCGGTTTTCAAAGCGTTCCGTGAGGGTCGACACCTCGTCCTTCAAATAGCCGGCCAGAGCTGTGCTATTCTTGTGGTGATCTTCAAGGGTCGACACTCGGTTCTCAAGAAGGTTGGCCGATGCTGAACGGTTTTCAAAGCGTTCGTTAAGTTTAGATACATTGTTCATTAGATGGTCTATCAGAGCTGTGCGATTCTTCAGGTGTTCCTCAAGGGTCGATACTTGGTTCTTAAGCCATTGCTGAGCGATTTTCAAAGCGGTTTTCAAAGTGGTTTTCAAGCGGTTTTCAAAGCGTTCCTCAAGGGTCGACACTTCATTCTTCAAATAGCCGGTCAGTGCTGAGCAGTTCTTGTGGTATGCCTCAAGTGACGTCAATACTCGGTTCCCCAGAAGGCTGGCCATTGCTGAACGGTTCGCAAAACGTTCGTTAAGGTTAGATACATTGTTCATTAGATGGTCTATCAGAGCTGTGTGATTCTTTAGGTGTTCCTCAAGGATCGACACTCGGTTCCCAAGACGACTGGTCATAGCTGAGTGGTTTTCAAAGCGTTTCGTAAGGGTGGACACCTCGTTCATCAATTTGAAGGCCAGTGTAAAGTGCATCTTGTTGCGATCCTCAAGGGTCGACACTCGGTTCCCAAGATGGCTGGCCATTGCCGAGTGGTTGTCAAAGCGTTCCTGAAGGGTCGACACCTCGTCCTTCAAATAGCCGGCTAGAGCTGTGCTGTTCTTGTGGTGTCCCTCAAGGGTCGACACTCTGTTCCCAAGATGGCTGGCCATAGCTGAGTGGTTTTCAAAGCGTTCATGAAGGGTCGACACCTCGTCCTTCAAATAGCCGGCTAGAGCTGTGCTGTTCTTGTGGTGTCCCTCAAGGGTCGACACTCTGTTCCCAAGATGGCTGGCCATAGCTGAGTGGTTTTCAAAGCGTTCATGAAGGGTCGACACTCGGGTCTCAAGAAGGCTGGCCAGTGTAGTGTGGTTCTTGTGGTGTTCCTCGAGGGTCGACATTCGGGTCCCAAGATGGCCGATCATTGCTGAACCGTTCTTGAAACCTTCCCCAAGGGCTGACACTCGGGTCTCAAGAAGGTTGGCCATTGCTGAGTGATTTGCAAAGCGTTCGTCAAGGGTAGATACATTGTTCATCAAATGGCCTACCAGTGTAGTGTGGTTCTTGTGGTGTTCCTCAAGGGTCAATACTCGGTTCTCCAGAAGGCTGGCCATCTCTGAGTGGTTTGCAAAGCGTTCGCCAAGGGTAGATACATTGTTCATCAAATGGCCTACCAGTCTAGTGTGGTTCTTGTGGTGTTCCTCTATGGTCAATACTCGGGTCTCAAGTAGGCTGGCCATTGCTGAGTGGTTTGCAAAGCGTTCGCCAAGGGTAGATACATTGTTCATCAAATGGCCTACCAGTGTAGAGCGGTTCTCAAAGCGTTCTTTGATGGTTGATACCTCCTTCTTCAAATGGCCGGCCAGTTCTGTGTTGTTCTCGATGCGTCCTTCAAGAGTCGGTGCATGGTGTACCAGACGGTTGATCAGTGCTGAGCTGTTGTCAATTCGCTCTTCGAGGGTCGTTATTTCGTTTTCGTGTCGACTGATGGCTGCAGATCGGTTGCCAAGGTGTTCCTTCAGGATCGATACTTCGTCCTCGAGGTGCGATACTTTGTTCTGCAGACGGTCGACGATGGCCTCTCGGTTCCTGAATCTTTTGTTAAGGGTTGATACTTGGTCCTTAAGACTGTTGACCAGTTTTGATCGGCTCGCAAGCTGCAGTTTTGAGAGTAATTAAAAAACATGGATCATTTTGCAAAAATGATCAATTCAGATTCGGATTTATTACAATCAACCTTGCATGTTACATCCTCATGTTTACATGAAATTTAGCATGAAATATGTTGATAGTTACATAAAATTGAAATCGTTACATAACATAGTATAAAAATTACGCATATCACAAGCGAACACATGGTTAAAACAGTTCAAACAGATCATCAATATGTTGTTCCAAAACAATCTGGGTAAATTCGAAGTTAACTGCAATCGCATAGCAACAGATTAGTTCTTATTATACAGCTTCAGAGCTCGAGGTAAGAATGACAGTTCGTGCCTCTTTGATCGGCTGTGTGATGTCATAACCCGTCTATCACGGCGGAGGTTGTAACCAGTGTCTACTGGGCGAGATATAAAACTGTTCAAGGGGTTTTTCCCATCGTCCATCGTCCATTCCCTTCCTTGGCTAGCCTTTGTTATATAAAAATAATCTGATGCACTAAAAGTGATGTCAAAAAAAATGAGACACAAAATTTGAAAAATATGTAATGAAAACAGAGAAGTGTTTGTCTTAAAAATCAAACCACAGGGAAGGAAAACCTGTACAGAAACCCTTGGAAGATACCCCTGAGGTCCTAGGGAAGAAACCCTAGCACAGCAAATACGGGGGGGGGGGGATGAAACACCCCTGTCAAATACGTCCTAGGGACTTGTGGACTATTTGTGGAATTGTAAATGTGTAAATGTGTTGTTATGTTATGTTCTGTACTAATGTTTTTTTTAATAAAAATGTATGAAAAAAAGGAGACACAGCAAGGAACTTACTGTGTCAAAATCCGGGGGTGGAGTAGTGATCTGCACGAGGATGAGTGCTAGAGATATCATCAATGTTGCCATGACGACGGTCGTCTTGATGACGCTACCCAATCGGGAGCACGACAGACAACCACGTGACCGGTTGCAACAACCATTGTCTTCCACAGCATCGTCTGCAACAAGATTTTTTTCAGAGATAAACTTTCAGTTCTCTTTATTGTGTTCGAGATCTCGAAATGATTGGATTTTGGACCCTCTAGCGTTTTTATGGTACTGCAGAGGAATCTCCGGTTTTGGTATCTCGTGTTCTGGACAAACTATGGTCACGATTTCTAGTTGGTAGATAGCTCTTGAGGACGGGAATAGTGACATGATATAAGTCTGAGCCCTCTAGCAGCCTTTTGTGGAACTACTGTGGGCGTTTTATTGCAAACTTTGAAACAGGATAAGTCAAGAAGAGATGAATTCTTAACCTGTAGATAGATGTGATGAAGACCAAAGAAGTGGTATGATAATCATGCAAATTAGGACATATTTGATCCTATTTTACTCCCCTAGCTGGAGAACAGGTGACTCAAAATAAGGTTGGCGTTTGAAGGTAGCATTACACTGGTACCGAGCCTAACCCTTCAAATTTTTAGATGAGAGGTATAAAACCCATCCTCAACCCGTTCAAACCCTTGTAAAATACGAAGGCATATGGCAAAACTAAGAACAAGCAGTGCATTACATTTAACCAGTACTTTTAAGTTGACGATGAGAAATAAGATTTGTTTCATGTCATGATAAGGCCATGTTGACTTGATTATATGGATGACATTTGCGCGCGCATCAGTTTGTATCCGTTTCCAAAGAAAATAAAGTTTACGTCCATACTCATATATATATCGTAGCGCGTCCAGGTTAAATGATACAAAAAAAACGAAAGTTCTGCTGCAGTACCAAG
Source organism: Branchiostoma lanceolatum (assembly GCF_035083965.1). Lineage (NCBI taxonomy): Eukaryota > Metazoa > Chordata > Leptocardii > Amphioxiformes > Branchiostomatidae > Branchiostoma > Branchiostoma lanceolatum. The sequence goes on along the minus strand of NC_089722.1, from coordinate 2,879,342 downwards.
ATCACATACCAGGGGGCCCAAGATAGACCTTGACCAACACCTCCCCACACACCAAATATCGTCATAATCCATCCAGAGATTCTTGAGTTATGCTGACTACAAAAATCCGGAAACACACAGACACACACAGACAGACAGACAGAACCAAAACAATATCTCCGTTTTCATGGAGATAAAAACAAGTATGTTCGGCTTAAGTTCAAATTTTGCTGTAAATCTCATGAGACAAAAAATGATGAACCCCTAATTATAAGTAGCAGGTAGGTACGGGCATGCTCAGGTTAAAATCAAGGATGGGCCTGTAGATTGTCGAGAAGGTTTACTCTTTGCCGATTGTAGGTGTGTTTAACAGGCCATATTTCATGCAGTGGGCAGGGAATAACAACTCAGACTAATTTGGAATGCTTATTTGAATTATTCATGTCCTTCACAGTATATCAAGTTTATAGAATCGTACTGTTCTCTTGTCTAACACTGGAAACGAAACTTTAGATTTTAAAAATTGTGTAATTATTTAAAACCTGCTTCAGAATGATTACTACCAAACACAGACGAGTTTTCAAGCTGATAATAACGATAGTGTTAAATTGTAGTCTCAGCACTTCCGAATGACTGTCCATCACGTCAAGATTCCGCGTGCCTGTTTTAAGGACCGACCGCTGGAGAACACATGATAAACAAGAAATTGAAGATCTCACACCATCCGCGGAAAATTGAATAGTTTTTGTGAATTTCTTAATTCCGTAGCCCTAGCTATCAGAGATGTTAGTGATCCTCCCCTTCCTTCAATCCGAGCTACTGTAAAATTAATGCAGAAATGTTCGCAGTGGTTTTATGTTCGCAGTTTTCGCGGTGAACTTTCAGCACGAACTTCAAACCACCGCGAAACTTTTTGCCCACCTATGACTGTAGCGCTACTATTGTTTCAACGCGAACTTAAAACCACCGCGAACACGTCATTTTCTCCCTACCGCGAAATAGAAGCCACTCGAACTTAAATGCATTGACAGTAACCCCGTCCCATAAGGAGTCGACTCGTTGGGGAGAGCTGACCTGTTGTCAGTGGACTACGCCACACTACTCAGAGTCCAGGAATGTGGTCTCGGCCAAGAATTTATAAATACTGTACGTCCAAGGCGGTGGAAGACGAAACACATTTTATTTCCAAGTGTATATTTAACAGTGACGAAAGAACCGAATTATTTAAACAAGTTATAACGAAATATCCCTACTTTTGCACATTCACGGATGAACAAAAAGCTACCTTTCTCTTGAAATCACAGAACACACAAATACTAGAAAAAGTGGGACTTTTCGTCTTCCACTGCTTCCAAAAAAGAAGTCAAACCCAGCTAGTTTCGATATAGCCAACAATTGTATATAGCACCAGTAACCTATTGTTACAGCAAAGTCAGACACAGTTTACTGACGCATGTATGTTTTTCTCTATGCTTTTACCATGTATTTGCAATTAGCCCACGGGCATGAACTTGCAATAAACTTCTTATTAATTTTGCAGTACCTGAAGATACAGCTATGGGGCACCAGACGACAATGTTCCTCGATACCTACTCATATACCGAAATATATACAAATCCATCAAAAGGATCTTGAGTTATAGCTGGAAACTCACAAACAATGACAATACAATACCCCTGTTGTAGGTAATTACTGGCCTCCTTCCCGGAGGTTACAAAGCTATTTTTACACTATATGATAAGACAATCTTTATTGACACAACAAAAGTACAGCGACTCTCGTAAGGTCTACTTAATCTATACATACTTACAGACATGCCAACAAACAAAGTTCATACTAATGAGTTTGTTTACATACAGTCATATGGAATTTAGCGTATCGTATACTTATACATTACTTGTTCTTATGTCTAAACATTCTTTGATGTATATACCTATTTGAACACAGTAAGGATTGTCTCCTAGTATATAATCAAATCTATCAACAGAATGGAGCATATTGAATTGACTTGAACAATCGGAAATAAAGGTGAACAGCTTAGAGCGTTTATCCTCATATACCCTCACCTGTCCATGCCATAAACTAATGCAATAAACTTATCATCAACTTGCAACTTGCAACTGTATGACGAATCTCCCATATCCTGCATGACGAATGCAACCATGTCCTAGCTGGGGCCCGACCCTGGGATCGAACTCCGGCCCACGGATCCACGGAATAGGATCCATATGGCCAAATGGCGGGGATGCGCCACGGGAACACACATGAATTCTATTGCTCAACCATCGCACATGGTACAATGTGTTAATGTAAGATGTAAATACCTGTATCAATGTAGTTTGTTATATGTACGATTGTTTTAATACTCCAGGAAGATTAGCTTCTTACTTGTTGTACTTGTTTGAAAGCTAATGGAGCTAATAAAGTATCCAAGTATCCAAGTATGGCATTAAATCAACAATACTAAAAAGCGAATCTATCCTACAATTCTAACCACTGACCTGAAGACTCATTGGTGACGTAAGTGGGGTTGTCCTGCACTTTCTCAGCTGTCTGTCCACCTCCAATGTTCGCCCTCTGCCCCTTGGCTTTCTCCTGCCTCCGATGTCCGTTTGCTCCGTTGACTCCGGGTACGTTGTTTCGGTCTGGCTGAAGGTTCCGGACCGGAGCCATGTTCTCAGCCCGCCGCGCCATGGCAGCAGGACGTACCGAATGGTTCGGTACAGGTCGTGCCACACGGTGTTTTGCAGCGTTAAAGTGATTGATCAGAAACAGTCTACAGTGGTGCACAGGAAAGAGTTTTGAATGCATGAATTTATTCTTTATTTCGATTTTATCCTTGGAACAGGGTCTTTGAAATCGTATATTTCAACCCTTTCGGCATGACGAGAGTGAATGATAAAAGGATGATTTATACGAAACATCAGTCAATTTTCCCAGAAAAAGTAATCTTAGATTGTCTGCGATGTTCCTCATATATATATGCATTAAGAATAAAACAAGGTAAGCAATCAAACTACAACACCATTCATGATACTGTTAAGGTCTGTGATGTTATGTTTGAAGTCATTTGTGTCGAAGTAAACATTTTAGTAAGATATTATTTTGAATGTTTTCCATATATCAACAAAAACTCAATGTACTCCATTTAACCACACAGCCTTCCTAACAGCCTTTAGCGCCTTCCTAACAGCCTTTAGCGCCTTCCTAACAGCCTTTAGCGTAACTCTCCCTAAAGGTGTGAGTGTACATATGTAAATACCAACATAATTCAGACTTTATTATATCAATTCTGCGAAGTGGCATGTTGAATAGATATTTCAAATATTCTAAAGTAAACGACGTTTCTTATTGAAAATAACACAAACACAACACAAACTCCACGACCTCACGCCTTCAGAAAACAATTATTGTAAAACACAAACAGCAATGTTTCATATTTGCCAGTGCAAATTTCACGATTTAAGGAAGCTTTAAGATGGTCTAAATCAAAAAAAGATTGTAAAAGTGAGAGTTTTTTTTCAAGTCCGGACTTGTTTTGAGAAGTTAAGGTTTTTTTGGACTTTAACCTAAAGGTTAGGAACAGGTCTGGAACAGGTCCGGGGTTTAGGTACGCACCACTACCCATAGACATAGTGAAGACGAGGAGCGCTGGATAATATTGAACAAAGATAGTTGTAAGCCACTGAAGATGCAAATAACACAGTCAGCAAAAATGGAATAGGCGCAACGGTCAGTACAGATATTTTTACTTCCTATCTTATGTAAAGTTATTTGCGTAGATTAGATTATATAACGGGGGTTGCCCTACCTTAGGACGCGCCCTAATGCTAGGGTCACATTTCCTAACCGGGGCCCGGTCGGGCTGTTTGCGGAAACGAAAAATCAAAGTGTGTGTCAATAAATTTGCACAAGCTATGCTCTTAAATACTTTTGGGTACTTTTTGTGTTTTTGTTGTCTTTTATATCGTACTTTTCGTTCCCAAAGACTGCTCGGCCGGGCCCCGGATGGGAAATGTGACCCTAGCATAACTTAGGACGGGTTTTTTAGTGATCTTTTTATGCATAAGTACGCCGTGTTTGTGTCCACTGATTATGCTCATAAGGAAGATAAATGAACCAAGTCCATGCACATAATTTTTATTTGCATTCAAAACATATGTGTACATATTCATTTCTTGTTTTGTCGAAAAGTAGTATTTTGACAATAATGATGGCAACGCTGAGTAGAGGGTCACTGCGTAGCTAGACGGCCCGGCACCTAAATATACGACCTGTGCCAAGCAGATACATAAGTCACACAGCTATCATACACATAAGAAAAATAATTTCATAAAACACTAAAAATTTGGGTCTTTAAGTGTTTGTTGAGAAGAAAACCGACCAAAGAAAAACAACGTAAACATTGCTGTCGTCTGACGACGTTGTTTTCCCGCCATTTTTTTGGACCGCGATGGCGGCGGGACGATTCAACGCACAGCTTTGTTACGCTCTAACATGTGATTGGTACCGTCTATGAAAAGGAAACTGTATACAGAGATGGCGAAGATGTTTCCCAATAAGTAGACGGAGTATTGTTGATGTAAGCGGTGTCGTTTTTTCGTAATGATTTCGTAAGTCGGGCCGCATTCAATACGTACGTCGGGCCGCGTAGTAGCCTATTTCCCGTGGGAACATGAGCTGGGATGCGCTAGATATAGCCCTTCTCACATGAGTAGAAGTGCACACAGTCAAAATTTTCCGGTCAAAAGAAAGCTAGAATATAGCAGACTTCAAGCCTTATTTACATTTCCCTAACTTCATCACCAACTTCCGAAGAGAGCAAAATTACCAAAGCGTAGGAAGTTAGGCACACTATCTGGCGTAGCACTAAATCAGAAGGTACATTCGTGAAAATGTCTCACAGCGTCTTCCGCATGTAACGCGGAGCATGAAGGGCCCATGAACAGTATGAATACATTTCTTGTCCAAGTATGGTCTTAAGATGAATGTGTTCAAAATTCATTCATTAAAACCTGACCACTCTCTGGCAACCAGCAATGGAGCGCCGTGAGTTCCAGCGCGTAAAAAAACGTCCGAATATTGGGCACCCCCCGTTAAACCTTCGCAAATGTCGCAGTTTTAAAACACGGTCGATATATGTCCACAGATCACCTTTGGATTGCTGTCATGTAAGGTTATAGTTATTTAAGTAGATAAGATAAAGTTGCTGACATGAACCCCCCCCCCAAGTTGTAACTGGACAAGACCAGGTAAATATATCACACACATCACCCCATCTTGTAACCTCCGTTAGTGCTGAGGTTATAAGGTCACCCTTTCTCAATAGCCACGCGAGGGACGCTCAAAGGTTTGCGACCTCACACTGAACAAAGAAACATTTCTGAAACTAGAGTTCCCCGACCCCATACTAAGTGGTCCCGGGTTCGAATCCTGTCATGTCACCGATCTTGTGACCTTGGGAAAGGCATTTTACACGACTTTCCCCACTCCACATTCCACCAAGGTGCGAATGGGAACCTGACTTCGGTTGAGGGAGGTCGTATTGAAAAGTCCAGTTTTCTGCTGGAGAGCCGGAAGAGAGAAGAATGTGGTTTGCCATGTTTGACTTGTAAATTGACCCATAAGTGTTTTCTTAGTGGCTGCACTGGTCCATTAGCATAGGGGCTAAATCCTTGTGCTATGTCAATCTTCTGGCTGTAGCTCCATTGCGTTAATCAATGTTCAACACTGTTCAGACAGCTCAAATCAGGAGAAGTCAGACTGATGCACAGCGCAGAAGAAAAGCGGATCCGCAGAAAAGAGCTTTGCAAAAGAACTGAGTCAGCTTACAGATGTGATTTTTGTGGCAGAGACTGCCATTCTCGTATAGGGCTGTTTAGCTATAGTCGATGCTGTAGGGCTGTTGTGAATTAGGATTTTACCATGGTCAATAGTGACCGACGGAGGCCATATATAGCTCCATTGACCTACTTCTTTTACCGGAACAAAACTGATAAATCCAGGTTTATAATTGGGGCGAAGACGCGAGGTTTGAAATGTAGGTGAATGTGTTGTAAAGTTGGGAAAGTAAAATTACTGCTTGGTTGCGACCATAGGAACGAACTGGAACTACAATAGGTTTGTTTCCAGGCTACTCCCGACCCAGCGCGGACCTTGTTTGGGAAGTAAGAAGGTTCTGCACGTGTGACAGAAAGGATGCTACCAACGCAGGTACGCCAAAAAAGCAATTACTCAAACAACTGGATATGATTTTGGAAACGGTCAGACGTTTCAAGTAGCATCCACTACTTTTCGTCAGTGACTGTGAGCAGGATCAGTTGAACAGCAGGTTTATAACCACGAACTATGAATTGATATGCAAATAAGGAGAAGACAAATTTTTTGAAGGTTGAAGTAAAAGGGGACAATAGCTTCTATTGTTTTAGTATAGGAGCTAAAGCTGGATGCCTAATCTTCATCGACGTACCAACGCAGGTAGTCTGCTGGCCTTTTCAGTTTTCTTAGTGAGATAAGACCGCGATAAATTGGGTCAAATTGGGTTTTTGTTTACTACCAGTCGTCGGACGACCTCGTTTGCCCACCGACAATAAGGGCGTTGCGCACGCGCAAACATGTTGTCTGCATTCTTAAAAAAAATGGCCGTAACTGTCAGCTGGATAGCTGAGTCCGTCCAAGAGATTTTGCAGATATATGGACTGACTCTGCAGACGTTTCTTGTCCTCTGTGCGACTTTCCTCCTGGCATGTGTTATACTCAAACGTTCCAAAAACCTGCCCCCTTACCCGGCAGGACGCGTGCCTGTTCTCGGGCACCTCCTCGCCTTGGGCCGAGCGCCTCACCGCAAGCTGACGGCGTGGAGGCGGCAGTACGGAGACGTCTTCACCGTCAGGATGGGGATGGAAGATGTGGTGGTTCTGAACGGCTACACTGCCGTCAAGGACGCGCTCGTGGACAGGTCAGAGCTGTTCGCGTCCAGGCCGCCCAACTACCTGTTGGATTCGACAGTTGGTTTTGGAAAAGGTAACACAGTTTATCTATATTTTTTATTTCTTTTTGTATCCCCGTGCACATTTACGAAGAGGAAAGCATACCATTGTCTTCTCTATACCCTTGCGGAAAATCTGTCCATATCCAAGGAGACACATACAGCACTGTTGTGCAACGTATATCCGCTATTTGTCCCGATGGGCCATTGATTAACGCAAGTACTTTTCCAATGTGCTAAAACGTTAGCTGTTTCTTATTTCTTGAGCGAAAACGTCGAGACTACCACCCAGCCTTTGTGGGGGGGCTGCATACCCTTTTACGTAGAGCGTGATCAGCCGTTTTAATTCTACGTAGAGTGTAGCCGAATTCTAATTCTAATGAGGTTGAAATTTTGTTTTTCTTCTCCAGTAATAGGGCATCTGACAGGTCATGTCAATATTTACGGATGGTGTGTCAAATGAATGTATCTTCCATATGACCACCCTATTAAACGGGTCATGAAGGGTATTGATTATGATTGCCAGTTACAGTTGTATATATATGATAATTACGTTTATATCTTAACTTCCGACGTACCCGTCTTCAACCTACCTGTTTTAAGGTAGTGATTACCTGTGATTTTTAGAATGTATTTATTGCTGAATAGGAACGAGTACATTATCTTTGTAACCGATAGAGTGCCTGGTCACTAGTTTTTAAAAATAATGTGAAAAGTACGCAATTCAGCTTATGGCTGCGAGGTACTTCATATTTCCGATCACAAAGATCAAATAAAACCATAAATTCATATCAAACGCGTCTTCTTTATCCCTGTAGACATAGTTGCTGCACGCTGGGGGCCCGAGTTCAGACAGAGACGGAGGTTTACTTCCACCGCCCTGAGGAACCTGGGCATGAAGGTCGGGACTGGCAGCGTCGAGGAGAACATCCGAGAAGAGGCGGACTATCTCCGGAAAAGGGTAAGTTGATGAAATATCAAAACATCACATTTTCAGGCCTTCCGAAAATAATTTCATCAGGTTGGTAGAACATAGGATATCTGGAGTTTCTTAAGGAGGCAGTATGGACCAGGAAGTCATCACCAGTGATGACCCGAGACGAGGGGGGGGGTACAAGCTCAGCCATATTTGGGATTACGCTCTCGCCGCAAAAGCGCCACCTACATCGGCTACTTATAGCGGTGAGAAGCAGTACTCCAGTCAGAAGCTCTGAAGAAGGTGTCTGACAGACACCGAAACGTCAGCAGGTGAGATTACCTGGTTGTGTAAAAAGAAACTCCAAATATCCCATTTTCAGGCCGTTTGGAACCGCCTTGTAAACACCGCATTAATCATACATGTATATGTAAAAACGTTTGGAACCGCATTTATAAGCAACGACACCTATGCTGTAGTGCAATGGGAACCAGCCAGAATTGCCTTGAGGAACGACGGTCACCGAAATTTCGATGGAAGTTCATGGAACATAACGTTAACACCTTTTTAGCTTCAATGTCTGCTAGATAAACTCGCCATTTTTCTGATGACAAAACTCTGTTCAGATTGCAGAATACGAGGGAAAGCCCTTTGACATCGCCCATGACGTCACCGTGACGGTGGCAAACGTCATCTGCTCCATGGCGTTCGGGAAGCGGTACGACTACGGGGACGAAACGTTCCGCGAGCTGTCGGAGGCAGTCGTGACCGTGATGGCTGAGATTGGAGCAGGGCAGATCGTCAGCGTCTTCCCTTTGTTACGGTTCGTTCCTGGAGGTCAGTACAGTGTTATCTCTAAATCCAAGCAGATGTTAGGATCCAGCTCACAGGGTCGCGGCGCGTTGTCGATTCCGCTGCAACCTAAATTTATTTATTAATTTATTTATCAATCTTTAAGGTGGTCCCTTCAGTTAGCGTTGTAACTGATTTCCAAGGGAGCCCTTACATTACATGACAAATCATAACAAATCAGGATACAAAAGGATAACTTAACTTAAATTGGATTTGTATTAACTTTGACTTTACCATTGGAACATCACGCAAAATGTACAGGTATTACTAAACAAAAAATACACAAAGCGTAGAAAAGATTCGTTTTTTGTTGTTGATGAAATTCGTTGAGCGCTCTATCAAATCGGTCGGCTGCAGCGAGGTCGATACGTGCCGTTAAATGTGCATATCTTTGGTCTATCAATATGGCACTAACAAGAGAATTGCGAATATCTTTAAAAAATAATAATAATAATAATAATGATGATAATAATAATGATTATCATTATATAATGATAATGATAATGATAATAATGATGATGATGATGATACTAATAATTATTATTATTATTATCATTATTATCATTATTATTATCTTTATAAAAGGAGCATTCTAGAACAAAGTGTGCTTCATTTTCTATATAGTTCTCATTACAAAATACACATAGTCTATCACTAGGAGTCCAATGATGATATTCCAATGATGTGCCATCATTACCGCGTCCAGTGAACCGGACCAGCATCAGTGTGTCTGAACAAGTCGCGAAGATCCAGAAGGTGCTGAAAGAAGAAATGGCTCGACATCGCGAGAACCTGGATCGCGAGAACCCACGAGACTTCCTCGACTTCTGTCTGCTGGAGCTGGAACAGCAGGAAAAAGTGGACGGTCTGACGGAGGAGAACGTCATGTACTTGGCTCAGAACCTCTTCTTTGGAGGAACAGACACAACCACCAACACTCTGCTGTGGAGTCTGCTGTACATGACTGTGAACCCCGACATCCAAAATAAGGTACTTGTCAGCATTGCATGTTATCATATTGGCCTTGAAGCATTTTCCCTTCTCTCCAAGCAGAGGATGGGTTCCAGCTGTTTTTGACGTGTTTTTAGGCGTTTTTGTCGGGCTTTCTACTTTGTCATTTTTTATTGGTCTCGTGGAGTGTGAAGAGAAAAAAAGACAAAGTAGAAAGCCCGACAAAAACGCCTAAAAACACGTCAAAAACAGCCGGAACCCTCCTCTGTTTGAAGAGTACATTTTCCCTTCCTTTACACACCCTACTGGCTGCAAACCATTTCTCTGCGAATTTCTTGATAATTTTAGAAAGCCGTGCGATGTTTCTCAGGATTGTGTGTTACCATCTGTGGTGCCTACTGGCATACTGGATTGCACGTCTCCTTGCTGTCTCTTTAGCAGGGTAAATTTCTATAGGGCGGGGTCGCTAAACCTCCTCGAACACATTTAAGTACCACTCCGAAAGACGGGTGCAGCCTCCAACCGCGATGTTCTTCCCAGGATTTGAACCGGGGTCTCCCAGTTACCAAGCAACGTAATAGAACAAGGACCTAAACCGTGAGGCTGCTACCAGTTTGTAATTAGTTACATGGGCATTCATGTATCTAAGGATTCCCTCAATACAATTTCACTTTAACAGGTACAAGAGGAGCTTGATGCCGTTGTTGGTGAGAGTCTGCCCACCCTGTCCCACCGTTCCCAGCTGCCCTACGTGAATGCCTGCCTGCTGGAGGTCATGAGGATCCGCCCCATCGGACCCCTTGCGGTGCCTCACGCCACCACAGAGACGGTCAAAGTGCGGGGATACAGCATTCCTAAGGGAACACAGGTATAACAACTTATCATAACATTACAAATTCTTTTTGCAACGTTGCGAAAAATCCCAACTCACTGGACAGACAAGGACCCATAGCCTTTTTGAGGCCGTATGAGCATTAGGTTGTTATCCTTTCGCCGCCTTAGCCAGGAACCCATTGTGACAACTGGCTGAAGTGAGGAAAGTGCCTTTCCCAAGGGCACAACATCGGTAGAGTCAGGGCATTCGAACCCGGGACCACTCGGATTCTGGGCCAGACACCTTGCCGTTACGTCACACTTCATTTACAAGTGGCCACATGACTGAAAGTTGACCACTTGGAAGTGAAGATTTACCGAAATATTATTGGTAGAATCTTATGTTTGCTTAACGACGTGTTTTCTATTTTGCCTGATCTAGGTACTTCCGAACCTGTATTCTCTCCACATGGACCCCGCCTACTGGCCTGATCCGGACCGGTTTGACCCCGAAAGGTTTCTGGACGCGGAAGGGAACGTCATCAACAAGCCTGAGTCATTCATGCCCTTTTCAGGAGGTAATTATCATCCTTAGACGCTAGAGATAGTAAGACTAAGACGTATTTGGTCACACTTATTATTACACTACTGCAGTATTTCTATTTGAAATTTGCCTATAATATTCTTACAACTGGGCATTCTGTTATTTCCAGGCCGACGTGTGTGTCTTGGTGAGCAGCTGGCCAGGATGGAACTTTTCCTGTTCTTCTCGACCCTGCTGCAGTCTTTCACCTTCAAGACGCCAGAGGGCGCTCCTCCTCCAAACACCGACGGCGTCTTCGGAATAACGTTGTCTCCGCATCCGTTTAAGCTCTGTGCGACACCGCGTTAGTTTATGCTGAATTGTCAAGTTGATTATTAGAATAAAACTTCATTGTTGGGCAGTTTTACAATGCACAAAATATAACAATTTGGGAAAACTAATTCATACCACACCCTATAACACTGATAACTCAGTTACTTATTTTAATGTCAGTGCAATACGTTATGTTGTTCAAGTATAGACACTCATTTTTTCAATTCATCAGTTATATCCTCAAAATAATCAGGCAGATGTGGGATTTGCAATGGGGTATCATTTAGTGTAATGTACATGTCTGTCGCCTTCTTTACCTGAATTCATATCAATGGATATAATAAGAGGAACGAATTTCTATAACAATATTTGATAAGGATATAGGACAGTACAGGAGAAATTGTTGAAGCGTTATGTACCAGTAATCCATCTTTTACCAGTGCTGGACAAAATGGGCAAATCTTTGATGAACTGAATTTTCCCGTTTCTATGCTCAATTTGTGACTTCTTATCCTTAATCAGCTTTGTCATCCTTGAATAAAGTGAGTGGTGTAGGTGTGCCCCCTAGCGTCTTTTTTGAACTGCAGGGACTGATTTTGTATCAGACTTTGAAAGACAACGACTCAATACATGTCTATATATGTTTGACGGATCGTCATGGTTTTTGGCATGTTTTAAAATTCTATTTCAAGTACTCCCCAGTCTGAGGACAAGGTCAGTGGGTGCGCCGTTTTGCCACGGTGGTCGAACCACGTATTGTCCACATTTCAGTAAAGGACATGCCTTGCCCGAGGCTTCTGTGACAAAAATGGACGCCAACAATTCAGTAACTCTCAAAACTGTCCAAAACGCTGCCGACACGTTATCTGGACATGTCGTTATGACTCCGGTACAGACTGACGAGACCCTGGATCAGCTGTCGGGAAGAAGGCTATTCTTTAAGTGCGAGAATCTCCAAAAATCGGGTGCTTTTAAGGTAAGACAATTGCAAGGTTGTAAAGGAAGTATGTAGGTCAAGCCTTATGGCGAAGGCAGTCACGGTTATTCCGTATTTTAGGAAAAATTGAGCTATAATATTATAAAACGTTTCTTGTATCAATAACTAACTACTACCGGTATGTACTCGCACAAATTCTAACTTTGTGTAGGACAGTAGGGGTGATACAATTCAGTCTGAATACGAGGTTACATTACATGGTAAGACACTTCTCGTAAGTTGTACACGCCCGTTTATACGACCATTTATACACCCAGGGTCATCCAGAGTACAAATCACCGCATTCAAGTAATAGAAACGCGTTAATTCATTTTATTTTCAGTTCATTAATAATATACAATTAGGCCACAGGTGAATCCACCTGTCCAGTTGACGTTCATACGATGGCTGGGTTTTCACGTGCGCTTTTGAGTCGACTCAGAACTGTGCAGGGAGAACCCAGGCCTCCCAAGTAGCGTTTTCTAGTAGGAAACATCCACTTGAGCAGCCCAAAGCTTCTCTCACACAGCCCCAAAATGACACCAACTGGCTTGTGTGTAAACTGGGCCAGTCTTGTGCCATTTCATTCTCGTCGCCAAGTTTTGAGTGACTCGCGTTAAGCCCTCGACCCTGCCCCAGGCTACAAGCCAACCAAGGCTGGAGGTAGCTTGGGAGCAGTCTCACCAGTTTTAGGCCACGTCTCTGTTGTATCTTTTTGAGACAACCATGTCCCAACCATTTTACAACCAGTCGATGACTTACTTCCTCTTCAACCACTGCTGAATTACTCCCAACCACCAGACAACCAGCCCCCGATCGTGTCACAACTCCATAATTTTCTACCCAACTTGTCCCCGTTAACGAAGAATTGGGCGAGGAAATATTAGATAAATAAACAATTGAAACAAATCATGGGCGGTGTTGGAGATACGTGTATTCTGACAATTTTTGCTAGAACTGTTCTGCAGACGGAGAGCTACATAATATGATCACAGTTATTGTAATCTCCCATAGTTCCGTGGAGCCTATAACGCTGTGTCCAGGCTGGTCAGTTCAAACGGACCAACTCCACACCAGCTCCAAGTGGTCGCCGGCAGCACCGGTAACTACGCATGCGCACTGGCCATGGCGGCTAAACTCCACGGAGTTACTGCGCATGCGATTATGCCGGACAACTCCCCGGAGTGCAAGAAACGGGGGATGTTGTCGCACGGCGCCAATCTGACGCTGTGCGAGCCTGCTGAACAGGTAAAAGTCATATCATTTGCTAGTAAAAGACTCATTACTGCTGTAGATATCATATAGTAAGGATTATGTTTCAAACAATTGTTTAACAAACTTTGCCATTAGTCACTTGAGATAAATATCAAGGGAAATCTTTAACGAACAATATCTTTTTAATGATAAATGAAAGTATTGAGTAACAATGACGAATTTTTGTGTAAGATTTACTACAAAAGGGAACTATTGATGAAAGCAAGTGTACGAAACGTGAATTGCATTAATGCACACAGCCATTGTGATTGTCGTCTTTATTTTAACTTAAGTTATGAACGTATTCATTTTGCAACCTGAAATGTTTCCTTTCAAATGGAAAGAATCGAACAAGACTGACTTTCTAATATGTCCCTTTTCAATTCACATTCAATTCAGTTTGTTAAATCAACCTTGCAGCGTTGCATAAAAGCTGAATTGTGTTGATTTTTACACAAGCACTATATACACAACATCATACACAATTAATCAAAAACAAGACGCATGTAACATAGCATAACATAACATGTAATAGCGCATAAATAACAAATATCCATTCACAGTTAAGAGCAGAAGCCACTCGCCTAGAAACATCTTCATTGGTAAACAAACTAACAGTATGAGTATTACTGAGGTGCCTTGTTGTACAGGCGGATAGCCTGGTGCAGGAATGAGTTTTTGAGTCTCTGAGTACGAGCTACTGGTACAGTGATGGCCGTGCCATTTCTCAAGGTTCGCCCTGAGGCAAGAGCCCTAGCAGGAGGAACCATGTCATGCAGTGGGTGATTTTCCTCCAGCATGTTTCTAAGTAGTTTTACAGCTGCAGCCTCACGGCGTACTTTCAACGTTGGCAATTTTTTTTTCAATTCAAATCAATTGTCCTTTCTTCAGGACATCGCGCGAGCCGTGAAACAGGTGCAGAACGCGACAGGAGCGGTCTTCATATCCGGTGCCGACCATCCTGACGTCATAGCCGGGCATGGCACTGTGGGATTGGAACTTCTTCGTCAGGTACGTGTTAAGTGTTGGTGTCCGAATAAAGCAATTCATTTGGAATGAGTAGAAAGTATTTTTATCAATCCTCCAGTAGTCATAAATCCTTGACTTGCATTAAATAATGAATGAATACCTTTATTCTTCACTTGAAGGCTCATCTGTGTTGGTAGAAGTCATTCTGAATGGAGTTTAAACTGTAAACACCAACACAATAAATTGGACTTACCCAAATTTTCGAGTGAACAGCTACAGTCTTTTTCAAGAAATGTACCATCCACTGCTTCTGTGTCGTCACGTTATGCAAATGAGCTGTAGCTGGACAGTCGAAAATTTGGGTAAATCCAATTTATTGTGTTGGCTTTTACAGTTTAAACTCCATTCAGAATACCTTTATTGCACATGTTTTGCCACACTGGGCTAAGTACAAGTCACAACAGGACAAAACACGTTGAACAGATAGGGTTTACAGATACAAAATGAAATTAACTATCAGTAGATAAATTCAACTTCTCCTCGCTTGTCAGTTTATTAATGGTTATCAAAATTCTGCCTTCAACGTCCTTCAAGAAAACGACAGGGAAGCTGTAAAATAACTACATATTTACCCATTTAAAAAAAATAAATTCATTTGCTTTTATAAAACTGAGATACAATCAACCAACAAATTACGGCGGTATGTGATTTTCATGATCTTTTTTTCCTTCATCTTGTAGGTACCTAACTTGGATGCTGTCGTTATGCCAGTTGGTACAGGAGGTATGCTGGCCGGTGTGTCCGTAGCCATCAAGGTATCGCTCTTTTTCCTTACCGAGACTCAGAGCTTTTTTTTAGCGATATGCTGAACTCCTGCGCTTAATGTGCTTTATCAAGGAGTCTATATAACCTCCTTGGTTTGATAACTGGTTAAGTTTGTCTAAGACCCAGATATTTGATCTGACGTTTTCTGTTGTGACCTGTACTGAACCCAGTGAGTATATATGTACAATAAAGATCTTCATTCATTATTACTATTATTTTTTTATTAAACAACATTAACAACAGATACAGACAGGATGGCAACGAACTCAAGTTAATAAAACTTATATTACGTGCCATCATACAAAACAGGAATATCTTAAACAGTAATATACTTATCTACACGATAACAACAGATCAATGAAAGCGTTCAATACATGTGTTGCAATATGATTCGTTTCCCAAGCGCAAACCTCCCTCCCCCCGACTAAATATAACTGATAGGATGGGATGTACCAATTTCAATGTGAGAACCGCTTCGTAAGTATAACATATTCTTGAGTTAAACTCATTATGGTACAGTTTGAACTGGGGGAGCAAAGAGATGATCCGTAAATTAACACGTGTTTGGTAGCATCGTCCGAGAGTGATTTGATGTCGAAAATGTGTCCTACATTCATTATTTGCCCCGCAGTCCACATGTCCAGAGATCCGCGTGTACGGAGCGGAACCGGAGGTTGCGAATGGCGCTGCCATGTCCCTCCGCAAGGGGGAGCGGCTCATCTTCTCAAGGTTCCCGCAGAGCATAGCTGACGGACTGAATGTAAACATCGGTGCAGTTCCGTGGACTTACATCCGGAGCAATGTTGACGACATCTTCACTGTTTCAGAGGACGAGATAAAGGTACAGAATAGTGTTGCGTACCTAAACGTAACATCAGGTACAGGTACCGGTACAGAGGTTTAGGTACAGGTCCGTACCTGTACCTGTACCTTAACAATTTTACAAATTAACATGTTTTCTTCTGAACTTCTTCAATAATGACAGAAATATTAATAAGCTCTTTACAACTTGTCAGCATCTATATTCAAAGAATATAACTAGGTCCCAATCCTACCACCAAACTCCTTTGGCCATGCTATCAAAACTCCCGGCCCTCCTAAATGATCTGTCGCGTATTAGTAACGCTGTTCCAATGTGTCACTTTGGTCATGTTTGGTGTTGCATGAGGCTATGAGGTTAGGAGATCAGTCACAAAATAAGCATAGCCTTGGTGTAGATTTATATCGGTACAGTACCGGTACTTCATGATCCGGTATTTTGGACCTGTACCTAATCGATTTTCACGGTACAGTACCGGTACACAGTACAGGTACGCAGCACTAGTACAGAACAATGCTGCTCTACTTGCCCCGCTCCTGAGGCGTCGCCAAAAGGTTTTAGAATACTATGGAAAGTGTTTTTTTTTAACATTTCGGCGTCATGCCTCCATCAAAGAGCGTTCTTTCAACTAAATGTTAGCGCAACTCTCTGTTGTCTGTAATGAATATAACAGACAACAGAGAGTTGCGCTTACATTTAGTTGGAGGCGTCTCGACCACGTTAAAATAGGAAGGGCTAGCTATAGCAACCCCACGAGCTCCCTGTAAAAATATACCCTGCTACTGAAACAGCAAGGGACCTTACTGACCTAGCCTGATTTCAATCAAGCCTCCTGTACCCGCTCGCCGTCCTGTAACCGCTCGCCGAAACCCCCGGACAGCTGGAGTTTGCGTTATACAGACTATTACTGACCTATATGCAACCATGCACTGCAAGGTGAACAATAACGTTAGAACAAGGAGTTTTAAGCAGCGGGCAAAAACATTAATGTTTCTATGTGTACTGTTTCTCCCAGAATGCCATGCGGCTGGTGTGGGAGCGGATGCAGTTCGTGGTGGAACCGTCAGGCGCGGTGGGCGTGGCAGCCGCGTTGAGTGACAGCTTCAAGGCACGAGCGGTAGGCTGCAGGAACGTCGCCGTGATCCTGTCAGGAGGGAACGTGGATCCCGATAAACTGTCCGAGATTCTGCAGATGTGAAGTCTTTGGGTGACTTACAAGTGTTGTTTTATCTGCACGTTTCTATGAGGGTACTGGACAAAGCAGTCCCTTGCATTAAGATGATTTTTTTTCTAGAAGTCCTCTTGTAGGAATTGTGATCACCGAAATCTAGTGCAGGAAAGCTTTGAATGGCATCTTTGAATATCACACTAGATGTCACAGCGCCGACTATCGGATTGTGCTCATACTGCAGCAGCATAGTACTAGTAGTTAAGTGGCAGCTTCAATGCACGAACTGGAGGGTGCAAGAACGTCACCGTGATTCTGTCAGGAGGGGACGTGGATATCAATAATGAGAGCAAAAACTCCACACACCGGGCATCACACCAAATAACACTATTTATTGATGTTACATCAACTTCTACCTCAATCAATCGACCAGGATTCAATCAAATAACAACCATGTGACCTGGAACAAACCTTCTTTATTTCAACATGTTAACTAAATAGTCCAAGTCAATGAGTAAATACAAAGCAACGATTTTTCAAACTATTTGAAAATCATACCAAATCTACGGAAAGTGAACTGTTTCAAAACAAGAAAACGAACAAAAACTATAGAAGGGCCACTCTAATATGCTATCCTTCAACATGTTGTATTCTCATCATGTAACCTTACTACATTCTAATTCTTATCAGGTTTTAAGCCACATAGTATCATATAGTATGGACCTTATGGTGTGGAATGTGGTAAGTAATTGTCAAAGTTCACATAATGTTCGGAAAGGACTTTACCTGCAACAATCAACTTAGGCTGTATCATCAATGGTGATACTTTTTTTCCTTCTAAATGATTAGTACTGCATCTACTGTAAATGTAAAGGCTGATTAAAGATACTCAAAGCATTTCTATATCCTTAATCTAGAGAAACACTTTAAACTTACTGTATTTTTGGCAAAGTTAAGATATTCCACATGCCATCTTTGATGATATACATGATTCTGTACGAAAATAAAAGACTCCAACAAAAATATATAGCTTTTTGATCTGAGCATCAGATAATCCTTGTGACATACAATAAATCTGATGAGAATATAGTCTGTGGCATCTTTCACTTAAACATTGTCTACTTATAGTCATGTTCTGTGATAATCAACACTGACAAAGGAATTTGTAGCTACAGTGTCATCTCTCAATCGGCGATGTAGAGTAGATGTTGTCACCTTACAAAATATGTGCTTCATTGTAGACAAAAATAAAGTTTCAAACTGATGTCATGATGTTTGTTTCAACTGTTCACTCAGCTACTCATCACTGCAGAAATTATGATAAAGTGTAAAAATTCAAACTTCATCATCATGTTATCTCTTAAATCTGTATATGGTCACACTTCTCATGACATGGCCACACCTACAACAAGACAGCCAATGACTGATGTTCAAAGAGACATTGACATGGAATGACTGACTTTCTTAAGGCCCTGTCACACTTGTGCGTATATTCAAGTGCGTGTGAGTTGCGCATTAACAGTTTTTTTGGTTTAAGTAAGGTTTGCGGGAAAAAGTTGTTTTCTACTTTGACCCACCGCTGTGCAGCCTAGTGATCGAACCTAAGAAATCACTTATTCGGCAGCAAAATTAACCTAAACCAAAAACATGTTAATACGCAACCCATGCGGACTTGTATATACGCAAAAGTGTGACAGGGGCTTTACACAGTCCAACTCTCATTAAGACGTTCTACACAAAGTTGTTATGTCGTGAGAATGGCTGTGCCCTACACCTGATTAGATACTGTAGTCTAGATTAAATTTCTGGTGAATATAGCCCGGGTATACCATCCTCTGTGGTAACCATTATTTCACGAGCAAGCAAAAACATTGAGCCAGCGGCGGTTACTATATACCGAAGATGGTACCCAGGCTATGGTGATTATAAAACTGTGAAAGAGATTGTGACTTGAACATGATTTCCAATAACACTGAGTTGAGGTCTCGTCCACTTCTTGGTCCAATGTTTCTTCAGCATACAATGGTTCCTGGGTAACACTGAGTGGAGGTATCGTCTAGTTCTTTGTCCAATAGTTCTTGAGCACACTCAAGTTGCTATTTTCTGAGAATGGCTATGTCCTACATGTGATTGAATATTCTAGATACATGGGCTTCTTGATGATTGCCAAAGGGAAGTTGTGACCTTAACATGATCAAATTTTTGATAACACTGAGTTGAGGTCTAGTCCACTTCTCGCTCCAATGTTTCTTCAGCATACTCAGGAGAGTGTGAGGCTGACTTGTTGTCAACACTACACAAGGTTACAATTTTGTGAGAATGGCTATGTTCTACATGTCATTGGATACTCTAAATGATGAAATTCTTGGCAATTGCCAAAAGGAAGTTGTGACAAATTTCTCATAACACTGAGTGGAGGTGTAGTCTAGTACTTGGTCCAATGGTTCTTGAGCACACTGACAAGTTGCTAGTTTGTGAGAATGGCTATGTCCTACATGTGATTGAATATTCTAGATGATTATCAAAGGGAAGTTGTGACCTTAACCTAACACTGAGCTGAGGTCTAATTCACTTCTCGCTCCAAGCAGACTCAGGAGAGTGAGAGGCTGACATGTTGTCAACGCTACACAAGGTTGCTATTTTGTGAGAATGGCTATGTCCTACATCTGATACTCTAGATGGGCTTCTAGCCTGGTATCCAAACCTATTGTATCCAAACCTACTGTTGAGTCTCTTCTGTCCTCGCCACTCAGCTCTTATAGGTTTGGGTACCAGGCTGCTGAGTTGAGGTCTAGTCCACTTCTTTCTCCAATGGTTCCTGGGCAGACTCCAGTGATTGTGAAGCTGACATGTTGTCGAAGACAACATAAGGTTGCTATTTTTGAGAATGGCTATGTTCTACATGTGATTGAATCATAATTCTAGATGGGCTTTGTGGTGATTATCAACCAAGAGGAAATTGTGACTTAAACATGATTTCCGCTAACAGATTAGTCCACTTCTTGCTCCAAGGGTTCATCAGCAGACTCCGGTGATTGTGGGGCCGACATGTTGTCTAGCACCCACTCCAGCCCCTCCAACCCCGTGGTGTCAGGTACAGCCAGACCCTGCTCCACCAGAGACTGGACCACCAGCCGCGGTTTGGGGCTGATGCTTTCAAACAGGAGGAGGGAGGGTGGGGGGCCAGGATCCTGGAACACATCATGACACAGTATGTTAGCCTCTAGAGGAAGTTCATGCCACTGTACAAGTCATACACTAGTAGAATTTACATTTTATTTAGGCCAAACTAAATTTTTCCTCGGTTCTGAAAAGTACAATGCTTAAGGTCCCATCCTATATATAAGAACTGAATCACCAGCCGGGGTTTGGGACTGATACTTTCAAACAGGAGGATGGAGGGTCCTGGAACATAATGACAATGATTTGATTAAGTACTCACAGGAGGGGAGGGGGCGTTGCTGGCCCTTCATAGATCTTTGAAAAAATCAATATTTGGCTTCACTATAAGGCTGCAACAGAGGGAAAACTTTACTTGACAAATTTTCCAATCAAATGCAGTAAATAGTATTTCAGGGGTCATGAATTTTCTGGGGGAGCCCCGTTATTCCAGACTCCCAATTTTGTGGTCATGACTTTGTCACACCATGCATGACTTGTGCTGCGCAAAATTCGCCTTCTGTACCCAACTCCTATTCCGTGAAAGAATTCTGGCAAGAACCCTGTTTACCTACATGATGGAACTACATGTATTCACAAAAGATTCACTCTACCAAGTTCCTGTAAGTTCACCTTGATACAGGCTGTGAGCACCTTGTTGTCCACGGCTGTTATCATGGTCTTGAGAGCCCGGTGTGTCCAGGTGCTCTCTGGTAGCATCTATTACTGATGAAACTATTCACTTAAATGAAAGATTTACTCTACCAACTTGAAGTTCCTGTGAGCTTGTTTACCTTGATGCAGGCTGTGAGCACCTTGTTGTCCACAGCTGTTATCATGGTCTTGAGAGCCTGGTGAGACCAGGTGCTCTCCGGTACCAGATTTTATCTATCAAGATTCATCCTACCAAGATTTCATGCTCTACCAAGTTCCTGTAAGCTTAAAATAATACAGTGCTGTGGAGAGGACTTTCTTTCAACACTAAGGTATTCACCGACCAAATTTTCGACGACCATTTCGCCTTCTTCAGGATCGATAATGACCAATCACTGCCGAACGTAAACTCGCAAGAGTTACAGACACGTGACTTTATTGACACGTGTCATTACGGATAATTGACGTCAGCAATTGGTCAAACGTGCCAGGAAGTTTATAACGCCCACTGTCTCTGTTGAGTGATGGCTTGAGTGACCTGATGTATATGGCCTCCTTTATACCTCTCATAAAGTTCCTGTGAGCTTGTTTACCTTGATGCAGGCTGTGAGCACCTTGTTGTCGAAGGCTGTTATCATGGTCTTGAGTGCCTGGTGAGACCAGGTGCTCTCCGGTACCAGATTTAATCTATCAAGATTCATCCTACCAAGATTTCATGCTCTACCAAGTTCCTGTAAGTTTACCTTGATGCAGGCTGTGAGCACCTTGTTGTCGACGGCTTGTATCATGACCTTGAGAGCCTGGTGTGTCCAGGTGCTCTCTGGTAGCAGGCCGGACTCCTGGCCGGTCAGTTCTGCGGGCTGGACACCCAGCAGGGTGCATTTGGTGGCCTGCATCGGTAAGGACTGGTAACGCTCTGGCAACTGCTTCAGTCTGTATGCGGGTACAACTCAACTGTCACAAATACTGATAGAAGCAACATACAACAGGGCTCAAAATAATGTGCACTTATATTTTACTGTGGGTGCACTGGTGTATCAGTATCAGAAAAGCAATGTAACCTTTTGTTTTACTTTATTTGATGTATTACTTGTTTGAATTTTTGAAGTTAGCTATAGAATAATTATTACAGATTGAAGTTTTTCTGACATTCAACTTTATCTCATGCTGTGCACCCAAAATTATTTCTGTGCACCTAATCTTTTTGGTTGGGTTAATCTATTTCCAAGAATGAATTTCGAGTCCTGTACAAGTAAAGCAAGCAATCAATCAATCAATCAATTGATCAATCAATCAAGGCATCAGGGTCTGATGCATGGCAGCTGCAGACATGTAAAGGTCTTGCCAGGTTGGTCTACTCTCGGCGTAGACCCTCCAGTCAGTTCTGGTGATCCCCAGGCCTTGGAGTGTTTTGAAGATCTTCTTTTCCCACGTATGCCATTAGCTAAATGTTTAACAGCCCAACTTGATGGTTATGATAACAATCACTACAGAATAACACTATGTTGTATTGTTCTACAGTATGTATTTGTTTATTTAGCTGCTCCTTTGTACAGTCTACAGTAAGTTTGCAAACCTTTTTTCTTGTGCAACAAACGAGAAAGTGAAAAAAAGTGAAAAAGTAAAAATATGAAAAAAAGAGTGAAAAGTGAAACAGACAAAAAGCTATATGTGCATGCAGATGTCATCCATACATTTGTAGGATCAAGACGTTGTGGCTTAATACAATTATTTCACTATCAAAATCATAATACGTGCACCTGTGTAATTCACTAATGGATGTCGTTTTAACAATAAACAATAATGGTTATTGTAACGATCATACAGACTAAAACACTAACCTATCGGCCATGAGAAGCTCCGAGGTGCCGTAATCCACATACAGAACCCAGACTGCCAGCGGGTCCAGGGACTGGATACTGATGACTTGTGCCCGGTACCAGCTGTCATCCATGGTGTAACAAGCACAGCACGCCATCCCTAGTACACACAACAGTCATTGTCAAGGTAAAACACCTTTGTCAAGCACAGAGCTAGAGCTACCTTGTAGAGAAGACGTTATGCTAGAAAAATTTTGGTTGTTACAAATGGTTGCTCTGTAAAGCACAGAGCTACAGCTACATGGTACCAGCTGTCATCCATGGTGTAACAGGCACAGCACGCCATCCCTACACACAACAGTCATGGTAAAACAACTCTGTCCAGCACACAACAATAGCTAGCTAATATAAACAAGACGTTACACTAGGAAAGTTTTGGTTATGAATATGCAAGTTCCTTCTATGTCAAGTCATCATCTTTACTACTAATACTTGTCTAGTTTGATTACAATACATGATTACAATACAGTTGTTAAGAGGTCTCAGAGAAAAGCCAAACTTTTTAGTTTCAGAAATCAAAATTGTTGTAGATATTGCATAATTGTGTACTACTTTGCACCCCTAATCCAAAAAATTACTACAATTTTTCATTAAGTAAATGAAACATAAAAATACAACATTTGGTAGACACACGGTCTGTGTATCTGTTGTTCGAGCAATGAAATCATAACACATGTAATTCCATTTTGAAATACTTTTTCAAGCCATAAAAGTTTTTTTTTCATGTTATGATTTAAGTATGAAGTTCCCCCTTGTATAATCAGACAGTTTATACTTCTACTGTACTTAATCAAGAACATGTTTCACTAAGTAATTAAGTCCTAAATCACTTACCAGCTATGATATTGTCCAATGGAGGAAAAGTGTCCACTTGAGCCACGATCTCCTCACTAATAGTTTCCAACATCATGAGCTGGCGGTGTATCTCCTCTAATGTAGGGTCATCTCCACTATCCTCCTCCTCATCAGACATTACTCGCTGGAAGTACATCTGCATCAAGGTGGCATAATGGCAGGGTAAGAAGTTGAGGTATATCATTTTGTATGAACCATTTAAAAAAAATCTTTGGTATGGCCCAACCGGGATTTGAACCAGAAACCTCCTGAATGCAAGGGAAACACAGTTAGTGGAACAGTTAGTGGTGTGTGTTACCTGGTTAGGCTGGTCCACATGAGTGATGTTGATCTTGAAGTGTTGACCAGGTGGAGGCAGTATGGCCGGGGCAAACGGCGGACAATACGCCACATCATCCTCATCACTACTGCTGTCATCATCTGATGGGGTCTGGTACCCGTGCTCCTCAGCTGGGACTCCCTTCAGCGCAGGCACGCTCTTCTGAACTGCCTTCAGGCTGTCCAGGAGCTCAGCCACCTCCTCTCCCACTGAAGTAAGAACATTTAAAAAAAAAAAAAATTTTCATCTATGCTATGGCCTCGTCCTCAGCATTAGCAGCAGAACTGGTAATGTTCATTATACAGGGCGCTGACGAGTGGCGCTGAGGTAGGCGTTTACTTTACATTTAAAGTTCTGTGGGTCCTTGAGGTTCACAATGTCCTGCGGGAGGCTGTTCCACAGCTTAACTGTAGCAGGGATAAAGGTTCTACAGTCTTTAAGCGCTTAGGTCACCAATGACACTAAGTACAACATCAAAGGTGTGCAGCCTAACCAGCGTGAACCCCCTGGACAGAGTCGCGTGGAAGAGTGGTGTGAAGACTAGCCTACTGCTGCCCACCCGTATCAGGGAACCTGGCAGCAGTATAATCAAATACTGGATACTACAGTAACTACTACTACTACAAGCAACCATCATAAGTATTATTCAATGAACATATTAGACATTTGTACAAAATATAGAACCTTCTGATGTTATTGAACACGTACAGGTCTGGACCTGTACTTAAGTAAACCACAGTGACTGTACCTGTATACCTGTGAAAATTGTACACAGCCGTAGTGTTAAGTATAACGAACATATGCCATACCCTCCCCTTGCATACAGTGTTGGTGGGACTTAGACCCAATACACACTGGTCATATGTCGTATTTTTTCCTTGGGAGTGAATCGGCCCCGAGCGACATACGTCAGGCATTTTTATGGCTCGTACGATTTCGTCGTACGTACACCCTGGATGTAACGTACGAAAAGGTAACGTGCGTCGTTGTTGTACGTCCAAAAAATGTTCCCAGTGTGTATCGGGGCTTACTTACCTGGATACATGGACTCTCCACAAGGCTTTCTCCCTGGCGCTGCCAGCCCCTTGTTCACCATCATCTCCCCACATGGACAATAAACTATCGCCCCAACGGCCTGAAAAATGCTATGGGACTATCTTTCCCTTTTACACAGTACCCTCCCATGGCATGCAGTGTTGGTGGGACTTACCTGGATACATGGACTCTCCACAAGGCTTTCTACCCGGCGCTGCTAGCCCCTTGCTCACCATCATTTCTCCCACATGGACAACAACCTATCACCCCAACGGCCTGAAAAATGCTATCATATGGGACTATCTTTCCCTTTACCACAGTACCCTCCCATGGCATACAGTGTTGGTGGGACTTACCTGGATACATGGACTCTCCACAAGGCTTCCTCCCCGGTGCTGCTAGCCCCTTGGTCACCATCATCTCTCCCACGTTCTGTCCATCCCCCAGCACCAGCTCCACACGGAGGGGGCCCTTGGACGGCTTACTCTGCAGACATGTTGTTAAAAATTAGTTAAAATCCTCCCACACCATTATTGATGTATAGGCCGGTGCCCATCCCTGTTTCATAGCCCTGGGCCACACTGTGGTGCAATCACTGTAGCAGAGGGCTAGTCCACTGGCAGTGAAGTGTGTTTAACTTCCATACTGTTTCAGAAGTATGTACCATTTTTATAAAGTCTTTGGTATGACTCAATGCGCCTCTTGTCCAGGGGTGTCCTACCCGGGGCTTGAACCCCAGTCCTTCTGGTCCAAGTAATGTGAACCAGATGTGGTGAGAGGCAGAAGGCGCAGACCACTACACCACAGGGACACCCCGTGCAGACATGTTGTTTTAAGGGATCGCATTTGTTAAACTACAAGGACAAGCTGCAAAAACAACCAATGGACACTGTCAGGTGTATTTTACGTTATGGTATTTGTGTATTAGATACATGTGGATCTACATGTATTGACTAGACATTTTTTACCTTTTTTTAGTCATTACATTTAATCTATCATATCTATCATGCATCTTTGGTATGAGTTTGTATTACTTTGTAAAACATAGTTTATTGATTATACACAGAGCCCACCTTGAGCACAGCCAGGCATGTCTGTCCCATGACGTTTTCCAGGAGGTACAGGATGGCTTCTGTAGGCCAGGCTCCGTCAGGGGAGATCTGGGAGGAAACCAACCAATTTAGAAAAAAAAAAAAATCTGAGAGCTCGAAAATTTTTCATGAAGCTCTGACCAGAGCAAAAATTTAGACTGAGGTCAGGAGAATCAAGTGGTCTATCAGGAAGCAAGGATCGTTCATTTCTACTTCCAGGATGGAACTGTAAAGAGCTTGAAGCTTGACCAGACGCAAGAATGAATGCATATTGCACCAAGGCCACAAGAAAAGAAGACAATTCCAACATAGCCTTGTTCGTTCGTTCATAACCTCACCCTTGTAGTTCTTAGTAGCACATGCAGTAGCGAGTTTCCTTGCTGATTTAGTAGCTGGGTATATTTCTACAGGGAGGAGTTGCTAGCCATTCTCCTTTAATGTGATCGAGGCATCTCCTCGAACACAGAACTCCCATTTCTGTCCCTTCTGAAAAACCAACTGAGATGTCCCCAACCCAGGATTGAACTGGGTCTCCAAGTTAGCAGTTAATTGGAACCTGGAGCTCAACTGACGTCGGCGTGGCGTAATGGTTAGAGCGTTGAACTCGGAATCAATAGGTCCCAAGTTCGATACTGACCATGCCCCGACGTTGTGGAGTGACGCCCACCGAGCCTATTCGGCTAATCTGTCAAACAGTGTGCCAAAAAACACACTGCGGATTTGGTTGCCAATGTGTCAACATCTAGCACATTTGCCACTGAGAACCGATAAATTTTGTTTTTGTTTTTTTGAGCTCAACTGTGAGGCTGCTTCCAGTGGAGCTATAAGCCATTAAGACAGTTTCATAATTTTTAAATCAAATAGAGAGGAGGAAAGATTTCTTACAGGCCAGACTCCGAACAGTTCCATCTCCAGGCACTGTTGTGGGATGGCCATCAGGTTCCCCATGGCCAGTCTCCTCAAACTGTGAGCCGGTAGGATCTCCGTGTTACCAAAGTCCACATACTGCACCTCCACACCCTGGGAAAAAAGATATCAAAACAGGAAGTTCCACTGCAGTACCGTGACAAGCCGCTAGGGTACCCAAAATCTAATCACTTCTAGGTCTCATCAAGACCTACCCACCTACCAAATATCAAGACAATCCATCCAAGCCTTCTTGAGTACTAGTTATGCTGGTCAATTACACACACACACACACACGCACGCACACACACACACACACACACACACACACACGCTACCCTCTGCATAACCTTCTCGGCGAAGGTAAAAAGTATTTTCACAAAATATCACACACACACACACACACACACACACACACACACACACACACACACACACACAAACGCTACCCTCTGCATAACCTTCTCGGCGAAGGTAAAAAGTATTTTCACAAAATATCCAGTTCAAAATCTGCCTGATGACTATAGACACCAAACAAGTATGCTCAACACAAAACAGTTTGGAAACATAAGATTTATACCGGCTGTACAGATACAGAGGCTGGTGTGTACGCCGAAGGGCAGTTATACCATTACAGATACAGAAGCTACATGTGTAAATTTACGCCGATGGGTGATTATAGCAGCTATACAGATACAGAAGCTGGTGTGTTATGCCAATGGGTGCTTATACTGACTCAAATATACATACAGAAGCTACATGTGTTACGCCGATGGGTGATTGTAACAGCTATACAGATACAGAAGCTGGTGTGTTATGCCGATGGGTGCTTATACTGACTAAAATATATATACAGAAGCTACATGTGTTACGCCGATGGGTGATTGTAACGGCTATACAGATACAGAAGCTGGTGTGTTATGCCGAAGGGCAGTTACACCGACTATACAGATACAGAAGCTACATGTGTTACGCCAATGGGTGATTGTAATAACGGCTATACAGATACAGAAGCTGGTGTGTTATGACAAAGGACAGTTATACCGGCTATACAGATACAGAAGCTGGTGTGTTATGACAAAGGACAGTTATACCGGCTATACAGATACAGAAGCTGGTGTGTTATGACAAAGGACAGTTATACCGGCTATACAGATACAGAAGCTGGTGTGTTATGCCGAAGGGCAGTTATACCGGCTATACAGATACAGAAGCTGGTGTGTTATGACAAAGGACAGTTATACCGGCTATACAGATACAGAAGCTGGTGTGTTATGCCGAAGGGCAGTTATACCGGCTATACAGATACAGAAGCTGGTGTGTTATGCCGAAGGGCAGTTATACCGGCTATACAGATACAGAAGCTGGTGTGTTATGACAAAGGACAGTTATACCGGCTATACAGATACAGAAGCTGGTGTGTTATGCCGAAGGGCAGTTATACCGGCTATACAGATACAGAAGCTGGTGTGTTATGCCGAAGGGCAGTTATACCAACTAGACAGATACAAAAGCTCAGGTGTGTTATGCTGAATAGGGCAGCTATACCGGCTATACATGATTGTACAGATACAGAAGCTGGCGTGTTACACTGAAGGACAGTTATACCAGCTATGCAGATACAGATACAAAGTGCTCCCCCTACCTGTTCTGACTGGTTCAGCACCTTTGCCCTGTACCAGTGTTGGTCTTGTGTGAACTGTGCCTGACATGGCTCTCCCATCTTCCACTTGTAACAGCTGTTCCCATTGGTCAGTTCCGGAGGCATCTCGTTCTGTTTCTGTAGCGTCAACATCAGGTCCTCCAGGGTGCTGTTGTCTGTTAGAATGACATGATTATTTTCCGTATCGTCGTCGTAATCATCATCATCATCAGTCAATATGTTTACAAACTGTCAGAGTTATACCACCCCTAGCGGGGTGACAATTTTGTTGGCTGATATAACGTCTCCCTCGGCAATGGCTAATTCTATGTGCGATTTGCCTATGATTTGCCTGCGATGAGCCTAGGTACACTTAAAAAAAACATTGTACGATGTACCTACGATATATGTGACCACGACTTTGTATGTCTTAACTATTGCACCCGGTTTTTCCCAAACGTACGACGTACGGCGCTGCCATGACGGAAGAAACCCCATCGCAGGTACGACGTGAGTTTAATGTGACCGTAGCTTACCCAAAGCTAGATCATAAAAAATAAACACGCATGGGGATGTAAATGAACAACTTCAACAAGAAATAATTTTGCAATGATATCATAATTAAGTAACTTTCCAACAAGTTCAGTCAAAAGAATGGAACCTTTAAAGGCAACTTACAGTAGTTTTGAAATGCTCTACAGTCAACAAGTGTCTCCCACCTTGCTTGACCTCCTGTCCATAGATGATGGCTTTAGAGTTGATGAAGGTGATGGCTACAGGAAACTGTTCAGTAGCTGGGACGTCTGGCTTCCTGTACCTGTAATATTAGATAAAGTCAAAATCCTCCCACACCATAATTGATGTCGGTGCCCATTCCCGTTTTATAGCCCTGGGTCACACTGTGGTGCAATCACTGCAGCAGGGGGCTAGTCCACTGGCAGTGGAGTGTGTTTAACTTCCATACTGTTTCAGAAGTATGAACCATTTTTATAAAGTCTTTGGTATGACTCAATGCGCCTCTTGTCCAGGAGTGTCCTAACCCGGGGCTTGTACCCGGGCCTTCTGATCCAAATAATTTGAACCATATGTGGCATGTACCAGAAACGCAGACAGTGCATATTAAATAAGATCTTTATTGACACAATAAAAGCACAGCGACTTTCGTAAGGTCTGCTACATCTATACAAGTCATACATACAAACGAATAGGTGCATACAAATGAGTTTGATTACACACAATCATATGGGATACAGCATAATTTCACTTATACATTGCTTGTTCTAATGTCCAAACATTCGTTGATGTATATACCTACCTGTACACAGTAAGGATTATCACCTCCTAGTATGTAATTGAAACGGAGTGCATTGAACTCACTTGAACAAGCGGAGATATACATGTATGTGTATTAAATTGTGTATTACAAGGCCATGTTGATTTGAATATATGGATGACATCCGTACATGAATGAATTTTGCGACCATACTGTAACTCGTACAAAGCAGCTGAAAAATAGCAAATGTATGCTGTGAATTGCAAAGAATTTTTTAAGAAAAGCAAACTAAGGCACTTACATACACTCAGACTCTCATATTGCAGGTTAATAATACTTAAGTTGATTTTTTGATTTGCAAATTTTGGGCAACTTGCAATTTTGCAAGTAACCCCCCCCCCCCCAAGGATTTCGCACCTTGTAAAGGAACACTGTTACATACCTCCACTTCTCAGCAATCTCCTCCTCTTCCTCAGGTGCCTTGTCCGCATCTCCCGATGTCAGCGGCTCCCCGGCGATGTTCTTGACGTTGTAGTTGTGGTCTACAGTGGCTGTGTTCTCGGACGGCTGTGGCTCGGCCACTGATTCAGACTTCAGTGATCTAGGTAGGAAGAGGAAGTGCATATATATATATATATATACTGTTACTGTAATTTAAAGGGGCATATTGTGACATGAACATAAAACAAAATTCTTTGTTTTTGATTATTTTTCTACATCATTAGTTGAATCTAACTTATTAACTTATTCATCACGTATGGATGCGACTTTGTAGTATCGTGCGAACGTCTTGCGTTTTGCGTCGTTTATTAATGGTGGAAATGTTACAAAATGACGGGAATATGTTGGAAATAAGTAACAAATAAGTACAAATGTGAATCTTAGTGTAGATCTTTCAAATTCTTACTATTTGTAGTTTTTGCCCACCAGATTCTACAATATGCCCCTTTAACAAAACTTGATGCTAGAAAGACAACTTAAAAACAGGCGTAAAACATGTCATTCAAGACTGAGCCGGACCCTCACATCTGCTTGGAGATTAGGCAGAGCCACTCAAGTATTCCTTCATCAGGCCATGTTGATTTGATCACATGGATGACAGAAAATGGCCCTTCATGAGAACTTCCGGTGTCCGGCAGTTCACCAGGACAAAATTGTGTCTTTTGGGCCTGGCCGGGACTACACCCCCTACAATAGAGCTGCGTACCTAAATGTAACATCAGGTACAGGTACAGAGGTTTAGGTACCTGTACCTGTACATGTACCTGAACATTTTGAAAAATTAACATGTGTTTTTCTGAACATCTTCAATAATGGCAGAAACAAATTCAAAATAAACTGTTTTCAACTTGTCAGTATCTCTATTCAAAGAACATACTAGGTTTCCTATCGCCAAACTCCCTTGGCCTTGCTATCAAAACTCCCGAACTGCCTGAATGATCTGTTGCATATTAGTTACGCTGTTCCAAGGTGTCACTTTGGTCACATTTGGTGTTGCATGAGGCAATGGGGTCAGGAGATCAGTCACAAAGTAAGCACATACATATTCAGTACAGTACTTCATGATCCTTGGACCTGTACCTAATCAATTTTTACGGTACGCAGGCACCTGTCCAAATGTGACCCTAGCATCAACTGGACTATGTTGCCCTTTTTAATACTTTACCTAGTTGTCCTTTTGTTCCTGAGAGCCAGCCCCTCATGGATGAGACTCTGGCTGACACTGATGAGACTAGACTTGTGTTAAAGAACCCACCACACATTTCCAAAAAGACTAGGGGGCATGCCCAGGCCGATGTATGATGGTCCGAACCTTACACTCGGTTGACCCGACACATGTCAGTAATTGCTGATTTCTCGGCAGATGGACATACATGGTGACGTAGAAGAAGGAGAGATATTGAGACTTACTAGACTTGTGTTAAAGAACCCACCACACCTTTCCAAAAAGAGTAGGGGCATGCCCCGGCCGATGTGTGATGGTCCAAACCTGACACTCGGTTGACCCGACACATGTCAGTAATTGCTGATTTCTCTGCAGATGGACATACATGGTTACGTAGAAGAAGGAGAGATATTAAGACTTACTAGACTTGTGTTAAAGAACCCACCACACCTTTCCAAAAAGAGTAGGGGCATGCTCCAGCCGATGGTCCAAACCTGACACTCGGGTGACCCGATACATGTCAGTAATTGCTGATTTCTCGGCAGATGGACATACATAGTGACGTAGAAGAAGGAGAGATATTAAGACTTACTAGACTTGTGTTAAAGAACCCACCACACCTTTCCAAAAAGAGTAGGGGCATGCTCCAGCCGATGGTTCAAACCTGACACTCGGTTGACCCAATACATGCCAGTAATTGCTGATTTCTCGGTAGATGGACATACATAGTCATGCAGAAGAAGGAGAGGTATTAAGACTTACCTAGTTGTCCTTTTGTTCCTGAGAGCCAGCCCCTCGTGGATGAGACTCTGGCTCACACTGATGAGACTAGACTTGGCAGCAGTCAGAGCGGTCTCCTGCACTTTGTGTTCATACAGCAAGTCCGCTGGCAGGGAGCCTTCTTCAACTGGGCCCTGGGGAAAGTTCAGATTTTGGTTGATGTAGGGTTGTAGGTGAAGGTAAAAGTAGTCCCTTAGCCTTTTTTGAGGCCTTAGGGACAGTAGGCTGTTATTCTGTGTATTAGAGGGAGAGCCCAGCCCTCTACTTCCACTGTCTTTTACATTCCTAACAGAAGTCAGGTACCCATTTTACACCTGGGTGGAGTGAGGAAAGTCCTGTAAATTGTCTTTCCCAAGGGAACAGCATTGGTGGCATGTCAGGGGATTCGAACCTAGGACCTCTTGGTTCTGGGTCAAACATCCTGGTCCTTATTTATTTATTTATTTCGATCTACCACATTTGTGGAAGGATTGACATAACAGGTGAACTATCACCTTTTCAAGATGTCATCCCAGACCAGACTGTAAGGTTTGGACCATCGCATACCAGGGCATGCCCCTCCCCTTTTTCGAAAGGTGTGGTGGGTTCTTAACGTGCGCGGGGTGTGGCTCTCCCCAAACACGGGACCTCCATTTAATGTCCTATCCGAGGGACTTCCCTAACCCTAGATGAGCTAGGTACTCATTTGCACCTGAGTGAAGTGAGGAAAGTCGTGTTAAGTGCCTTTCCCAAGGGCATAACGTCGGGGCGCAAGTTTGGACATGTCTCATGGGCACAACCCGGGATTAGATGCCTTGTTTGACAGCCGCGCGCTCTACACTTATGCCAACATGAGCTCCATCAGTTTGACAAAATAAAATCTGTCATCTAACCTTGGTGACCAGGGTGCAGGCGACGTTGGTGACCAGGCTGCTCAGGAACTCGCAGGCTGTGGCTGTCCAGGTGTCCTTCCCACCTATGTCATATAATGATTCAGATACTATTAGTTACTATTTTGGTATAATTTCAACATATTTTTTAAAAGTTGTAAATCATGTTTAGCATTGATCATGTGTAACGTAACACACTTATTATTTTCAATAATATAAAGCAAGTTTCATTCTGAATTTCCCCTTATATATTCAAAGATTCTCATTTGTTTACATACGCGTAAAATGATTTTTAAAAAAGGGGTTCTGTTGCAGTACCAAGGTCATATACCAGGGGGCCCAAAATCGACCTTGACCTGTGTCTTCTCAACACCTACCCACATACCAAATATCATCGTAATCCATCCAAAGGTTCTTGAGTTATGCTGACTACAAACATCCAGAAACACACACACACAGACACACACACCCAAAACTATCATCACAATGGAGATCATCATCATCATCATCATCATCAGTTCGCGACATGTTCACCCGCGTTCATGGCCCTTTCTTCCCTATCTTCCATTGCACTGGGCAGGTCTTCCAAAGTACAGTTTGCATCCCGACATAGCTGTTGTATGTACGTAGTGCATGTCCATGTTGGACTGTAGAAAAGTACAGCCAGGACTACCCAACTAGCCGAAGGCTATTACAAAGGGTTAGCCCTGGGAACAGTATTCAAAGCTCAATACAAACTTTCACAAAGTGCGTCAAACACGCACATAGAGGGGGACACAAAACACAAAGTAAAATTACATAGAAGAAAAAAAATCAACAAAACCCATCATAAGACTGAAGCGCATATGGAAAAAATGCACGAGTAGGGGTGGATACCGGTTCGCTGGACCTGATTCGGACCTTTATAACATCCAAGAACCGAGTCCAAAAAACCTGAACAAAGTACAAATAATGTTTCTATTTTGTTTGATGTTTGATAAAAAGCTTTTTGAGTCTTGCCTCTTAGGCATTTAAAAAAGTGCAACATTCAAATATCAAACACTGGTTTATCTTGAGTTTTCTCACCAAGAAACTTTTATAGTCCTGTGTGTCAGTATTAATTCTCTATGCTTAATATTGGTCTAACAAAACAAAACATCAACTGAACAGGATCAGGTCCAGGTTCAGGTCCGGACCTGAACCTAAATCTCTGGACCTTAACTTGGACTTGGACCTTATTAAGTCAAACCGGTATCCACCCCTATGCACGAGACTAAGGTCTATATAAACAATAAACAGATAAACAATAAACAGACCTGCAGGCACCAGGTTGGCGAGGTGGCAGCAGATGGAGAAGGCCGGCTGGTACTGGAACTTCTCGAGGAGGGGGCGGAGGCTGTCAGCCGACACAACCTCCCGACTCCCGTAATCAGGGTGGAATACCTGGAGAGAACAATTAACATTCTGTATCAAAGTTGAACTGTAACTTCCGGAACAAAAAAAAAGACTTACCCAAATTATTTACTGATGAGCTCCAGTCTTTGTCAAAGAATGAGCAATCCACTAGTACTGTGATGTCACGCTATGCAGATAGAACACGTGATTCAGTGAGCAGTGGAGTTGATCAGACAAAAAAGTCAAATTTTCATGTTGGCAAATTTGTAGGTCAGAAGACACACAATTAATATTTTATATTAAACACTTTCCAATGAGACACAGTGATACTTTTCCAAGGCTTTCCAGGGGACCGAGGCTGCGCACCAACACAACCTCTCTACTCCCATAATCAAGATGGAATACCTGGAGAGAAGTCAAACAATTAACACTTAAGTAACATTATTTGAAAACTTTATCAAATACATCTGGCCTTGGTGTTGAATGCCAATCACACATTGGACAACGAATCTGTCCCTGGTGTTGAACACTGTTCTCACATAGGCAATCACACCTGTCCTTGGTGCTGAACACCATCCACTCACTGGAAAACACCCCCGTCCTTGGTGCTGAACACCATCCAAACACAGGTAAACACACCTGTCCTTGGTGCTTAACACCATCCACACACGGGTAAACACACATGTCCTGGCACTGAACACCATTCACACACAGAAAAACATCCCTGTCCTTGGTGCTGAACACCATCTACAGACAGGTAATCACACCTGTCCTTAGTGCTTAACATCATTCACACAGGTTAACACACATGTCCTTGGTTCTGAACACTCCTTGGTGCTGACAAATTCTTGATGAAGACTGGAGCTGATCAGTCGACAATTTGGGCAAGTCCAATTTTTGTGTTGGCTATTGCAGTTCAACTTTGATTCAGAATAGCCTCTAGCAACACAGAAGAACTTTCAAGTGTGGATCAAAACGATACTTTACCTCAAAGCTGTTGTTGCCCTTGCAGCTGTAGACCCTTAGCCCTGTACCATCTCTAGTCTACCGAGTACTTCACACAGAATCTCACCTGCACATTTCAACATGTTTGTTGACGTTTATCCAAGGTAAATTCTAGTATACCGTCCCTCTAAGCCCAGTCTAAGACGCAAACTGTACCTCAAAGCTGTTGTTGCCCTTGCAGCTGTAGACCCTTAGCCCTGTACCACCTCTGGTCCACCGAGTACTTCACAGTCACATAATCACACACACTGACAGAAGTGCCTGCGCATTTCAACATGTTTGTCAAACATAAATTCAAGCATACCCAAAGCAGTCTAACCTACAAACCGTACCTCAAAGCTGTTGTTGCCCTTGCAGCTGCTGACCCTAGCCCTGTACCACCTGTTGTCCACCGAGTACTTCACACAGCAGATATCGTGTTCCTTCCAGGAGATGAGACTGGGTTCACTCTCCTTGTAGTATTCATCTATCTCTGACATCAGGCTAAAGGATAAGAAACACATTAAAGTAGTGCTCACTCTTTCCTTTAAGGTACAGTAACATGGAAAAGGAAATACAGTCAAACCTGTCTATAGTGGTCACTCAAGGGACTGAGCCAATTTGGCCACTATGGCCAGGTGACCACTATATAGAGTGACAGTCAAGACATAAGTTTATACTGAGATACAGAGCAAAATTTATTCACATACACACTGCACAGGTACTTATAACATAGAAAA
Organism: Branchiostoma lanceolatum; assembly: GCF_035083965.1. NCBI lineage: Eukaryota > Metazoa > Chordata > Leptocardii > Amphioxiformes > Branchiostomatidae > Branchiostoma > Branchiostoma lanceolatum. The sequence goes on along the minus strand of NC_089722.1, from coordinate 2,842,748 downwards.
TCGCCTGACCGCGACCACATTGGACAGGTGACCGCTATAGACTAATTCTTAATGCTTATGTCGATGGGGAAAATTCAAGGGACCGACAAAAAATGACCACTATGGCCAGGTGGCTGCTATGTCCAGGTGACCGCTAACACAGGTTTGACTGTAGTATAAATGAATCTAAATGTGCTGTGATTTTGTCTGCAGTTTTTGTCTGCAGTGGCCTCTTCCCCAGACTTAGAAAACACCGAAAAAATGCTTGTTCTGCCTTCTGCCCACCTAACCCATTGTTTCAACGGAAAATCTAAAACTACCATGAACATTCCATTTTCTCCCTCCCACGAAATTAAATCACCGCAAATTAAATGCGTTTACAGTCGACTACGTTTAAATGATCACAGGCACTTTCAGTTGGCATGCTTTGACAAGAAAGTGAACCAAAAAGAACTTTCATGTACTAAAATAAACGATAACACAAGCAAGGGTTCTTCATTGCCATGTGCGCTGCCTGAAAATATCGTTTTTAAATCTACAGCCAGCTAGAATTGGACTGCAGTCCTACTATTTTTCTATTGTCCTATAGGAGAAAAAACATCCAAGGTTGCATGCAAAAATTAAGATCAATACCTTATGAAGTCCAGTATTTTTCTGTAACAAAACATACAGTGCACTTTACAAGTTAAATAAAGATAGAGAAAGTGCTGAATATGTAAAAGAAACTTAAAAGGGAGCTTTAGATAAACAGAACAAGGTATTGTGCTTGACTTAAAAGTAGTAGCATGCATAGTCCAGTGGTTAGTAGTGGTGCGGATCGGTCCGGCCGGACCGGTTCCGGACTTGTAAAACGTTTAGGTTCAAGTCCAAAAAAACCTAAATGTCTGGAAATAAGTCCGGACTTGAAAAAAAATTCTCTCACTCATACACTCCTATTTGTTTTAAACCATCTTAAACCTTCCTTAAATCGTGAAATTTGCACTAGAAAAATATTAAAACATTGCTGTTTTTGTGTTTATAACTGAGCTTTTGTGTTAATTACTGACTGTATATAATTCCGTATATATAGTTTTCAAATTACATGTAAAATATCTGCCAATATGCAATTTTACATGTAACACGAAAAAATATTCCAAAATTATTGTTCAGGTCCGGACTTTCAAGTCCGGACCTGAACCTAAACCTCTGGACTCGAGTCCGAACCTAAACCTAAACTCGGGTTTAGATCCACACCACTAGTGGTTAGCGACCCTGCCTCTGGACCAAAAAGTTTGAATCCTGGTTGTTGTCGCTAACCCGACATGCATGCTACTAGAAAGGTTGTCTGTCCTTAGGATGGGACGTTAAGCCATGTCAAGTGTTCACTATACTTGTCAAAAAGAGCTAGGAGAATTTTCCTGATACGATGAGCCTGTAAATACTGTACATCGTGAATATCTTCTCTGTCACGACCAGTGGAAGAATAGCTCTTTGGTGAGCTAAAGTAGTTCGAGATCACTTTCACTTAAAGGCAACCAAAGCAATGTTAGGGCCAAAAAATGGAAATAAAATAAAATGCTGAAATATTTATGGTAGTGACATTTACTAACACTGTTTAGCACATTTGCCTAATAACTTCATACTTTGAGCATTCTAAAACCGCGCAAAAACGTGTCGTACGATGATCCTCCTAGTTTCGCGAGCCTACAAAAACTCCGGCCACGATTTTAAGTGAGTTCTCACATCACAACAACGTTGTAGTTTTGCATGATGGATATTGCTATACATTATGATAGTGTTGTTTGAACTAATCATGTACAGAAATGACTAAATAAATTGATTTTCAAAATCCGATTTTTTTTACCCTAATTTTGCTTGGGTTTCCTTTAAACAGTTACCCACCTGTCCAGTCCGTCCTCTCCGCCAGACGCCAGCTGTACAAACACCTGGGCAGGAGAGTCCACGTGACAGACGACGACAGGCAGGCAGTTCTCTCCCTCCTGGATAGGGGGCGCTTTACACGTCTCCATGTTCAGGTCGGTATCATTCGTGGGGGTCTCAGGTCTCTGGCAGAAGAATATATATATACAGTCATTAAGGGGGTAGCCCAATGGGCAGCGCCAAAGTGTACCACGCATTCACAAATTGGCACAAACCGATACCAATCTGGTCATTCTAAAAAAAATTCTGCAAAAAGGCAAATATCCTTTTTTTAAAGTCTCGTTTTGATGAATTTGCAATCATTGTACATTTTAGCAGTCATTGGCTTTTAGTTCAGTGGCAACACTGCAAAATTCCATTAAAGTTATCTTGTTTCGAAACTGAGAATGTGACGTTATCTTTTGATTGCAGCAAATAAAAAAAGGCAAGCTCAAGAACTTAAATTTTACACACTTAAGTTAAGGTGAGTCTTTGAAAACTTTGACAAGGCATACTGTCCTTCACTTCCTGGTAAACCTCTAGGAGGTGCATTGGTATGAAACTTTTTTTAAACATCATCATGCCTACCTTGGCAATCTCCCTGGGAGGCTGCGGATCCGGTGGCTGTGTTACCGTGGTTACGGGTGGTTCCAGTTCTACTGACGACGAGTGGGTGAGTGGAACCTCCTGGAGGTCTGTTCCTGCAGGCTCCTCGGGTATCTGTTGTGTGTCAGCACTCACTGGTACTTCTACCACTGGAAGCGGTACTGTTGTTTGTATCCTGGACAACATTACACATGTCAGGGGTGCAAGTCTTCACTATATGGTCCCCTTCAGTCAACATGGTAAAATCAGAAAAATTTGTACTCAGGCAATAGGATAAAATTTTAAATGTTTCAAAATTTTATCACATTGCTAGAGTAACTGTTTTTTGGCGTATTCACAGAACTTATGGAGCCTGTCCAGTGAAGGTTCCGTGCCCTTCCTCTGTCTCTTAATAAGAACCCATCACACAAAACAAAGATTAAAAGAGTAGGGGTCCTTCTCAGTGTGAGTGTGAGTGGATCAAAGAAATCCGTCCAGATATGCAGCTTGTACTCTTCAGTACAAAGTTAACCTAGTGTGTTCTGCCATGAGGCGGTTCATCGGATATGCAATACAAACAAACAGACTTACGGAGCCTGTCCAGTGTAGGTTCCGTGCCCCTCCTCTGCCAGCAGACTGTTGATACAGGTCTTTTATCTCCAGCAAGTCTAGCTTTACGTATGAGCCTATCTAACTTACGGAGCCTGTCCAGTGTAGGTGCCGTGCCCTTCCTCTGCAGACAGTTGATAAAAACCCACGACAGGAAACAAAAATTAAAAGGATAGCTTTTTGTATTATCTAACTTACGGAGCCTGTCCAGTGTAGGTGCCGTGCCCTTCCTCTGCAGACAGTTGATAAAAACCCACGACAGGAAACAAAAATTAAAAGGATAGCTTTTTGTATTATCTAACTTACGGAGCCTGTCCAGTGTAGGTGCCGTGCCCTTCCTCTGCCAGCAGACTGTTGATGCAGGTCTGTTTGTCGAGCGAGTCGTACAGCAGCACATTCAGCCTGGAGTCAGCCGTCTTCCCCTTCACATGCACCACCAGGCTCTTAAACAGGGCCAGCTGGTTAAACAGGATACGTGCCTGGAGAAAAGAGTTGTACATAATGTATTCTTGTAACTGTTATTACACGTGACTGATGAATCTCTTCAACGTTGTACATAATAGGTGGAACAGCTTCATACGTCGATAAAGGTTTGACATCCAGGGAATATTAGATATGCAGGGTAACAGTTGATTGAGCTACGGTCCACTGAAATGCAGATCAAAAGTTTTATGTCCCTTCCTAGCAGTCAAAAAAGGCTAGAGTTGCCAAATTTTGCTTGTGTTGGTTGTGTAACCGTAAACACAATTATCATTTTTTCTTAGACCTGACTTTTTAAGTATCTTGTGTCAAAATATCATTACACCAATGAAACAAATTCCTACATTTGTGTATAACATAAATTTTGGTGTCAGTGTAAAATGTATTTACAATGTACTATAGGTGGACAGTGGTGTTTTATACTAGCAAATTATACATCTCTCAGCCATTTTGTCAAAATTGATAATTGAAAACTTGCTATAAAAAAGTCTTTCCCATTTCCTGACCTCATCAGACCATCCTTTAGAAACATCAAGTGGCTCCACGTCTGCCAGAACACAGGCCACAGCCTGGAGAACACATGTTAAAGTAACAAGGTGTGAAACAATGAATGAAGACCTTTATTGCACATTTCTGCCACACTTGGCTAAGTACGGGTCAGAACAAAACAAAAGAACAAGTGCAGTTCATGGATACAAAAAGAATATGACTATCTTTAAATAAATTCTACTTCTCCTCCCTTTTCGGTTATAGTAGATATAAAAGAACAGACATGTTTTTCAATGGCAGGTTTGTCTAGTCGCATTAGGAATATGAATTTTTGTTCAGTACTTAAATGTGTGTAGTAGGGAAATAGGTTTTGTACAAGCTTATACAATTCATTTCTTTCTTGGGCAATCTGCATTCTACCACAAACTAACATTCGTCTTCTATTCTATTCAAAGTACAATGTACAGTCATACACATCAATTGCTCCTTCAAGCTCATTTCCTAACCATAGTATACATTATGTTGCACGTTTTTGCAGCAGAATATGATAAAGGTAAAGTAGTCATCCTCAATTGAGGTGAAGCACGATGCTTTATCAAGCGCAGACATGTAAATTGCAAGGGATTGCATTTGTCCTTTTGGATGGTAACATTAAGCTGGCAGGCCCAGTGTATGAGGGAGCTTCTGAGCCATGAGCCTCGAGCATCAAACCTTCATTCATTCATTCAACGACATTTATTTATTTAGCCAGCGGACACACTCAGGTCTCTTGACCTGTTTTTCTCCCTGGATACAAATACAATGCACAGTCCTCTGCTCGTAAAAGAAACAACACATTTTTCGAGAAGAGTAGGGGTGACCTGGTGTGCTTTGCCAAATAAGTGAGTCGAATCCACATAAAGATAAAGAAAGGGCCATGCTTCATCCTCAGTCTGAGATATCTGCATCTGTATCTATATAGCCGGTGTAACGCCATTCGGCTTAACGCACCAGCTTCACAGGCACTCGGCGCGGCTGCAGCTGGTTATATTACGCTAAACCTGACACGTCTAGCCTTCGCATACTTAACTGCATGCATTGTTTAAAGCTGTCTAACGAGGATGCATCCACGGTACTTTGTTGCAACGAGTTCCACTCTACGATCGTTCTTTGAAAATACGAATTTTTGAACACATCAATCCTAGGTTGAAAAGTCTGATACTTTGAGGCATGGCTTTAAGTAGATTTGACTGCTTGTTAGTACATGTAATTGCATATTTTGCGTGATCATTTCGTTAATTACCTGTATGGGAAGTTTGAGAAACCTGTCTGGGATCTTCTTGAGCTGTGAGCAGGTGACTCGGGCGGAGTTCCCGAAGTCCACATAGGTGATGTCCACCTGCTTGTTACCTGGCAGATCTGAGAAACACAGAAATACACTGTCACACTTCTCTAATGCTTTGGGCCCATCTTCAATCTGGGCCCCGGCCGGGCAGCTTGTGGGAACTAAAGATATGATATAGAAGACTACAAAAGACACAAAATGTTAAAAAATGACTCCTAACCATATATTGTGCATTTTCTTGACAAAGTCATGCATTTTTTATTTTTCACTTTAGCAAACAGCCCGGCCAGACCCCGGATTGGAAATGGGCCCGCAGCATTACACGACCACTCTGGGGCGCTATAGAATCTGGTCTTCTTAGACAAGTGGCCTTCTTATGAACAAACCAGAGCAACAAGACAAGACAGAGACATGGCTTTCTAAGTTTATGCTTTTTAATTATTGAAGAGTAAACTAAACATGTCTACCTGCTTGTTACCTGGCAGATCTGAGAAACAAAAACAAATACAGTCAAACTTGTCCAAGAAGACCACCATGGGGCACTATAGAATCTGGTCTTCTTAGACAAGTGGTCTTCTTATGAACAAACTAGAGCGACAAGACAAGACAGACACATGTTTATGCTCTTTAAGTAGTCGAAATTATCACCTCGAAATTTCTTTGCGGGAAAACGCCAGATTTGCATTGGAAACGACGTAGAACGGCCTAATAAGCTAAGAGTAAACTAAACATGTACAAGATACATTGCATAATAGTAGTAGTAGTATCCGGTATTTTGATTAAACTGCTGCCGGGGTCCCTGACACAGGGGTGGGCAGCAGCCGGCTAGTTGAATGTAATATTAAAACTTGTCAGTACAAAAGGGAAATATAATCATTGTATTTAAATAGTTGTGGCTTATGCCATATTCTAAAGAAAGGTTCAGTTGAAACCGTTGTCTTATAAGATGCGTAAAACATACTAACTAAAGGTAAACCTTTTGCTAATTGTGAAGTACTTATTTTACATCTAGAAACAAAACAAGTCCACTCATTCCTTCTACAACATGTTGTTCAAATTTATGTTTAAGTCCTAGAAATTTTACAAAATCATCATCTCAACAATGTAAATTCTAGCTAACACATGTAATAGGACAATTCATATGAATTTAACACACAACCAGGACACCACACAGAAAAGACAAGGGCATGTGTTTGACTTACCCACAACTTGTGCCCTGTACCACAGGTTGTCTTCCTCATACTTAGCAACCAGCACCATACCTGAAGAAATGCACATAGGAATACAAATGGCAAGACAACCACAAAAATGTACAACTTTTAAATCAAGTCTGAAATGTTCAAGACTGTTCAGGCTAGCCTGGTATCTAAACCTACTCTGAAGCTGTTATAGGTTTGGATACCATGCTATCTTCAGGCATAGAACACATCAAAAGCACCCTCATCAATTTATTTTCAGAACATCAAAATTTCATTTCACATACATATTATAAATGGATTTCAGTTTGCAGGGATTAAATTCTGTTTTAAGGAGAAAACGTTTATAGTGGTTTTATTATAACTTAAAAGCAGGCAGGAAAACACTTTGAATTTGTGATTGTTTTAAGTTCTCGGTAAAGAGGTTACCGCAAAAAATGCAAACGTTAAAAAAACGCAAACTTAAATGCATCAAATTTAAGGGTACTGTACCATAAAATGAAATTATGAAATGTGACCCACATTCCTTAAAGGACCTCGGGTATAATCTCTGACTGTTCATGCAACTGCACGGCAGTCACGCCACAGTACACATTTTTGGCCATCCCTACTCTAATCTCCCAAATAAACATACCCCCCGGAATAAACATACCCCCCGGACAAATCTTCAAAATCTAATAAACGTACCCCCCGGAATAAACATACCCCCTGGAAAATGACCAAATTGACACGTAAACTGTGTCCATGCTAGTGATGCTACTAATCTGTCCTCGGGAAAGGAGATGATAAGCAGGTAGGTTCTTTTTATTCGTTTATGCCTGATTTACTTATTGAGATTTACCACATTTGTGGAAAGATTGACATAAGAGGTGACTATCACGTTTTCAATATGTCAACCCTGACTAGACTGTAAGGTTTGATACGCTCACAGCTGGGAAGGACCCCTACTCTTTGTAACACTTAAATGTATAGTATGCAAAATTTTTGGAAAAATTGGGCATAGGTTCCCCGCTATGACCCCTAACCGGGGGCCAACCATGCTTTCAATTTTAAACAAGTGAAAATGTACATGATACATGCATTTTCTACTTGGAAATTGAAGCAAGTGATTGTATAAAGCAAAATTGTATAAAGTGACGTCATCAAACACAAGTAGTCGCCAAACTTCTCAGTTCCCTTCACACCTTCAGAGTCTACTCCTTTTTCAGATATGTATCAACATCTAGAACTTGAACAGAAAATTACAATATCCTGAATATATGCTCAGTGAAAGTATTATTTATTTGTAAAAGCCATACAGAAAAGGAGGAACTTGCCATTTATTGTGTCATGCATTGCATATAGAACAAAACCACTTTATTATATATTGTTAAGAATACTATCATATATTGTCCTTGGTTCAGTGTTGTTGCAATCCAAATAATTTCAAATCCAAAAATTACCCTTGTATGTAGAAAAAAACTTTCATTTTGAGAGACTAAATTGTCAACAAATTTGTTAATTAGATGCCTCAGGCCTGTACAATGTTGCAACATGGAGGTTTGGTGGCAACAAACCACAGGGTTCTCATGTTACACATCAAAGGGCCTGTGAAAGGGTGAGCCAGACAGTAGCCATGGTAGCGGCACCAACACAGTAAGGGGCGGGGCTTACACCCAAAATTCTTGGAAAGCCTCGGCACTCTCTCTGTAGAGGAGTGATCTTTTAAAAAGCATTTTTATGTGATAATAACGGTGACTAGATTGCAATCTAATTTTGTGTATAGACTTTACTATGGAAAATTATTTTTGTTAAATTGTCATGCACATTTCTGACTGAGGCAAAGGAGTTTTATTTATAGATCAAAAAAAGTTGTTTCCCCTTCTTTGAGGTGAGCTCTTCCTTGCATGAGAAACATTCCCACGGAATATCACTGCCCTGCGTCTTTACTGTGGCGATTTTCGAAGGACTAAATGTACATGTTTGTGGTAGGATTGAAATGTTCTAGTACATTTTTAAAGTGATTATACAGTTTTTAATGCTATGACACAATTTTTACAAGGTGTTGTTTGTAGCTTTTCAAAGTTTTTGGGAAAGGCTGTATTTTAACCTCCTTGATCTCACGTGAGTAATCTTACATGTGTAACGTTACTTGAAACATTGTGTGCCGCTAGAAAATACATGTAATTTGTTTTCTGATCAGCGTGCTTTGGTTTGCGATCTAAACAGAGACTGTCAAACTTGTTTATATGAAAAATACATTTCAAAACTTCAGTGTACCGTCTTATTTTCTCCTAATAACAACGTTACTTTGTAGCGAGATCGACCGATATGTTAGTACCGCCAGGGTTTCACAAATGCCGGGTCATTGTATCGGCGGGGAAATCCACGTCATTTGGTCGAAAAATAGCCATTTATGAGCAAAAATATCGGGGAAATATGGAAAGAAAACTAAACTTTCGACATAAGGGGGATCTCTGGTAAGCAAAGCCCCGATGGATTTTCAAAAAAACAATAAACGTACCGTCCAAAATAAGAACGTACTGGGTGGATTTTGAGGCTGAAAAAAATAAACGTACCGGTACGTTTATTTGGGAGATGAGAGTACCCTTCTCGATAAGAGTGTTGGGTTCTTTTACTGTGCTATAAGCACCTTCAGAAAACTAGATTACATACCTTCATGCGGACATAGGATGCCCCATTCTTCCCCTTGTTGTTTATTGTACAACTCCTGCATCTGAGCCATCATGTCTCTCATGTACTGAGCCTCTGCAGCACTGATCTGAGGATCACACAGTAGACAGTATCAACTTCAACTTAAGTTTAGGGTCAGGCTGGAAACAACAGCCAGGCAGTGCCGAAGTAGAGGTATGAGTCAAACACAGGTAGGTAATGTGTATACAATATATTCATTCATTCGTATGTTCATTCTTTCTTTCTTTCTTGTACTTTATTCCTCCCTTGGGAGAGCGATGCATAGTTGAAGTATTTACAAAGGGGATGCCATGACCCTTAACATGTGGTACATAGCAATCCTGTTTTATAAAATAATTATATTCTTATATTGCTGTTATTCCGTACTCATATTTACAATCTCTCAGAGGCCAGGTGAACGAACCTGCCAGGGGTTTACCATGCCCCACACGTCTAGTCTACTGATGACCATTGGGACATTAAAAAACAAACATTCGATCAGATCTATCATATCATATCTATAAAAAACTGTTTCTGTGTATTCTACAAATAACTCTCAGAGTTCTTTAAAGGTCTTTAGTGTTTCACTTTCAAAGTTCATTGTCTCTGCATCATTCTCTACAACTCCTTGTGAATCCACACAGCTCAGCTCTCCACAGCTCGCGTGTTTAACTCGCAGCCTAGCTTCTGCCAAGACTGTGTTGTAGATTTTCTTGGGTGGTTAAAGTCCAGCTCTTTCTTCTTCTCCCGTATGTGCTTACATACTATGCATGTACTCAGCTCTCGTGTGCTCTATTCTCCTTCCCCCGTGCTGCAGTTTTGCCTCTCTTTCCAGGTGGCGTGCTTTAATGCCATGGCTGCCAGAGGGCGGAGCAATCTGGCCGTTGTTGTGATGAAGGTGCTCCACACAGCTGGTTCTATAACTTCTTCCACTATCTCGGCACCCAGCATGACCTCTGTGAATCTCTCGTCTGGTTGTTCGTGTACTTTTACCATGACTCTTACTCCCAGAATGTTTGCTATTTCTTCTGCCAGGGTTTGTCGTAAGTGGTTAAAAGTGGAACATCTGGTGACTAGATGACCGACCAAGTCTTCTGTAGGGTCATGGCAGGTTGGACATGTTTTTACGGTGTGTCTGGTTGGGATGGTACTGAGAAGTATGAGGTTCTTAAGGTCTCTCTGGTACTCTGGCTGTTGTCTTGCTAGTGTCCATAACTTGTGGGGTTTGTTGTTTGTCTGGTGGACTCTGTAGAACCTGTGGCAGTTGGTTTGGGACGCTGTGCTCGCCCTCCACCTCTCACTCTCTTGTGTCTGTATCGTCGTCTTCACTAGATGTTTCCATGCATTTACTGTAGGGAAGTCTGTTGTCAACCAGTATCCTTCCAGCCACTCCACCAGGCCATATTCCTTAGCAACTTCAAAACACTCATTCACAAATCCTCTTGTCTTACTGCCTGGTTTTGCTAGGATGTAGGAGTACAGCCTGAGGAGGAACACTCTCTTTGCAAGTACAGTGTTTTGCAGACTGACCAGCTTTCCGAAAAGGCAGAGTTTACACTTGTCTAGAATTGACTTCAGACTTGTCATTCCTATTGCACTTAGACACGCTGTCGTCTCTGTCTGAAAGTGCATGCCTTGCATGTTTTTTGCTCCCCTCCTGTGCACTCTCTCTAGTTTGAGTAGATCACTATTTGAAGGGTCCCAAAACTCGCAGCCATGCAGCATGCTGGGAATGACCAATGTGTTGTACAGGGTCTTGTAGATTAAAGGGTTGGGATGTTGTCCTTCAGAGCCTGTTGTCAAAATCGCACTAATCTTTCCCTTCCCTTTTCTGCATGCCGCCTCAATGGGTTCTTTAGATAACATGTTGGCAGTGTGTTGTACTCCAACATGCGTTACTGTAGCTGTCTCTGGTATAGAACTTGTTCCCATTTTCCATGTGGTTGTATCACAGGCCACATTTTGGCTGCTAGTTGTCTGCCCAAAGACGATGCATTTACTTTTTCCTGGTGCAAATTCAAACCTCCATTTTCTTCCATAATGTCCCATAGTGTCGATCATTCTCTGCAGACCTGCCTGTGTGCTCGCCAGCAGACATATGTCATCCGCTAAGGCAGGTGAAGCACAATTGATCCCTCCTATGCTCACTCCACCCGACTGTAGCTGTAGTTCGTCGTGCACATCATCTGTTGCTAGTAGATAGCAGGTAAGGGACAGTACACCTCCTTGGTTCACACCTCTTGAAGTGCTGAATTCTCTGGAAACACCTCCATTCAGCAGGACAGAATATGTACAACCTGTGTGCATGAGCTTGAGGAGTCTCCATAGTCTGCCATTTACTCCTTTCTTGTACATTTTAAACAACATTCCCTCCAGCCAGACTGTGTCGTAAGCTTTCTTTGTATCGAGGAAGCAACCGTATACTAGGCTCCCTCTTTCCATGTAGTGGTTGGTCACTTCTCTCACGATGAAAGCGGTAGTGATGTTGCTGCATCCAACTTGTCCCCCACTCTGGAGTTGGTGAGGTATACCTCTATCATGGAGCCAAGGACTCCATCTATTAAACAATGTCCTCTCCCATACTTTGGAAATGACAGGTAACAGTGTCACACCCCGGTGTGAGTCCATGTCTGTTTTGTTGGTTTTACCTTGCTTGAGGAGGGGTATCTTCAGTCCTTTTTTAAAGGCCTTTGGGATGTGTTCCTTCTCTCTTATTGCATTGAACAGCCCTGTCAAACGGGCCCACAATGCTTCACCTCCATACTTGATGTGCTCGTATACCAGGCCATCTTTGCCTCCACTCTTTCCATTCTTCAAACCCTTGCAAACAGAGGCTACCTCTTGTGGGAAGAAGGGTTCTTCCAGTATCCCTTCCAGGTTGCTGTAGCTTTCTTCTTCCATCTTGGCTACCTCTTCTGTGATTTGGTTCTTGTGTACTTCATCAAAGCGCATGGCTTCCTCTTCTTGTTCGTTGCCCAGTGTCTCAAAGTGTCTTGCCCAAGTTTCTCTCACTTGACTGGGATTGTTGATGACTTGTTCCCCCACTTTTACTGCTTGAGGCCTGTTGGTTCTGCCCTTTCTCTGTCTGATCTTTTTCCAGAACTCTTTGTCATTAGATGCTGCTAGGGCTGCCAGCTCTTCATTCTGTTTGGCTTCTTGTAAGAGCTTTGCTTTCCTCAGTTCTGACCTGAACTGGTTCTTCCTCTCTTTGTAAGCCTTGTACAGTTGGTTCTCTTTCTCCCTTGGTTTTCCCCCTTCTTTCCATTGCATCCAAGCGCTCACTTGTTGCTGGTGCGCTTCTGTCAGCGTTGGTGACCAGTAGGGTTTCTGGTGTTTCTTACACTTATTTGCGGGTATCACTTCTTCTCCTGTTGTTCTCAGTATTGTTGTTATTGTATCAAGATCTTTCTCTATGGACCCTGCTGACCATGTGGCTGGAGCACTATTCGATTCTAGCCTCTCACTCACTCTTTTTTTGTAAGCCTCTTTGAGTGTCTGGTCTCCATCTCTATGCCAGTTGAGTTTTGGTCTGATCACTGTTTCTTCGAACTCATTTGGCTTGTTGACGAATGAGGCAACTATGGGGCTATGATCTGATAAGTTGAGGCTGCAATCTCCAATCACTTTGCATGAGACTGCTTCTGTTAACAGAGAGTAAGGTATGAGGATGTGGTCTATCGTGGACAAGTGTTTGTCTCCATTAGCTTGAAAGGTATGGAGTGGTCCCTTGCAGAGATGGCTCAAGTTAAGGGAAAACAAGTCCAGTTCATCTAGTGTGCCCCATAGTTCTTTGCCCAGTTTGGATGGCTGACCTCTGCCCCTTGGGCCTCCCTTTTTGCCGAGGTCTGCGTTAAAATCTCCGACAAAGATCACTTCACCTTCATTTTCATACTTTCTGTATAGTTCTGTCATAATGTCTAAATGCTCTCTGTAGTTGTCTATTGCCAAGCCACTATGTGGCATATAGGCTGCAAAGACAAAGATTTTCTGGCCGCTTTGGAGTCTAACTCTCACTCCAATAATCCTGTCATTGCCATCTTCCAGTTTGTGTACTGCATAATCAATACTCTCCTTCCACAGTAAGGCAACTCCACCTTGCCCTCTTCTCCAACCTGTGGTATGTTTGAATTCCTTTAGCCGGTTATCTGCTCTCCCCCACCCTCTGTGGCTATTCATTACTTTGTCAAGTTCTGGTAGTGCATCTTGGTATAGCCAGTGTTCGGTAACTGCAAGGATGTCTATATGAGCCAGCTGTTTCCTTATGAATGGCAGTGCTGTCACTAGTCCTCTGGCATTATAGCAGCCAACTGTTAGCTCTTTGGATGAGTCTGCTGTAGTAGTGGCAATCATTGTGTGACCTCTGAGTCTGTTGGCCCTGTCAAAGGACTGCTTCTTGTTGCTTGGTTTCTCTCACCACCACCCTCAGTGTTGTCACCCTTGCTTTTGTACCTCTTCTCTGACATCCATTCACGACATTTGACCCCATCGGGCCAAAAGTCTTCCTTCACCACCATATGTGCCTGGTGCAGTAGAACATTGATTCTGGCAAACGCTATGTCTTTTTGTCTACTATTCATGACTCTCACAAACGATAATTGTACTCCTTTACTCTGAGCATACTTGTGTATCATGCTCTGAAGGCTCTCTGCTTCTGTCTTCTTCATGTAGCCCAGGAAGAACCTCTTTCTCCGCACTCGGTTTCTCCCAATACCCACAAAATCTGAGAAGTCAGTGTGGCTGTCTGCACAGTTGATGTTGTTCCTCCCTGTCTGTAGCCTTCTGTGTTCGTTGCTGTATTGTTGGGTTCTGGTAGGGCATGTTAACGAATGTGGTGAACGACTTGGTCTCTTTTTCCTTATAGGGGAGTACTCTTGCTGCACATGTGTCATCACTGCTTCCTTGTATGTCTTGTTCTGTGTGCATTCCAGTCTCCTTGTTCCTTGTGGACTACTTCTCAGTCTTGACGGGTCTCTCTGTGGTTTTGGGCTCTCTGCCTTGTTTCTGTCCCCTGTACTCGAACTTTGACTTCCTGTATAAATCTGTCCTAGGCCCTTCTTGGCTGTCAGTGGCCATGTATTACTCCCCTCATCTGTGCTGCTTGGTGAGTCAGGGGTTCTGCATGTAGCCTTCATATCTGTTGTTCTGTCTCTTCCTCTTATGCCCCTTGAATCAGTGTTTCCTCTTGGGCTGGGATCTAAATTGATAACATTGGTTTCGCCAGCATGGTCATTACTTCTAGTACTCTTCTCCCCACTCTCGCTTTCAGTCTCATTTCCATCTCTAGACCGCCTTGTCTCATTCTGCTTTTCTTTGCCCTGTTGGTTTCCCTGCCTCTCTGCTGGGCTGTCTGAGCCCCGTTGCTCATGGCGTGCAGATTGCAGGTATGAGGTTATTGTATCTCCCTGTGTTGTGGTCGAGGGCTCCTCAGTATGTTTCACAAGTCTAACCCCTGTACCAAGTCTCTTGTTGTCTCCACCAGTTTGGTTGCTGTTGTCTCCATTTCTCAAGATGTGGTCTGCTGTTTCACTTGTGACACATACAGCACTTGAGGTCTCGAGATCTTTGCACCTGGCCCTTATCTCTTGTACCATTTGGTGTGTCCTTGACAGGGCGTACTCTTGCTCTCTCAATCTTTCTTCAAGTGAGTGTGCCAGATTCTGTACATATGTTGTAATTTTGCCCATCTTTGCCTCTTTGTCTGTGTCAGCTTTCTTAGAGAAGCCTTGTAGAGCCTGGAGCTCTGTTTCTACTGAGTTGATCTTGTTGTTGTGGGTTGCAACTGTTGTCTGCATTCTCATCTGGGTGGTTTCAGACTTCTTCAGCTTTGATTTCATGCCCTCCATCTCTTCTGCAATCACAAGTTGTGATCCTTTAAGCGCTGCTATTTCCTCCTGGGTACTCTTTTGATGTCTGTCCCAGTGTTCTGTTACGTCATCTCTGGCTTCCTCATGGCGTCTTAGCTTGTTGTTCAAGCTCTCAATTTTCCCTTTCAATTCCTTCACCTCCTTCTTAAGTACCTCTCTCAGACTTGCATTTTCTGCCAGTATCTTGGCTACGACGTCATTATCCTCTTCATTTTCTCCTAGTTCTAGTATTGGATTCAGAGTTCTGCTTCGTGTGATTGCTGGGCTCTTCCATGTACTCTGCTGCGTTCCATGGGGGAATATTTTCTTTACTTCCGCCAGGTTTCTTTCCCCCTCTATGAACTGGAATAAAGTACACACATCCTCTGCTAACCTGTTAGCGACCGGCTCGGTGTTGGCCCTGAAGGTTCTCTTCCTGGGCTGTCCCTGAGGACAACCCGGCCTCTCTCGTCTGGCAATAGCAATCAGCGCCTCTCTTGTATGGTTCAGGATATGTTCATCGTCGTTGCTGGCTGCGAGGACCTTCTTCTTTGCTGTACACCTGTCCAGTCCTGCAATGTGGCTTCTCACCAATTGCAGGACCTGTCTTGGTGTCTCTGGGTCGTCATCGAAGGAGATGTCCTCCATCCCCTTCAGCCATGTTCCTGAGCCTTCCAGCTCCTCGTTCTCCATGTCTGGATACGCGTTCCACTGCTCCTCAGTCCGCTCATCCTCCATGTCTGGTCTTCTCTGAGCGCTGGCAGGCCGCTGCAGCTGGCGTCCTTCGGACAAGGCCCCCTAGGTTGGCTTCCTTCCGCCCTGTAAAACAAAGAATACTCGGCAGTACACGTGTTACGGATATAAAAATCAAGGTATACTAAACGTCTTTTGCTCTAGCTAATGTTTCGGAAACAAGTACTAGATACTCACCGGGCCCGTTGATGGTACTGGGCTGAGTACAGCGTCACTCCGATGGGGAGGGGGGCGCTGCACACCTCTCGCGTCGGTCCTGTTTCTTCGGCACTCGGCCCGTTTTTCAGAGTCTAATGAGTTCTTCTGCACTCCCTCGGTTCTTGTCTCTTTCCACTTCGCACGTAAGTCCTCCAACAGTGTTTTAGTGGGCTAGAAACTCTGTTTTACTGAGAGTTAGAACGACCCCTAAAACGAAGCGTCATTCTTCCCCTTGTTGTTTATTGTACAACTCCTGCATCTGAGCCATCATGTCTCTCATGTACTGAGCCTCTGCAGCACTGATCTGAGGATCACACAGTAGACAGTATCAACTTCAACTTAAGTTTAGGGTCAGGCTGGAAACAACAGCCAGGCAGTGCCGAAGTAGAGGTATGAGTCAAACACAGGTAGGTAATGTGTATACAATATATTCATTCATTCGTATGTTCATTCATTCATTTATTTATTCATTCATTCATTCATTTGTTCATTCACTCACTCACTCACTCACTCACTCACTCACTCACTCACTCAGCTTCCTTTTCTCCATCTCTAAAAGTTCATCTACTGACTGACTCACAGCCTCAATCAATCACTCTAATTCATTTATTGATCCATATTTGTTTGACCGTTTTTTCCTTTAGTCGTTCTTACACACATCATTTTCTTTTATTGAGTGCTACAACGACCGTCCCTTCTTAAGATGCTCATCTTCCAAGCAGATCTAAACCCTACGTTTATGACTGGTGCATATAAGACAACCCTGGTTGATCGTAATTGACTTACGACTTGTACATAGAAGAGGTCTGGCCCCGCCACATGGCTGCCCAACACGGGGATGTCCTGCCCCTGGAGCAGGGGTTCATATATATAGGACTAGGATACCCCTGGATAATTATGTAATAGTCATGACTTACGACTTGTACATAGAAGAGGTCTGGCCCCGCGACATGGCTGCCCAACACGGGGATGTCCTGCCCCTGGAGCAGGGGTTCATATATATATAGGACTAGGATACCCTGGATAATTATGTAATAGTCATGACTTACGACTTGTACATAGAAGAGGTCTGGCCCCGCGACATGGCTGCCCAACACGGGGATGTCCTGTCCCTGGAGCAGGGGTTCATATATATATAGGACTAGGATACCCTGGATAATTATGTAATAGTCATGACTTACGACTTGTACATAGAAGAGGTCTGGCCCTGCGACATGGCTGCCCAACACGGGGATGTCCTGCCCCTGGAGCAGGGGTTCATATATATATATAGGACTAGGATACCCTGGATAATTATGTAATAGTCATGACTTACGACTTGTACATAGAAGAGGTCTGGCCCCGCTACATGGCTGCCCAACACGGGGATGTCCTGCCCCTGGAGCAGGGGTTCATATATATATAGGACTAGGATACCCTGGATAATTACTAATAGTCATGACTTACGACTTGTACATAGAAGAGGTCTGGCCCTGCGACATGGCTGCCCAACACGGGGATGTCCTGTCCCTGGAGCAGGGGTTCATATATATATAGGACTAGGATACCCTGGATAATTACTAATAGTCATGACTTACGACTTGTACATAGAAGAGGTCTGGTCCCGCCACATGGCTGCCCAACACGGGGATGTCCTGCCCCTGGAGCAGGGGTTCATATATATATAGGACTAGGATACCCTGGATAATTATGTAATAGTCATGACTTACGACTTGTACATAGAAGAGGTCTGGCCCCGCGACATGGCTGCCCAACACGGGGATGTCCTGCCCCTGGAGCAGGGGTTCATATATATATAGGACTAGGATACCCCTGGATAATTATGTAATAGTCATGACTTACGACTTGTACATAGAAGAGGTCTGGCCCTGCGACATGGCTGCCCAACACGGGGATGTCCTGTCCCTGGAGCAGGGGTTCATATATATATAGGACTAGGATACCCTGGATAATTATGTAATAGTCATGACTTACGACTTGTACATAGAAGAGGTCTGGCCCTGCGACATGGCTGCCCAACACGGGGATGTCCTGCCCCTGGAGCAGGGGTTCATATATATATAGGACTAGGATACCCCTGGATAATTATGTAATAGTCATGACTTACGACTTGTACATAGAAGAGGTCTGGCCCTGCAACATGGCTGCCCAACACGGGGATGTCCTGCCCCTGGAGCAGGGGTTCATATATATATATAGGACTAGGACACCCTGGATAATTATGTAATAGTCATGACTTACGACTTGTACATAGAAGAGGTCTGGCCCCGCGACATGGCTGCCCAACACGGGGATGTCCTGCCCCTGGAGCAGGGGTTCATATATATATAGGACTAGGATACCCCTGGATAATTATGTAATAGTCATGACTTACGACTTGTACATAGAAGAGGTCTGGCCCTGCGACATGGCTGCCCAACACGGGGATGTCCTGTCCCTGGAGCAGGGGTTCATATATATATAGGACTAGGATACCCTGGATAATTATGTAATAGTCATGACTTACGACTTGTACATAGAAGAGGTCTGGCCCCGCGACATGGCTGCCCAACACGGGGATGTCCTGTCCCTGGAGCAGGGGTTCATATATATATAGGACTAGGATACCCCTGGATAATTATGTAATAGTCATGACTTACGACTTGTACATAGAAGAGGTCTGGCCCTGCGACATGGCTGCCCAACACGGGGATGTCCTGCCCCTGGAGCAGGGGTTCATATATATATATAGGACTAGGATACCCCTGGATAATTACTAATAGTCATGACTTACGACTTGTACATAGAAGAGGTCTGGCCCCGCGACATGGCTGCCCAACACGGGGATGTCCTGCCCCTGGAGCAGGGGTTCATATATATATATAGGACTAGGATACCCCTGGATAATTATGTAATAGTCATGACTTACGACTTGTACATAGAAGAGGTCTGGCCCTGCGACATGGCTGCCCAACACGGGGATGTCCTGCCCCTGGAGCAGGGGTTCATATATATATAGGACTAGGATACCCTGGATAATTATGTAATAGTCATGACTTACGACTTGTACATAGAAGAGGTCTGGCCCCGCGACATGGCTGCCCAACACGGGGATGTCCTGCCCCTGGAGCAGGGGTTCATATATATATAGGACTAGGATACCCTGGATAATTATGTAATAGTCATGACTTACGACTTGTACATAGAAGAGGTCTGGCCCTGCGACATGGCTGCCCAACACGGGGATGTCCTGCCCCTGGAGCAGGGGTTCATATAAACTCAGCACAAAAAGTTTGGAAACTTAACTTTGGTCGATCATATCTCCATTGTTTCTTGATCAATTTCAATGATTTATATATCATTACACAGCTTGTGTGATTTTCTTTCCCATGATTTCAAACTTGATATGGTTGTAAATTAATGCAACAGGCACCAGACCTGCTTATACGAGCAGGTCACATGAAAAAAGTGCCCAGATTACCCTACTAATGTCAAACGCTCAATTCAGTATTTTTTCTTCCTCTGGTAGCACATGGCTTTTGTACGAGGGTAATATGAAACTCAAATCAACAAAACACATTAATATGAAAGCCAAGGATAGTCTTCATCCAAACAAAAAAAATGCGTAAAGGAGCCTCAGTTATAATGAATGTGGCTTAATACTAAATACACCAGCCATGCACTGTCACCACAGCCCGGCACATCCTCCTCATGCTTGTCACCAGTTTTGTTACGCGGCCCCTGGCTATTCTTCCACAAGGAGTCGTCGCAGGTCGACCAGTGTTGTTTTGTTGATCATTCTTGCATGCACAGCTCGCCCAAGCTGATCAGTGATCACAGAGTCTGAGGCTGTGTTCAATTGTGTTGAGATCTGGGTTGCAGGACGGCCATTCTATTCTCTGTATTCCTGCATCCTGGAGGTGGTCTGAAATGGCTCTCATTCTGTATGGACGTGCACCATCATCTTGCAGATCTTGCATATTGCAGAGGTAAGTATCTTGGAAATGTGACTGGATTGAGAAAGGTGTCTCTATGTCTTGACACATCGAGGTTGCTTAGGATGATTAGCCTGGTTTTTCCTCTGGCAGTTAACGTTGTACTGCCCCACACTATGACACTTACTCCAACAAAACAATCAGTCAGTCTATCTGTACAACAGTCAGCGTAGGGTTCTCCTCGTTGCCCACACATTCATCTACCCATCCAACAGTCTAAATAAATCTACTCTTATCTGTAGCTGTGAACATAACATTTCTCCACACAGTTCCATTCACGATGTGGACAACACCACCACAAATGGGTTTGGCGCTGCGCTGAGTGTTTGACACTAGCATGGCAATTTGGGCACTTTTTTCCTACAACCCACTCGCGTAAGCAGGCCTGGTGCTTGCTCAATGAGATTGCAACTATAATGAGCTGGGTATCATAGGAAAGGAAATTACACAGGCTTTCCAACGATATATAATGCATTGAAATTGATCAAAAAACAACGGAAATATGATCAACCAAAGTAAAGTTTCCAAACTTTTTGTGCGTAGTTTATATATATAGGACTAGGATACCCCTGGATAATTATGTAATAGTCATGACTTACGACTTGTACATAGAAGAGGTCTGGCCCTGCGACATGGCTGCCCAACACGGGGATGTCCTGCCCCTGGAGCAGGGGTTCATATATATATAGGACTAGGATACCCCTGGATAATTATGTAATAGTCATGACTTACGACTTGTACATAGAAGAGGTCTGGCCCTGCGACATGGCTGCCCAACACGGGGATGTCCTGTCCCTGGAGCAGGGGTTCATATATATATAGGACTAGGATACCCTGGATAATTATGTAATAGTCATGACTTACGACTTGTACATAGAAGAGGTCTGGCCCTGCGACATGGCTGCCCAACACGGGGATGTCCTGCCCCTGGAGCAGGGGTTCATATATATATAGGACTAGGATACCCTGGATAATTATGTAATAGTCATGACTTACGACTTGTACATAGAAGAGGTCTGGCCCCGCCACATGGCTGCCCAACACGGGGATGTCCTGCCCCTGGAGCAGGGGTTCATATATATATATAGGACTAGGATACCCCTGGATAATTATGTAATAGTCATGACTTACGACTTGTACATAGAAGAGGTCTGGCCCCGCGACATGGCTGCCCAACACGGGGATGTCCTGCCCCTGGAGCAGGGGTTCATATATATAGGACTAGGATACCCTGGATAATTATGTAATAGTCATGACTTACGACTTGTACATAGAAGAGGTCTGGCCCCGCGACATGGCTGCCCAACACGGGGATGTCCTGCCCCTGGAGCAGGGGTTCATATATATATAGGACTAAGGATACCCTGGATAATTATGTAATAGTCATGACTTACGACTTGTACATAGAAGAGGTCTGGCCCTGCGACATGGCTGCCCAACACGGGGATGTCCTGCCCCTGGAGCAGGGGTTCATATATATATAGGACTAGGATACCCTGGATAATTATGTAATAGTCATGACTTACGACTTGTACATAGAAGAGGTCTGGTCCCGCCACATGGCTGCCCAACACGGGGATGTCCTGCCCCTGGAGCAGGGGTTCATATATATATAGGACTAGGATACCCTGGATAATTACTAATAGTCATGACTTACGACTTGTACATAGAAGAGGTCTGGCCCCGCGACATGGCTGCCCAACACGGGGATGTCCTGTCCCTGGAGCAGGGGTTCATATATATATATAGGACTAGGATACCCCTGGATAATTATGTAATAGTCATGACTTACGACTTGTACATAGAAGAGGTCTGGCCCTGCAACATGGCTGCCCAACACGGGGATGTCCTGCCCCTGGAGCAGGGGTTCATATATATATATAGGACTAGGATACCCCTGGATAATTATGTAATAGTCATGACTTACGACTTGTACATAGAAGAGGTCTGGCCCCGCGACATGGCTGCCCAACACGGGGATGTCCTGTCCCTGGAGCAGGGGTTCATATATATATAGGACTAGGATACCCTGGATAATTATGTAATAGTCATGACTTACGACTTGTACATAGAAGAGGTCTGGCCCTGCGACATGGCTGCCCAACACGGGGATGTCCTGCCCCTGGAGCAGGGGTTCATATATATATAGGACTAGGATACCCTGGATAATTATGTAATAGTCATGACTTACGACTTGTACATAGAAGAGGTCTGGCCCCGCGACATGGCTGCCCAACACGGGGATGTCCTGCCCCTGGAGCAGGGGTTCATATATATATAGGACTAGGATACCCTGGATAATTATGTAATAGTCATGACTTACGACTTGTACATAGAAGAGGTCTGGCCCCGCGACATGGCTGCCCAACACGGGGATGTCCTGCCCCTGGAGCAGGGGTCCATATATATATAGGACTAGGATACCCCTGGATAATTATGTAATAGTCATGACTTACGACTTGTACATAGAAGAGGTCTGGCCCTGCGACATGGCTGCCCAACACGGGGATGTCCTGCCCCTGGAGCAGGGGTTCATATATATATATAGGACTAGGATACCCCTGGATAATTATGTAATAGTCATGACTTACGACTTGTACATAGAAGAGGTCTGGCCCTGCGACATGGCTGCCCAACACGGGGATGTCTTGCCCCTGGAGCAGGGGTTCATATATATATATAGGACTAGGATACCCCTGGATAATTATGTAATAGTCATGACTTACGACTTGTACATAGAAGAGGTCTGGCCCCGCGACATGGCTGCCCAACACGGGGATGTCCTGCCCCTGGAGCAGGGGTTCATATATATATAGGACTAGGATACCCCTGGATAATTATGTAATAGTCATGACTTACGACTTGTACATAGAAGAGGTCTGGCCCTGCGACATGGCTGCCCAACACGGGGATGTCCTGCCCCTGGAGCAGGGGTTCATATATATATATAGGACTAGGATACCCCTGGATAATTTTGTAATAGTCATGACTTACGACTTGTACATAGAAGAGGTCTGGCCCTGCGACATGGCTGCCCAACACGGGGATGTCCTGCCCCTGGAGCAGGGGTTCATATATATATATAGGACTAGGATACCCCTGGATAATTATGTAATAGTCATGACTTACGACTTGTACATAGAAGAGGTCTGGCCCCGCGACATGGCTGCCCAACACGGGGATGTCCTGCCCCTGGAGCAGGGGTTCATATATATATAGGACTAGGATACCCTGGATAATTATGTAATAGTCATGACTTACGACTTGTACATAGAAGAGGTCTGGCCCCGCGACATGGCTGCCCAACACGGGGATGTCCTGTCCCTGGAGCAGGGGTTCATATATATATAGGACTAGGATACCCTGGATAATTATGTAATAGTCATGACTTACGACTTGTACATAGAAGAGGTCTGGCCCCGCGACATGGCTGCCCAACACGGGGATGTCCTGTCCCTGGAGCAGGGGTTCATATATATATAGGACTAGGATACCCTGGATAATTATGTAATAGTCATGACTTACGACTTGTACATAGAAGAGGTCTGGCCCTGCGACATGGCTGCCCAACACGGGGATGTCCTGCCCCTGGAGCAGGGGTTCATATATATATATAGGACTAGGATACCCCTGGATAATTATGTAATAGTCATGACTTACGACTTGTACATAGAAGAGGTCTGGCCCCGCGACATGGCTGCCCAACACGGGGATGTCCTGCCCCTGGAGCAGGGGTTCATATATATATAGGACTAGGATACCCTGGATAATTATGTAATAGTCATGACTTACGACTTGTACATAGAAGAGGTCTGGCCCCGCGACATGGCTGCCCAACACGGGGATGTCCTGCCCCTGGAGCAGGGGTTCATATATATATAGGACTAGGATACCCTGGATAATTATGTAATAGTCATGACTTACGACTTGTACATAGAAGAGGTCTGGCCCCGCGACATGGCTGCCCAACACGGGGATGTCCTGTCCCTGGAGCAGGGGTTCATATATATATAGGACTAGGATACCCTGGATAATTATGTAATAGTCATGACTTACGACTTGTACATAGAAGAGGTCTGGCCCCGCGACATGGCTGCCCAACACGGGGATGTCCTGCCCCTGGAGCAGGGGTTCAGCTGGCAGGAACTTCCTCCTGGGCTGCAGAACAGATGCTGGAACAGGATCTTAACAGTCATGTTTATGTATTGAATATGGCTAAAGGAAATAACTGTTGAAATGTTGAGAACTGTTTAACTTAGTCATGGTCATTTGCTAATGATGCAAAAGTTTACCTTGGTACTTTTTCAAGAGATTGATCATTTGATAGATAAATATGTGATGAGGTTCTTCCAATATACGTTATATCATGTCATACTTAGGCAGGGAAAACGTTCGATACGGGTATTACGGATCGGGTGATATTATGGTTTATCACACAGGGTTCTACTTGTATGACATGGGCTTCCATGGAATATTTCAAACCCACTTTGCGTGTGCTGGTTGTGCCGCTGTCAAAAATTCAAATACCAGATTCAGACTTTGTACCCGCTGCTGTTACAATTTTTTGTTCGAGGACAAATTTTCTCAACTTGTGATGCAAATGTGTGTTTTCTCTGGTGGGTATGACATAAATAAGATACAACACGGTGTATTCCGCATCACCTCAAGTCTGAACCCTTCCACAGGTCGGGCTGGTCCCTCTGGCGATATGGAATACACCATGTTTTATTCTATGTTATATATATATGTTCCAGAAGGCAGACTGTATCAAAGGACATCCTTACCAGTAAAGGATGGTACGGAGTGTGGGGACCTGAGGTAGGCCACCTCCAGGAACACCAGAGCATCACGGAGCGACACGGGCATGTCTGTGTCTATGTCTTCATTAGGTGGCTTGTGTAGATCTACATACAGTAGACTTCCGGAGTGATTCTGGATCTGGAATAATAACACAGATTTTCAATAATTACTGAATCAGATATTTACCACATTTTGTAAGTAGACTTCCAGAATAATTCAGGATCTGTTATACAACATGTAATAACACATAGTAGTCTTCAATAATTATTGAATCAGACTTTTACAACATTTTGTA
The DNA here is from genome assembly GCF_035083965.1 of Branchiostoma lanceolatum. Classification (NCBI taxonomy): domain Eukaryota; kingdom Metazoa; phylum Chordata; class Leptocardii; order Amphioxiformes; family Branchiostomatidae; genus Branchiostoma; species Branchiostoma lanceolatum. Next base: position 2,817,651 of record NC_089722.1, on the reverse strand, counting down.
GAAGGATGACGTATTATCAGCTGTTGACAATCATTTTTTCAAGATGTCGACCCAGAGACCCGACCACTCACACATGGATCGCCTTTACTCTTATTGATAGGTGTGATGGGTTTTTCACGCTCTAACAGGGGACTGCCATATTTACGCCCCATCCAATAGATCGTCCCTTACCAAAGCACTCATTTTAACTTGAGTCATGTGAAGAAATAGGTGTAAAGTGACTTTCCCAAGAGCACAACAATGGGGTCTGTTAGGAATTTGAACACAGAACCTTTAGATTCTAAGTCAAGATCCCTAACCACAATTACCTATTCTTAGAGCCTTTCGAGTAAAACAAAGTAGATCTAACCTTCAGGAGTACTGGCTTGTCCCCAACCATCTTTGCGAAGGCTTGTATGGCTTCCTGGGACCACTTTCCTGTTTCCTGTGATGAGACATTACACTAATTCTAAGATTATGGATGTACATGTACTATATTATGTACTGAGCCGCAACAGTGTTACTAGGGCTGAGAGATCAGAATATTTGTGAAAGATAGGGTTTTCCTTCATGCAACACATAAAATAAAATAAAAAACTGTTACATGTAAGTACAATCATGATATGTATCGTTTAGAAACTTGAATTTCCAAAGAGACACATGACCTACAGATCTAATAATCATACATTATGTACCTTATCTATGGGGACTATGTCCACCAGAGAACAGCACATGGACATCTCAGGAATAGTCTGGAACCTCTGCGGCATCTTCCTCAGCCTGGAGTAAAAAGTATGGAAAGTTTACTAACAAGCTGATACGTTAGATCTCCCTCTTATCAAGAAGACACACTAGCAGGTATGTATATTACGTTTGTGTACACTATATTCAATGTCAAAAATGTGAACTCTCATTACACAATCATATACTGTAGTGCAAATCATTATAATAAATTCTTGTACAATCATCGTGCTGTTAATAATGAATCGTCTAAAATCAGAATCAATGATAAACAATAAATAACTAAAGGAAATGTGTAAAAATATTGACAGAGGAAAGGTTTTCAAGGTCACAACATTTCTTACAGTTACTGAAAACATGCCACTATAATATCATCCCCTTTGAAATTCATAGGGAGTATAAACCCTATCTGAGTCTCTTAAGAATGTTGAACTTCTTTTCTTTAAATTACCTTCTGACGGGTACAAGTTCTGAGTTTCCGTAGTCTACATAAGCCACCTCCACCATGGGTTCTTTCTTGTCTGCCCCGCTGTCCGAGGATTCGTCGGAGACTCCTCCCGAGATGGTCCTGATCCGACCTCTGTACCACTTGTGGTCAAAGCTGTACTGTGCAAGGCACAGGTCTCCTGGAGTGGAAGAGCATGTAGAAAAACTATCAGGATCAATTATTCCATATGTAGATCATATGGCCGTTAGCTGAGTGCAATGGCCGAGTGGGTAGAGTGTTCGCCTTGCATACGGCAGGTTGTGAGTTCGAACCCCGGCCGGGTCATTCCAAAGACTCTAAAAATGGTACATACTGCTTTCTCTGCTTAGCACTCAGCATTTTGGAAAGAGTATGGCAGTTGAACACACATCACTACCAGTGGACTAGGCGCCTGCTGTAGTGACTTGCACAAAGTTGTGTGGCCCAAGGGCTTTGGAATCGGAGATGGTCGCCGCCTTATGCACTTTTCGGTGCGGGAAGGACTTGAACTCTTTTCAACATGTAGATCTAACACAAAAACTTCAGAATTTGTGACAGTAACTGATTATATTTGAATAAAGATGATCACCTCCTGGATTCTTCTGGCCAATACATGACTACTTAGTAAGTCAACTAAAAATAACCTGTCTACAAGACTGCCAGGTATACAGCTACATACAAGCTGAACAAAGATAAAGCATTTATTCTGTACAGTAGTATTTGCTGTCATCATGCTGACACAGTAACGCGTACTGCTGGTAAATGTTGAGAAACTAATCCCTTAATTTGTACAGGGCTCGAAATTCATTTTAGGCAAAAGGTGCACTTCACCTCTGGATTTTTAGAACAGGAAAGAAACACACAAACAGACAAGTCAAAGCCAAATGCAACTTTACTCCCCGGAGAAGCCAGAAGTGCAGGAAAGTCCCCTACCCACTGCCATGTTGTCCAAGTTGATGTGTTCAGGCTTCTGACTGTTACAGAACCTGTTGATGGCCTTCATTATGGCGTCCACACATGCACACACATATGCACAAGCACAAACACATACACACACAGGCGAATGCACAAAAGTCAAAGCCAATACAACAATACACTGCCAGAAACAATCTTGGTATACACTCTCTGACTTGCTCGCACACACACACACACACATGCACACAAGTCAAAACCAATACAACCTTACTCCCAGAAGCCAGAAATGCAGGAACTGCCCCTACCCACTGCCAGGCTGTCCAAGTTGACATGTTCAGGCTCCTGACCGTTACAGAACCTGTTGATGGCCTTCATCATGGCGTCGACTCGATCGTTGTCGGACAGTCGCTGCACCAGGAAGTGGCACGGGTGTTTGATGTGAGTCACAAAAACAAGCTCCCAGCGGCCTGAACCAGCAACAAAATTTGTACACGAATCTTAGAATAAGGCCAATCTATTTCTTAATGGTTCTCATGTAAAACTTGACCTTGAGGTCATCGTAAAGCAAAGAGAGATTCAATATTCCCTTCTTTTTCTTCTGTTGACAGAAACATTTTAAAGTGACTTATGAAACCTCTATCAATAAACTTAATAGCTAAGTAAGCTAATCTACAACTGTTAGATCTACATCAGATGGAGATTGCAAAATGTTATACTTGGCTTCCAGCTGGTCCTGACTCTCTGTTTCCTCTTCTGTTTGGGGCTGCTGTCCTTGCTGGAGGTGTCCTCCCCTCCCTGACTGGAGTCCTGGGACCCAAACCTGTCCACAGAACTGTCTGATTCCGCCCCTGGAACAGTACAAACCTCAAGTCTGATGATCGAACTATTGGTCTGGTCATGACTTGTAAAATACTGCATTTTCAAAAGTGCATTACATCTATACATACATACATACATACAAACATATGAACCACTGATTCACTTGGATTACTAAAATTTACAGACCAAAAGAAAATAGGTTGGGTAACCAGTAAAAGTTTATTGCCATGGTCTGTCATCCTTATATAGTACATGTACATGTAAAAATCTGATGGAGAAAATTAGCTTCATGTTGGCTTGAATGAACCATACAACACTAACATTTTCTGCATTATCATAAAAACAATTTACAGACCAGAAGGAAATAAGTTGGGTAACCAGTAAAAGGTTATTGCCATCAATGGTATATACATGTATGTCATGCTTATATAAATTACAGTATCAACACGCTTTTACCTTCTTCCAGCTGCCTAACTCTGTAATTGAAAGGGGATTGGGTGCTAAAAGGCTACTTCAGAGTGCTAGGGTTAAAAACCAGATGGAGAAAATTAGCCCTAAGTTGGATGGAGTGAATGGTACAACACTAACCATTGAGGTCTGCATGACTATTTTCCGCAGGTTGAACAGGCATCTGCTGTACCCATTCTGGGGTGACCTCACTGATACGTCTCAGGTTGTATCTACAAATGGGCAAATGTTTACAAGATGCTATGGGTACAAGAACGTACATGTAACATAGTATAATGATTATCATCCCAATGACTTGGAGAAGAACAATTGAGCAGGACCTTGTAGAGATGGATTGCGGACAAACACTGCTATAGGTGAAAGTACATAACAAACATATACACACATTACATTAGTAGATACATACATGCATACACACTCAGCACTATCTTACCGGGAATATTGAAAAAGGAAGAATCAAATTTTGTGTTCTTTACATCATCATCATCATCAGTTGGCTGTGGAGTAGGTGTCGGTAAGTTTCTAATTACAAGTTCATTTCTGAAGTACATTTTCTTCTTTTATTACGTTCTTTTATGTGGTGAACAAAAAATATTTTACATTGATTAAAACCATTATTCTGTATTTGAAAATTACTGATATTTCCAGGCCTTACCTCGGATTGGATTTAATTTCCACAGTACCATATGAACTGATGACCTCCACCAGGCTTTTGTCCAATGAACACCTGTGTGCAATTATAAAGGATGTCCCAAAAATAGTTACTCAAGCAACTGGATAAAATTTTGAAACAGACGTTTCAGACAGCATCCGCTGTCTTTCGTCAGTGACTGACTGAAGATAGCGGATGACGAAAGATAGCGGATGCCATCTGCAACGTCTGACTGTTTCAAAATTTTATCCAGTTGCTTGAGTAACTATTTTTGGCGTATCTTATTACCTGGATGTCTAACCTTCATCAATGAATAAAGGATGTCTTTTATTATGTCTACAGGTAGCGTCTAACACACTAGTACGGTACATTCACTTATTCCCTCGGTAGGAGAGGTTTGTTTGAACCTTTGTTTATTCATGGTGGTGCTTCAAGCTTGCAACTGAAACAGTTGTGTAATCCTCAAATATACTTCTATACAATGTTGTCTTCCTAAAACAAAACAAAATAAAACAAAACAGATAAATAAGGCTAGGTCAGGCGAGGGGTCATCTGACTTGAACGGTGGGAACTAAATCAAATGGAGGCGGAGCTAGGCTTTGTGCAATCAGAACGAAAATGACTGCCTGAGGGACATTTTCCTACATCTATGTAAACTTGTTACACTGACTGAAGAAGTACAGCTCTATCATGTTTTTCATAGCATTAGCATTGGTAATCTGTCTAACATCACTATTCTTTGAGAGATGAAAGTGTCAAGCTCTGAATTCAGAATGCTCCTCTTGTGTATTTAATAGTTTACGCATTTCTTGTGCGTTCTCCAATATGCGCACCGGTACAAAGTTTTGTGAGACAATTCCCTCGTATGATGATCACACATCACAGGAAAAAAGATTGCTTGTTACTGTTACTGTGTAGTGTTAGTACAAGTCTATATAACCTCCTTGGTTAGTGGTAGGGTAGATACTGTACTCACTGTATGGCTGGTCTCTTCTGATCTGAAGCTACAGCACAGCACGGCAGGTCATCAGCTGAAGACAGCTTGTCCACTATCTGAATGCAGGTTAAGTAACAAAATATATCATGAGTAGAAATCTCAAATAAAATAAAACAAGGCAGCCTCAAACTTCTTTTAATTTTTGCTTTGCAGAACAAAACATCATTAATTTTCTTCTCATAAAAAAGGAAAGACATCAAAATCTTCTGTTGCAGTACCATAGAAAACCGCTAGGAGGCCAATTATCAAACCTGACCTTCATTTTTCCAACCCCTACCCACATACCAATTTGACAAATATCATAAAAGGATTCGTCCACAATTTCTCGAATAATAGTGTCCACACACACGTCACATTTTTGTAGTCATAGTTTTTAGTCTAGACTAGTTTAGTATTCATTGTATTGACTGCTTTGTCATTGTTGCCATACATTGTGCAATGTATAATTGTCGAGCAATAAAGTTCATTCATTCACACACATACAAATGGCACCAAAAACATAACCTTCTCAGCACTTTGGTTCAAAGGAATAAATAAAGGTTCAAACAACAAAGTTCTGCACAGAAGGTGTGTGTCCTTTTGTCCATCAATCAAGTTGACAGCTCCGTATCAGGGTCAATAGGATAATTATTGTCATTAGCACCTCCGCTCAAACTAATTATCTGTAATCATCCAATTAAGCAAAGGAAAAGAAACAGACAATAGGCTAAGTCCATGATGAACAGATGGCAACCTAATGTTCATCATCCTGCATGTTGCAAAGTCCTTGAATCTACATTCTATATACAGTAATCACTTAGTTCAAAGATTTTTGCAGCAAATAAATGAATCTGGCAGACGAATAATAAATAAACAGGAAATATTGGTGAAGGTTGGACATTCAGGTAGTAAGATACACAATACAAATTAAAATTTTCAAATTCTACAATATCTATCCACTGTTGCTTGGAGTCGGACATATTTTGCCCCGGTAAATCTATAAAAAAAACATGCAGTTGCTAGAGTGACTTTTGTATCAGGTATCATATTTCTTTTTGCATCAGAATTCAGATCTTTGTCTTTACCTAGGTATGCTGCATTCAGAGAGAGAACAGTGGTATTTGATAGCATGTGGCGCATTTTCGGAAAATGTAGGTCATGATACATATTTACAGAGAATTCAATAGCACCTGGGTCATGTCAATATTTGACTACCTTTAGGCTACACAAATTCGGACAGTTGCTTGGGGTTTTCTGGAGAAAGTTTGGGCACATTAAGGAATACTAGGTTAATGGTATTGATTAATATTGATAATAAAAATTAACATTATATCAAATTATAAAGATCAAGTCTCTGCCAGTGGGAGAGAACTTAAGTTAAGTGTAAGAGGCTTCCATACCGTAGTTATGTACCAAAGCATTCATGAAGTAAAGAAATAATCATGATTATCATTGCAACTAGGACAAAAGAAGTGAAAAAAACGTTTTTTAGGAGTCAGATCAGCATTATTTCCTCGGAAGCAGGCACACAAAACCTACAATCAAATTGGTGTGGCCTTATTAGAATATTCAAATGAGGGCTTCCCTCTGGTTAGCCTAACAATGCACACCAGCTGGGCCTGCTCAATCCAAGCAGACAGAAGACTCGGACACAACAGTGGAAGGAGTGCATGCACGCCCTAGTCTTGTATAACATTCAATTTGATACCTACTTTCCTACTTCTTCTGTAACAGTTGTAACCTAAAAGATGTCTGTGTGGGCCCTATTTGCCTATCTGGATATCCGGACCTGCCTTTTCCTGGGGTGTATGTTCCTGCTTGCCTACTGGTACCTGAGGAGCAAAGCACAACCCAACCTACCGCCAGGGCCATGGGCACTGCCTTTCCTGGGAAACGTGGCCCAGATTTTTACCAAGGTACGTTCCAAAGTCTTGTTTCATATCTTATAAAGTAAATCTTATATTATGTAACAAGGGTTCAATCAAGGAGGTTTATATTATGATGTACATTAGTTTGGCACTTCATCATGCAATGCTTACTCTACAAGCAGAGGTTAGTGGAGAAGATTGTGACCTTTTATCCCCTGACCCATTTTTCGTTCGCCCTTAGTGGACATGGTCAAATATGAAAAACGGGGCAGAGGATAAAAAGGTCACAATCTTTTCCACTAACCACTGCTTTTAGAATTCAGCAATGCTTTCTTCCCAGACCTTTCCTGGCATCCTTGTGTAACCAGGGTCTTGTGTGTTTGTTTCTTGTTTGTTTGATTGATGAGGTTTTGCCCCAGGAGGCTGGAGTTCCTCCATGCAAGTGATCCATTCTCCCAAGGAGGATTAACCTCAGCTCTTGATCCTTTTTACATAAGGATTGTATCTAGGGGCTGAATGCAAGTTCAAAGACTTCTAGTACATTTGTACAGATGTATTCAGCATCTGGGGACTTTGGGAGTTGCACATATTTTTTTTATTATGATCTACTTGTCTGGGTTAAACCAAGGAGGTTTGGTTAAACAAATTCAAAGGTCTCTGGCCTGTGACGCTAAGTGATCAATCAAACCCTCCTCAACTTGTCAAAGATGTAGAAAGTAGGAGCTAAGCTTTCACAGATGTTGCACATGGGGATGGATTAATTTCACCCATGGTTTGAAATGGGGGTGGCAGCAATACAATTACATATCACCACAAATTGATGCCAGCCTTGAGTTATGTAACTTAAGTGTGATGAAGATGTTAAGAAAAAGCTGGCATTTATAATATATTTTGGAAAAGAAATACAGTATATGTACTGTAAGGTTAGCAAAAAACTGACAGTTAACCTATAATATAATGATATGTTTGAAAAGCAATACAAATTGCTGGCGCTATCGTGACACAAATTACAACTTGACACAAACTTGACAAAGTGATAGAACACCTCTAATCAGTCTAATCCTGTTAAGAGCCCAGATTATGTCACAAAGGTGAAAACAGCTATGAAACTTGACCCCCATTGTTTTCAGTTTTAGTAATCTTGGCTTGTTTGTTTTGGAAGGGATTAACCTAAAACAACACTCATCATTATCTTCTGCTTCTAGATACAAAAGAGGGATGCAATTTCAATGTGCCACAAAACAAATTCTCACTCCAATTCTTCCAATAATTTCAAGGTTGTTTACTCAAAGTCCAAAGGAGTGAAGTGTTCTTGGCTTGTCTGAGTCTTTGTGTTTGATTCCCCACATACACATGCAGAAGTTCTTTTGAAATCATAAAATGTAACAGTTACATTCTAAAATACATTCTATTCCTCCCTGAAATGAAAGTACCATATGAACTGAGCGATCTGATATAAAAATTTGTCTCACCAAGACCGTCAGTGCTGCTAATTTTGCCTGTGTGCCTGAAAGGGCCACAAAGCCATATTGGTTAGGGGGTGACATCTGCCATCTCTGTTCTACATGTAGTTTCCTATTTTCATCTTTTCCCAGAACTATCATAGAGTGGAACACGTTGCCATCAAGTACAATAGGACTATTAGGAGCATCCTCACTACAATGCTGGCAGTCAGAGGTGTGCACAAAGGTCAGGTGTGACTGTGTGACAGGTTGTTCAGCGTAGAAAAAAAAAGGTGCTGCCACACCGCGTGCCTGTGAAGCAAGTCTACAGATACATGCCTTGTCATGTAAAACCTTTACAAGTAATCATTCTTTGTTGGTGCAGGCCCCATACAAGCTGTGGATGGAACTTGCGAAGCAGTACGGCTCAGTGATCTACCTGTGGCTGGGGAGTCAGGAGATCGTGGTTCTGAACAGCTACCCGGCCACGATTACCTCATTCTATGCGCCTTGTCCTTTAAAAATATCTTTGTTCCTGCAGGCCCCATACAAGTTGTGGATGGAACTTGCGAAGCAGTACGGGTCTGTGATCTACCTGTGGCTGGGGAGTCAGGAGATCGTTGTTCTGAACAGCTACTCTGCCAAGATTACCTCATTCTATGTGCCTTGTCCCTAAAAAAATCTCTTTGTTCCTGCAGGCCCCATACAAGTTGTGGATGGAACTTGCAAAGGAGTATGGGTCTGTGATCTACCTGTGGCTGGGGAGCCAGCAGATCGTTGTACTGAACAGCTACTCTGCCATCCATGAGGCTCTGGTGAAGAAGGGGGAGGACTTCTCCAACAGACCCGCCCTGCACACCTTCAAACTCATGGGGCTGACCAATAATGGTAACTACGTTTTTAGGTTATCGGGTCTACATAACAATAATAAGGTTATTGCAAATTCCTGCCCGAAGGCTAATTGCAAACAACATACGTAAAATAACAGGGTACAAAATAGGTCTAAAAGCGACTAGACTGGACTACACAAAGTTAACGTGATTGTCTATAACTAGTGAAGGGTTTGACTTATCTTTTGTAAACAATGGAAGACGTAATGTCCCACCTTTTCTATAATTTGTGGGTTTTTGGTAGTTAAAAGAAGAAAGGTCTTTTCTTTGTCTGTAAGCTTACAGAATTTCTGATAGATTTTAGTGGTCTGAATATACAACTCTTTTCGTTCAATATTATGAAATTAACAGTTTGAAATGAAGTGTATTTAGTGGTTATCCTTATATAGCCAGATGACATTGACTAACCAGGATCCCCCAATTATCACATTGATTGTGAGGCTGTAATATCATAAGCCTTAACCATCAATTGTACATGTTCAGTTTGTTTGTATGGAAAGACTAGCAGTGTAGGATGTGACATTGAGTTGTTAATATCTTTGAATGTTAGATTGTTTATCTTGTAACAGTAACATTTTATCTTTATTCCATGTTCCCTACAAGTTCCCTAAAATTAAGATCATAAGTGAAGCCAAAAACTGTGAAAAGTAATTCTTACAATTCAAATTAAAGCTGGTAATGTTATTGTCAAATCTGGAACTATTTTGACCACTGGGATGTTTTTTTGTATTTTTTCAGGAATTGTTCTCCTTCCCTACGGATCGTTCTTCAAGCAACAGCGCAAGTTCACCATCATGGGTCTCCGGGACTTCGGCTTCGGCAAACGCAGCCTGGAAGGGAAAATCATTGAGGAATCGCAGGAGCTACGGGAGGAAATCTTAAAGAAGGGACAGAAGCCTTTCAACATCAGACGCATGCTGCAGAACGCAGTCGGGAACGTCATCTGCTCCATAGTGTTGGGTCATCGCTTCGAGTACGACGACGAAAAGCTCGAGAAGATCATGCGGGCGTTCGACCAAAACACCGGCGACCAGCGCCTGAGTAGGATGGCTGATTTCTTCCCCTGGGCGCGCCACATCCCCGTGGTCAAGCGAGCTGTTGCCAAGTACGTGAAAGATGTGGAGAGATGCGTTGGTATCTTCAGGGAAGACATCGCCGCCCACAAGGAAACCTTTGATCCCAACGACATCAGGGATTTCATCGATACCTTCCTCTTAGAGATGAAGAACAAGGAGGGAGATGAGGGGAATGATTTCACAGACAGACAGCTGGAGTATCTCATCCGGGATTTGTTCTTGGCAGGTGAGGAGAGCACTTCTAACACCCTGAACTGGGCTCTCCTCTACATGCTCCGCCACCCAGATGTACAAGAGAAGGTTCAGCAAGAGATCGACAGCACCATCGGACAGGACGTCATCCCATCCTTTTCCCATCGCAGCCAGTTGCCCTACACGGAGGCGGTCACCATGGAAGTCATGCGAATCAACCCCATTGCGCCGCTCAGCGCCATTCACGCCACTTCCAACGACACCACCCTGTTTGGGTACAACATACCCAAGGAGGCGATCGTGTTCACCAACCTGTGGGCGGTACTGCACGATCCCGAGGTCTACCCTGAACCGAACGTCTTCAAACCTGAGAGATTTCTGGACGACAAGGGTCAATGCAAGAAGGGGGACAACTTCATTCCATTCTCTCTGGGTAAGTTTTACAGACTAGTACTTAGTACTAGTAACAAGAAGTTGAAATTCCTTAACTTTTCTAAGATCCTGTGAGAAAACATGTCCTGACTGAGGCTTTTCCAATTCATCTTCATCAGTTATCGAGTTAGTTATGTTTACCAACACCCAGTACACGGAAGGGAAACGCATTGTTTTTGCTACGTTTCTTCTCCCATTCCAAACAAATAAGGTCAATGATCTAGACTCAGACCAAACTGCTGTCGCCATGATTGCTGGTAAAGTAGCAGACACCCTGTGGCCATGGGGTTCGATTACTTTATGAAGCAAGTGGCAGGATAGAGCTGGAGGGGCTAGCCACTATTCATATACACATGAATGTGTTTGACTTATGTAATGATTAAAAAGAACAGTAGTTTGTTAGGCTGACCATGTGAAGGTAAACATTAATATGTATTTACTTGCAAAATTATGTCCAGTCTGACTCATATTCTAATTGTTTCATCATTTTATATTTCGTCTGTAGGTAAACGTGCTTGCCCAGGTGATCATCTCGGCAGGATGGAACTGTTCCTACTCTTCACCTCCCTGATGCAGCACTTCACCTTCAAACTGCCAGAGGGCGCTCCTCTACCTCCCACCCAGGGACAAAGGGGAATAACCAACAATGCTGTAGCTTTCGAACTTTACGCCATACCAAGGGAGTGATGATGTTGCTACAGATTGGTGTGAACTTTAGCTTCTTCTTTGTTTTGAGGCTACCAACTTCAACTTGCTGAAGATTGTGTAGCCTATAACGACTGTAAGGTTTGATCCGCTCACACTGGGAAAGACCCCTACTCTTTTCGATAAGTGTGGCGGGTTCTTTAACATGCTTGAGGTGTAGCTCTGCTCAAACACGTTAAATACTTTTTCTTCTCATTGAGGAAATACATGTTCATCTATAGAGTAGACCAGTGTGTAACTTGATCATCACATTTTTGTAGCTGATAGCTTTGATAACATGTTTCCATGGAGGAACATACTTAAGGATACCCTTTGATAAATGTAACAATGTGTATTTTAGAACTAGTACTAAGTATTCTATAGCCCAGCGTCAAGCAAATACAATAAGCCTGTCCCTATTTGTTATGCTTTGATTATGTAGACAGTGTGGCATTTCTGTACATGATTGTCCTTTTTGGTTTTCTGAGTGTACATGTAACAACTTACTGTAGACATCGTTCTCACTTTTACTGTACATAGAGCTGTGTACCGGTACAGTACCGATACAGTACCGGGTACAATCAATTCGGTACAGGTCCAAAATACCTGACCCTGCTGTATCGGTACTGGACCTGACTCAGGGGATGGCCACTTTGACAGATAAAATTACTATGAAATAACCGTGGCAGTGCTCTAAAGCCACTATAAAGCACAGAAAACACATTTGCACGGCTGGAGTCAAATTTTCATCTGTGTTTTCATAAAAATAATACCTAGCACAATCAAATATTATGTTTTTACCAGTTCAAACATGCTTTTGTCCTTATTGAAAATCTAGCATTTTCCGAACAAGTAGTTTAGGTACAGGTTCAGGTCCGGACCTGTACCTTAACCCGTGTACCTGTACCTGTACCTAAAATTTGTTTAGGTTCACAGCTCTAAGTCTGTACATGTATTTTATGTTTTTATACTTTAAACTTTAACTTAGTTTATGGAGAGAAAGAGTGGACTTCGTCCAGGTGAGCTGCCTACAATGATGATATTTATGTTAGACTAGTAAATAGTTATAATCAGACTGTAGCTATTGTAGACTGATACATTAATTTTCAGTATCTTTTATAGCACACCAGAAGTTACGTCATGGATTAACTAATAAACTACAAAGAATATTATGCTTGTGCTGGTCTATATCTTTAAACTTAAGGGAACTACAGTGCATTCATTCATCCATTCATTCATATAATTCAAATGAAGGCTTTAGGTACACTTTTAAACTTACATCAGAATAGATAAATTCTCTTACCTCTGAGGCATTCAGCAATGTCTGAGTGTTCTTCAGGGCTCTGTGTGCATCTGTGGTGTTTAACAACAGGATTCAGTTACTTTTTAACTGCAAATGAATTTCTTGTCAATTACTCTTCTGTCTAATCTTGTCAATTTCTGAAGAGTTGAAAATCATTGATCGGCATACAATTTACGTGTACTTGTCTTTTTGAGAAGCTTTAATGATCTTGAATGAAGACTAAATCAATTTTACACTTACACTTATTACTAGCTTTGGTAGAAGACATACATCTATATGTTTGGGAATAGAATAATATCAAGACAAACCGACTTCTCTAGTTTTCCAGGATAAATATTGTAAAATTTCATCTTTCCTTTATTATTTACAGTCTTTCCTTCCTGATAATGCAGCAGCTACAGATTGTGAGACACAAAAAATTTGCACGGATTATAAACACAAAAGATAATAAACTGACTTTTACACTTATCATAATTGATAATATAATTATTAACACAACAAAGTATAAACTACGCCAATAATAGTTACTCAAGCTACTGGATAAAATTTTGAAACAGTCAGACGTTTCAGACAACATCCGCTGTCTTTCGTCAGTGACTATTTTTGGCGTATCTTATTACCTGGATGTCTAACCTTCATCAACGTAAAGTAAAAAACTAACCTTTCATTACAGAATCCAGCATCTTTGCCTGCTCAACAAGGGTGTTCCTCTGAAATGAACAGTCATTATAAATATCGCATTAACCTTTTGGTGAAATTCATTTTTGTAGCCTGCCATAATTGCTGTGCCTGAATGATAAGTTAAAGCAGGAACATCGGCTACAAAATGATGCCCTGCGAGGCCTTGAAAAACTGGGTGCTGTATGCAACTTTGTGCACCTAAAATTACAGCCGTGCATCTTATTGTTGACTGTGGATGCTCTGGTACACCTACATGTAGATCTTTGTATCTGTGATGTTGATTTAAACAAAGGTTTGAAGGTTTGAAGATTTGAAGACATTATCAAGGTATCTTGTACACTTAGATAACAACTGTTCTGTAATGTATTACATGTACTTGATTTTAAAATTTTGAAGTCAGCTGTAGAATCCCATATTTGATCTCTGAAGAGAGGTGGTAGTAAAGTTTGTAATTAGGTATTGTTGACATTCTACTTTATCTTATGTTGTGTATACCCATTTTTTTCTGCACACCTAAATTTTCAGATTAGGTGCCCAGGTACGCCTATTCCCGAAAATGGATTTTGATCCCTGTCTACTTTGCCTCTACCAGGCTCTAGGGGTGGCTGGAAAGAGATGAAACTGGCCGAATAGACAGATAACATGCCGGAGGAGTCAGCCGCTTGGGAGTACAGTTGGCCATTTCAGGACTGTACAAACCAGCCGGCTAACTCCACCGGCATGTTATCTGTCTATTCGGCCAGTTTCATCTCTTTCCAGCCACCTCTGGAGCCTGGTAGAGGCTACTACCTACTGAGGATTGGGCTTCCTTGTCATACTCACCATGCCCTCCAACGGCTGGACCTGGGCTTGCCCCGCTTCTTCTATCTGTTCCATCAGACTTATCTCCCTGCATGGTAGAAAATGATAACAAAATCTGATATAAAAATAACTAAATTGGGTAATCATCATCATCACAAGAGCAGTTCAAGAAAAAACTTGTTTAACCTTCTCCCTGCTGCCTAACTCTGTAACCAATAGAGAATGGGGTGCCAAACAGCTACTGCAGTGCACTAAAGGTTAAAACTTTCATAGCCAGGAATACATATCTGCTTGTATAACTATAACTATAAGGGGTGATCCCAATATTTGCACCTGTTCATTTCACATATTACCCAACGCTAAGCAGTTGCAAATAATTGCCATCCTACAGCATTTTTTTACATCAAAGCAGAATGCATACTTTGCTATTGACATGATATATGTGCAGCCAGAGGATGTTTACACAACCTCCAAGCCGCAGAATACAGTGGATCATCATCATGTGCTGATGGTGTAATGCATTTCAGAAAACTTAATATGTCTCTAGCGAGATATGATTAATTAACTACTAATGGACATTAGACTGTTGAATTAGCCATGCTGTAAGGCCAGTTGCAATTTGAATGAAAATAGTTACAAAACCCATTGTTGTCTTTGTGTCTGCTTAGCGTAAAGCCTATAAGAAACAGGACAAAGAGAAAACCTGACAAGTGGTGACTATCAAATGAGTTCTTGTCTGGAAACAAGATATATGGTGAAAGAGAGCAACTCCTGTTTACACTAGTCTTACACTTACAAATAATCCAGTACATGGACAAACAAGAATGAAGCAAATGTTTTCCTGTCATAATGAAACAAAATACATGTGACAGAGAGAAAAGGAGTGGGAGAAAGGTGAGATGGAGGGCTGACAGGGAGAGAGAGAGATAGAGAGAGAGAGAGACAGAAAAGAGGGGAAGAGAGGTGTGTTGGTGAAAATTGCTTTTAGATTATTGATAAACCCCCGGAGGGGTGGGCCGATCCCGGAGGTACTGCAATACCGGGCCAACCCGTGGCTAGGATGGTGCAAGCACCTAGTCCATAGCCTCCTTCCAAAAATCAATTTAATATATGGCTCCGCGATGCGGAGCGTATCAGATATTAAACTGATAAGAACAGATACTACACTTGATCTTAGCCAAAAGGCCGAGAAGCGATACGGAACTAAGGTGCTGAATGCGTTTTGACAACCAGAGTAGTGTTTCACAGCATGGCAGAGGTGTCTGTAAAATTGCACTGCGTACAAAGCTTCTCCTATCTGTAGTAGACAAAAACCAATACAGACCAGCTGTAGAATATACAGTCGTTTTGACCTGTATGATATTTGCATTAAGAATGCACTACAAAAAGCTAAAGATTCACAAAATTAGACCTTCGTTGCGTTCTGGAGTACAAAACCCCACGGGGACCATTGGGATATGGCTGCTCAGCCAATCAGGTATCGGGTATCAGGTGTCTCATTAGCATAATGTATGCAGTGCTAACAAGGCAGGCTAACATGGTGCGCAGACAAGCCAAGCAACATGCATGGAAAGTACACTGCACGTAACCAAACAAAGGTAACTACTAAGAGAGTGAGACTTGTAATGTTTGAAGGAATATGTGTGTCATTGAAGCAGGAATAAAGGCATTCAGGCTGCTTGCAACAATAAACAATCTGCTCTGGACTACATTCACTGCAACAGAATGGGGGAGGGGGGCATATCTCTAACTATTGCTACATGTTTAGAAACAGATTCCATTATATAAAATAAGATCACCTCATAAAGTGTTTTATCCACAAATCAAAAGGTATGTGTGTTTTATTGTTTTATTTAGATCAATTACAATGTCAAAGGGAGGGCTAAACAGGTGCATAAGCAAGCTGCCCTCCCACACTGGTGTGCCTTATCTGGCCTGTACGTACTGTTGCAAGTCTGTACCTTATCTACACCACTGTACCTGTACCTGTGCCTGCAAATTGTTAAGGTACACAGCCCCATCTACAAATCATGAGGCATGTGTGCCTTACCTGGCCTGTAGTGCACCATGTAACATTTGGAAGTGAGTCCTGAGTTCATGAGTTAACTGGGCCACCTCAGTCCTCAACCCTGGGATAGCATCAGTCAAGATCTACATGGACAGGTAGTAGGAGTTACATGTATGTCTTTTGCCTCACTTATATTATAACACACATTCTATTATACTGTATGTCTAAAATGTCATCTTACTATATTTGCACAATCAACAGCTAATAAGTAGACCAACTCTCATCAGTTAGTAATCATAAAAAATTAATTGAATTGCAATATAGAAAATATTCACTACATTTGCCAGTCAATTATAATTACTGACATTCAATTGGTCAAGCTTATGACTTTTGAATAGAGATTATGTGAAAAAAAACCAACAATGTTTTTGTAAAAAAAATAAAGGACAACAACAAATTATAAAATTAGCATAAATGATCCCATGATTGTTCACTACATAAAAGTGAGAACAGGTATAGATACAGCAAAACTGATCTGTACTTGCCTAAGGCCCACAAAAGTGCACAGAACAAAATCTTGCTATCACCAACTGTCTTTGTTTAAGACAACTCTAAGTAAGTCTAACCTTGTCTGCCTCCTTTATTCTCCTCAGGGCAGTCTTGGCCACAAGTACAGCTGGCTCAATTTCCGCTGCCACCTCCTGGTTCTAAAAACACAAACATTTGCAGTGTTTTATATATTATACAGCTCAACTTTTCCCAAACATTTAGGTAACACCAAGGAGGTTATATAGCCTTGGTAACACCGATTTATTTGTTAATTCTCCGATATAAAAAAAAAGATGCTTAATTGGAATATTAACATGAAAACAGAATCTGAGGAAAAATCCCCGGTTCAATCCTGGGTAAGGACATCTCAGCTGGGGCTGCACCCGTCTTTCAGAAGGAGGTGCCTCAAGCACGTTAAAGTGGAAGGGCTAGCAACCCCTCCCTGTAAAAATACACCCTGCTACTGAAACAGCAAGGAAACTTGCTGCCCTATATGTCACCAGGCACCACAAGGATCTGGAAGAAATGTACTTAAACATCAAACATTCTTGAGAAAGACGAATAAAGTCGAAACCGCTTGAATTCGGTCTCAGCGCTGTCATTATCCCAGAGCTACAAACGAGGAAAACATTAATCTTGAAACAGCAAACGTACCTTGTCGAGGATGGAGACAATGTTGTGGTTCTTGTGGTCGCCCATGACAACGCAGTGAGAGCAGATGGAGACCTTGTCGTCCTGGCAGTAGAACTCTATGATCCTGTTGTCGTGTGCCTGGCAGCCACTCGTCATCCTGAGTCAAACACAGGAGGGATGTGAGGTCATCTCAAGTTTCAGACAATCTAGAGTCACAAAATTAGAGTATAAGCATAAATGCAGAAATGTTTGCAGTAGTTTTATGTTTGTGATATTCGCGGTAAGCTTTTTGCTCTGAACTTTTCTTCATTTTTAGTAACTATGCTTACACTCTTACAATTCTGTAGTGCTACTATTTTTTAAACATGAACTTAAAACCACTGAGACGTTGGGAACACTCCATTTTCTTCCTATCGCGACAAACTTCAATGCATTTACAGTACTCTATGGCAGCAACTTGAAGAGAATGCATAGTAGAAGGGCCTTCAAAAATACATTACAGGAAAAATCTGCATGACAACATATAGAAAGTTTTGGAAAATCTATTCAAAGACAATGCAATATACAGAGCTGACTTCATCCCCTTGATGGCCAGGATCCTCAGGCGAAATATACAAAAACTGTGTGGTTCTGAACACACTGATGTATCTGCACAAACACCAAAAACAATATTTGGATGAATAAAAATACCTTTAAAACATATTATTATCAGGAGATGAAATGTATATATTAATTACACAGTACAGAATACAAAAAAGGCACATGTTTCTTACCCATCTGGAGTCAGTGGGGATGCCTGGTGTCTCATCAGTGTACGAGATACTTTGTGCACCTGCAGAATTATACAATACTTGAACCTGCAGGTACAGACTTGATAAACCTGCACATACATTTCCCTGCACAAACAAATTGAGCTTTGTTTTCTGCCAGCTTTTCAAATTATAGTAAATCCTACAACTACATTCAACTTTTTGTGAACATGTCAAGAACTGAATATGATGTACCACATATTTTTGAATGATCGATCTTTATTAAACTTGATATCTGCTCTTTTGACCTTATTATACTTCTGCTACTGACAGAGGCTGTTGGGATAAAGTCTATACTATTAGGTACCTTATCAAAGCAGAGCCCACAGAGATCACATTCACACTTGGCGCATCTACAGGAGGCATTCCTGGTGGTGCATTCCGCACACTTGGACACTGGAGAAAAAATGTTAAACCAGAAGTCCTTCAGCGATCAGCATAGCACAGCAAAGGTGATATAATAGATAAAAATAATGTCTAATATGAGCCAATAGGCACAAAAGGACTACCAAGCTTGAGCAAGCAACAAAGTAAGCAAACAAGCGAGCAACCAGCTAACCAAATTAATTTGATGAAAGTAGAAACACACTCCCTGCTAAAAGCACAGAGTACAAAATTTATGGTTGAGCCCAAAAGTTTTGAACAGGTTTTACAATGTATGTTTTCAAATATATGATGATACAACATAACAAATGAAATGATGTACAAAGTTGTATACGTATATATAAAACTATTACCATAGTGCTAACTTACTAAATAAGAGGCTGAAAGTTTGTTTCTTATAAAATATGCATAGAGAATAACTGACATCAGACACAAAACAGTTAGACACTATGCTACTAGAGATACAACAAGATTGTTACCAATAACTTACCATGTTTCTTCTGTTTTTCTGGCACAGCAAGAGAAGCAACATCACCGTTGTCAACAACATTTCTAGTCTTTTGTGATGGTCTGGTGGCCCCTCCACTAGGAAAGAGTTTGGAAACATTAGATTATTGAGCAAGTCAAGCTGATAAGAATAAGCATAGTAAATTCCAACAAAACAACAAAAATTCAATGGAGAATATTATAGTTATAATATTCATAATCATCAGGCAAGTGCGGTACATTTGAACACAAGTCATATTCAGGATATCCAATTGCTCAATATTACATGTCATGTAATGGTACAATCGCTTTTAGTATTATGGATTTCAAGCAAAGAAATACAACATGGATTGTACGTCATATATTTATTATGTTTGATAAAAAGACAATGTAGCATCGTACTAAGTGTAGGCTGACAGACACTGTCCTGCTTCTACACTTTTATTCTGCGTTCTGCGTCTCTAAAATTTCTCAAGGAAGTCTCTTTCAACAGCACACTTGCTGTGTATGTGATGACATGCACTATATCCGGTCTGTGCTAATATGCTAAGTTATCAGATCACTCTGGTAACTACAGATTTGGAGACAAGGTCAACATATAAGTGTTGACCTTAGGGGACTGTAGCACAGGGCTGTCTCCAACTTTAACTTTTTTTCTTTACCACTCTAAATATTTACCTTTCCAATGAGAAACGTTTGTTGACCACCAGCAGTCCCAGAGTGTAGATGTCTGGCCACAGACTGCGGACACTGTGCTCTGCTTTCCGCAGTGGAGTGCTGACCTGTGAATTGTACAAGATTAGACAATATTGGATATTACATGTAGTACTACTAACACTAGTATGCATCTACTGTAGTAAACATTGCTGCTTTGACCATCTGCATATTAAATGTCTGAATGTTTTAGCAGGAAAGTTAAAATCTAGAACTTAGGCAATAGCAATTTAGGTTTTACTTTTAGCCATCAATTCATAGAAATTGAATTCTCCTTAACCTTCTCCATGCTGCCTAACTCTGTAAGCAATAGGAAATTGGGTGCCAAACAGCTACTTCCGAGTTCTAAAGTTTAAAATAAAGTATAATTTTCCATTGAAAGATAAAATATGAGGGGATACGTACGGTGAGGCTATGATACACTTCAACAGGTCTAATATTAGTCTACCCTGTACTAGTACAGTCTTATATCACTACTCAAGGAAGTTCTGCCTTTACATGTGCCTTAAAACTACCTGTATTGTATACAGTATGTTGTTCAAATTCAGTTACCAGGGCTACCGGTAGCCCCTTGTAACAGCCTTTGGCTTGTTGGGTACCTCTGGCTGTATAACTTTAGGGACAGGCTTTTTAGCGAATGCCCACAAACGCCCACTCTGGCGAAGTCCGCGCTGCACGAATCAAATTATTTTTGCTCGGAATATGTTCAGGTTGTGCTCCCATTAATTAATCCTGAGTTTCAAGTCAATCCATCGATCCAAAGTTAAATAAAGCGAACTTGAAGATTATTACCTGGCTTTTTAGCGAATGCCCAGCAAAAAATGGCTTTTTAGCGAATGCCCAATATATCAGCCAAAATATCGGCCATCGTAACATGGGCACTAAATCGAACACCATAAACATGTTCAACAAGTTGTCCCCTGAATGTGTACTCAGTTTCTGTGCTGTACACGCCTGCAAAGTCACTTTATTTTACAAAATACACGGCGTGGGATCCACGGCCTCGGGCGTACACAATCCAATATGGCGGCTCATTTGCATATTTGGCACAGGTTATCAGCGGCCTCTACCCCGTATACGTGCCGCTGGCCGCGCCGTGTATTTTGTAAAATAAAGTGACTTTGCAGGCGTGTACAGCAAGAAAACTGAGTACAGATTCAGGGGACAACTTGTTGAACATGTTTATGGTGTTCGATTTAGCGCCCGTGTTACGTTGGCTGATATATTGGGCATTCGCTAAAAAGCCAATTTGGTGGGCATTCGCTATAAAGCCAGGTAAGAATCTTCAAGTTCGCTTTATTTAACTTCGGATAGATGGATTGACTTGAAACTCAGGATTAATTAATGGGAGCACAACCTGAACATATTCCTAGCAAAAAAAAATTGATTCGTGCAGCGCGGACTTCACCAGAGTGGGCGTTAGTGGGCATTCGCTAAAAAGCCGATGCGTATAACTTTATAGATGTACAGCCTAGCACCAATAAATCAAGTCAATTGTACCTGGCAAGTGGGACAGGCAATAGCTGTCTTCTGCAGCCTGGCCAGTTTGATCAGGCATCCTTCGCAGAAAGTATGGCCACACTTCAGCAGCAGAGGGTAACAGGAGGTCCCCAGTGGTCGACTCAGATCTGTCAGTCAAAAAAAGTTTCTGGATGGGTGTACTACCATGTACCAGAATGTTTGTTTACATGAGTCATTAAAAGCCCCCAGTTGGTTTTAATTATTACAACAAATGAATGAATGAAGGTTTGTTTACGTTCAAAATAAAAGTAGATCTAGATGGCGGTCTTCACCCCCTCATGATCATGTGCGCCCCCTGGCAGAACTTACAGGAACTGCACTGTGAAATCACACGGACAAGCAGAATTCGCGTGATCACTGTTTCTGTTTGTATCCAAGGTATTCGACAACTTGTAAGCAAAAGGATGTTAGCAGATTAGATAACTAATTAATATCTTAATCAGCAGATCAGATTACTAATTGACATGCAAATCAATAGTTTGCCTACCACTTCCAGCTGCTTTTTGCCAAATAACAAAACGTAACTGCAACATCTTCGAAATCACTTGCATACATATAACGTTACAGACATACACACACAAACACAGACAAACAAAAATCATAACTACTCAATTGGTTGAACTTGAAGTAGCAAATCATGTTGAAGAACAAAAAAGATCATTTTGTACCAGTTTTGGGAGGAGAATCTGAAACATTTTTGTCAGTCCCCTTGTTTTGGAAAAAAAGATGTCTATGTAGTAGGAACCATCATGACAACAAACAGTTATCTTACATAACTTGTCCAATTCCACCTGGGATTGGTGTTGGCAGAAAACAGCATGCAAGCGATAAAAGCCACATGATGTTGCTGCATGCTGCAGATTTCTGAAACAAATTTCTGCTACCTTGAGAGGCGAAATTCCTGCAACAGTTCGGACAAGTAGGGCTCCTCTGCATGCTGTCTGTCATCTTATGCACCGTCTTTCACGTAACTGAGAGAAACATTGATGAAAATCTGCCTCAATTTTCCACTATTTGCAACAAAACAAAGTTCACACTCTCCCAGAAAAAGTTGCCATCTTCTTTTTTCCCTCCAAACGGCCGGCAAACGTAAAAAGAAATGAGCTTTCTTTAAAAATAAAGTACCACCGATATTCCTATGATGTATTACTTCAATAATATGCCTAAAATTTATTTTAACACTTCTCAAGTTCATTTATGTGGTGGTTATACCTATACTGTGGGTGATTATCATTTGTAAACTGTTTGTGTTTGCCTGCGGTCCATGAAAAGTTTCCAAGAGTTCGCCACTCTTCGGCCATTCCCGGCAAGTTCGTGTTGTTCCGGACGGACCCGAGGGGCAGAGCCGAGTTCACCCGAGTAGGTCAGACACAGACGACCAGGGCCGAGAGAAAGGAGCAAACCGAGGAAGTCTCCAACGCAGTTTGTTGCTGAAATCTGAACTTGGCTGATTATCCCACCAAAGGAGGTAGCCTATCGTGGAGAGAAACATTTACAACCATATGGGCATCTCTATTCGCCGAAGTTCGTTTCATTTGATTGTCAAATTTTACTTGAAATGTCAACAACCGAGTTCGGGAGTCTGGAGTCTGCACGTCTGGTGATTTGGTTTGAAACGGATGGATTGGAAAGTATTGTTTGCAACAGCTGTTGTCCTTTCTTTGAATACGGTGGTGACATGGGTGACCAAAATGTACCAAGGAAGAGACTAGAAAAGAATGTGGAACGTTTTGTTTCTGAATTCAACGTAAACTGGGACATTGCCCGGATTTTGCGACCTCCCGCCAAAAGGACTGACCCAGTGGTGTGCCCGGAAGTGTTTCACATCTGTTTTTCATTTTCTAAAATTCCTCGTGTGCTCCAGGGGGATATCGGATACCTGTCAGATCATGAGAGGGAGTGTTGACGTGAAACATACATCAAATGCAATTTTTCTGAGTTCGAATTTTGAACTTTCTTCCTGACAGAACTTGATGGCAGGACGTCAAAGTCGCAGCCCACATTGTCATTCAAACCTGCCGCCATGTTCCATAGCGCCCACCATAACTTGTCCAGGTAAGGGGGGAGGGGTTATTTTCGTTATCAATCTAAAACGTTTTGACACACTTGTTAACAATGGCTATGTTTTTAAATGTTAAAAAAATATTTCTTTGACAAACAAATGAATAATCTATGTTGAATACCTTTCATATTTCAATATTAGTTGTTACCCCCCGTACAACATTTGTAATGGAACGTTCCTATTCAGCCCACCTGTTGACCCTGTGACGTCACGCCCGGTGCCTCACCTTTGGCGCCGGTGCTTTGTTGTATCAGGTAACAAAGGGTAAATAACAACAGCTGAGCGCGCATAGCAACCGGTTCATTGTGTACTGAGTAGCTAGACGCCGCCGACCTACCAACACCCCATGCATGACTAACGTAGATCGCGTGTGAGGCAAAAACTCCGGCCTTTTCTTGACAATTTTGTTCTTTTCTAGGCCCTATTGGGCTGGATTATCACGGCCAAAATGACGGAGGTTATGCAAGGACTGGTTACGGACGCGAAAAGGAACAAATTCTCCACGATTCCTACCCTAACAGACGAAGGTACGTATAGGAGCTAAACGTGCTTGTGAATGTTGAAAAATTGTTACGATTTGCTGTGATTTTTTTAGACTCCTTATTTATTTCTTTGCAAGGTTTCTGAAAGTGTTTCTGATTGGCTACCTTATGATGTTTGTTACAGATGTGGTCAGTGTTTGGGACAACGTTTCCAACTTCGTGGAGAAGCAAATGTCTATGCAGAAGGTAAGATTTCTCAAAATGATAAGGGTTTGTTTGGTTCACTTACTCTACCCACCCGCCATATTGGAAAATTTTAACCACGTATATTTGTTACCCAAAAATTATAATGTTCCCCATTTGCACCAATACTTACAAAATTGGGATTTACATTGTCAGGATTTATGTTTCACTTGTGACAAAAATCACATTGTTTTGCTTTTTCATTCAGATGTTGGATTAATGGTAAAAGGTTGCATTGTCACAACTTCCAAATTTGATATGTCAAAATTGTTAATGAAATACTCTTCCACAAAAGGTTCTTTCCAATGAAATGTTTTGACATCGAATGTATGTGTAAGTACGTTTTCCTAGCTGTGGTTGAGAAAGTTTTTGATGGTTCTGTAGTCTTATTAAAACGTTGTTTGATAGTTTGGTTAAGGTTGTTTTGGATTATTCACTAATTAATGTGGATTTCAAAATTAAGTATGTATTTTATATTTAGATGAATAACCTTAAGAGATCTTTTGGAGCCATTCTAAATGTTTTTGAGTATTTTGCTTTAGTCCAAAGAATCCTGTTTGTTTTTGTAGTTCCAGACATTTACCCAGTGTTGCTCCAATATCATTAAGCTCAACTGAACCTGTTGAATTCAAGGGATAGACTGTAACAAATTGGGCCAGGCTTTCGCAAAGTGGCGCATATTGATACAAATTCTTGTAATTCATCGCCTCAAATTGGGGACGACAGTTTGATTGCAAGGAAATATTGGCACAAATATGAAAAGTTGGTGCAACTGCCTAAGTTGGAATTTGCTACAGTCTAGTGAGATACCCACTTTGATAGAAACGACTTTGGCTGTCCTGTCATTTTGAAGTCCCTTTGTCATAATCAAGTGAAATCTTTCCCTTGCTTTCACTTTTAAGCCAGTACTTGAAGTTTGATGAAACTATTCACCCCTAGGGAAAGGTAAAATCTAAGACAACAATGTTTTATTTAGTTTGAAAAGTAAAGTTTGAAAAAATTGCCCCAAAAAATATTGAAGCAGACTGTATCCAAATAGAACGGCAGACGACAATGTGTTATTTAGAAATAAAGTTAAAATTTGGCCCTAACAATAGTCTAACTATTTCTCTAGATAAGGACCCAGAGTGTATCCAAAAGTCACAGCCCTAATTGACACCAACAGTCTGCTGTCTATTTAAAGTTGATATCCATATTTTCCACCCAGGGTGTCCATATAGCAGGTCTGGGCACGTTTACGTACATCCATAAAAAGTTGGACGTGGGAAACAACAAGTACATCCTGATCCAGCGCCCAGTCTTCCTCCTGGCAGAGAGGTTCGCACAGACCCACCAACTTGAGGCCACGAAACACTACACCACAGGTGAGTTACTAAACACTACACCACAGGTGAGTCTCTAGACTTGGCAGTGTACCATACAGATTAATGGTATCATATTATTGCAACTTCTCAATAAGCATGACCTGTTTATGATTGTTGACATCCTCTGGTCGACCCCACATTTCTGTCAACTACTTAGACAAAAGCAGTTACTGTAGTACATGTATTATAATCTTCAATCTGTTCCATACTGCAGTACTATAATGGACTGCTAGAAGGCATTTCAGTACCAAGTGAAATGCCTACTAGCAATTCATCTTCCTGACATAAGATGTATTCTGAAAACATGTAATGTTTACTCCTACAAATTATACCCGAACTTAAAGAGTTTGTCATTCGCATATCATGTTGAGTCTTGTTTAAAGTACATTACTGGGTAACAAAGACGTAATTGTGAGTAATTTCGCTATCATTACACACATGCCTGAGCACTTATAACATTTTTAGGTGGGATTCAGTAGAGCCATCATTGAAGTTAAATAGAGTGAGCAGTGCCTAGGCTACACAATCAAAACAAGACCATAGCATGTCCATGACAAAAGATACAAAAAATTGAAGTTTTACTGCAGTACCATGGGTGGCCAAAAGGAGGCCCAAAATCTAACCTTTAGCCTAGGTCCACAATACCTACCCACACGTCAAATATCATCACAATCCATCCAGAGGTTCTTAAGATATTGCATCGGACACGCATGCACACAAACAAACGAACCAGCCCAAAACTATACCGGTACCTCCATTTTTCATGAGGTAATAAACAATGATTGAGAACTTACTTCCTACAAATCAGGACATAAATCTTTCTTCACATCATTATTGACGATTAGAATATATTACTTTAATAGCTATATTGAGTAGATTGAATTAATCTTTTATTATTCATACATCAATTCTTTGCCGATGCACAATTTCACCTGTCACAGATACTAAGAGTTGAGGACAATAGTGTTCTGGAATGCATTGTTGTTCCATAATGATTAGCAATCATTCCACATGGATTGTCCAGAAAGTGGTTAATATCATGATTATAGATGACAGGTGCACGCAATCATGTAGTTACTGTCAGCATGTATGGTCACAGTTGCTGGGTATGACATCAGTTGTTATGGGTGCTTGGATACATTGTTGCTCACTGTTTGTGTGTACCATTATTTTATTAAATGTAGATAGCACCAAATAAAAGGAAATTAAAGGCCTTGACTTGACTTGACTTATAAAACTAGTAAAAGGATGGAGTTATCATAATCAAAGTAATACAAATAGCACATGTAAGTGAGTGCAACATAGGCAATGATGCAGAGATGGCAGACTTCAGCCACCCATGTATACCCATATTATTATCTCCATGAAAAATGGAGATATTGTTTTGGGTGTGTCTGTGTGTGTGTTTGTCTGTCTGTCTGTTTGTTTGTCTGTTTGTGTTTCCGCACTACTGTAGGCAGCATAACTCAGGAACCTCTCGATGGATTACGATGATATTTGGTATGTGGGCAGGTGTTGTGAAGCCGAAGTTAAAGGTCGATTTTGGGCCCCCTGGTATGTGACCTTGGTACTGCAGCAGAACTTCAATTTTTGTATCTTTTGACCTGGACGTGCTGTGGTCTTGATTTTTTGGCGGCAGATAGCTTGTGGTGTAATGAAGACGTGGTGTGGGTTTGGGCCCCCTAGCAGCTTGCTCTGGAACTGCAGGGGCGTTATCGTGAAAATACTCTAAGAATTGTCCTCACTCGAAGAGACGGAGTCTGACTTGGCACTTGACATCCTTTTAATCAGTTCGCAAGTGATGGTACAAAGTTCAAAGCATCACGGATGTCAACGGCCTAGTACTAGCACTAGGCGGATAAGTTACACAAGATCAGGACTGAAACCTGTTCAGTAAAACCTGAGATCGAGTTAGCGTGCCTGCTGGTATAAAAACTGTAACAAGACTGTAAGACAACTCAGTCAATTACTGTGAAAAGGTAACTGGCTCTGCCAGATAAAATCTACACTAGGACAACATTAAACAGAATAACTAGCAAACGGCATGGCAGTTAAAATACTGATAAGAGCTAAAATTGTGCAGTAGCGCTGGGACGGGCACACACTCAGTCCCAAGGCACAAACGTTCAACTTCACAAACATGGTGGCTCATGCCTCTCGCTGCTATGCGATCAGTGTCGCAAAATACAATACTTGACTGAAGGCATATACGATATATACAAAGATGGAACAAAGTGGGCGTGAATCGAGCTCTGCCCGAATCTGCGAGGGACGCCTCGCGTCTGAAATTGGAACTACAGTGTTCGCACTGACTATATACATGGCTGTAAGACTCAGTCTCGTGTACATAGGTGTTGTCAGTGACGCTGTTTAGGCTCGAAACAGAGGTGCAAACTTAGGTGATCTAAACTACTCACTAACACAGTGCGTAATTTACAGTGTGGCAAATATGGTACAACAATGTGTGCTTGACTGACAGAAATTTAACAAGGTGCTTGACACTTAATGTTCGCATGACACGAGTCTGATGTGGGGACGGCGGTGGCGTGTCAAGCTCTGAAGCCCGGATACAGTTACTCTCGAAGCTCTCATGTGCTCTCGTGTGATCTCGCGGGATCTCGCCTGGTTCTCATGTGACAATTCCATCATATGCTGCGGCGACGTCATCATATGTGCCTAATTGTCCTCACTCGAAGAGACGGAGTCTGACTTGGCACTTGACATCCTTTTAATCAGTTCGCAAGTGATGGTACAAAGTTCAAAGCATCACGGATGTCAACGGCCAAACCGAAGGCGCCAAGAAGACTCCGATGAGAGGTAAGTGTTGACCTGGCCCGTTCTACTGTCACAGGGAGAACAGGCAAGTGCGTTGGAGAATGATGTGCCGCATTGCGGCGGGAACACGCAACTGTTGGTCCACGGAAGGTCTCAGATAGAGGAGGTCGGCGTCGGACTTCCAGTCACCATGTGCTTTTCTGAGTTCGCGTGGGACGCCGGCCTCAAAGGCCAATGTGTACCCGCCTCTACGCAAGTCGTGTAGGGTGTGATGTCCCTTGGGTAGTCCGGCCTGCTGAACTAGGCGAGACAGCTCCCTGGAGAGAATCGATGCTGTCATCGGCCGGAATCTGCGGCGTGGGGTCGTTGGCAGGACGAAGGCCGGTGCATCCTGGGGTGCCGGGCACAGTTGTAGCATGTTAACGAAGGCCGCCACCGGGCAAAGTGGAGAGCCTGGAATAGCCAGTATTGGTACAATTAGGTCTCGTTCGTTGGCTTGGATAGTCTTGGACCAATTATTACGGATGAGAAGACCCTCCTCCGCGTACAAGATGTCACAGCGCCGCAGATGCTTGTTCTGCTCGAGACTCTTGGGTGAGGTCGGAACGAGGTTGGACCTTCTCAGGTATGCAAAGAATCCGATCAAAAGGGCAGTCCAGGTGGTGGCATCTTTAGGAATGGCCAGGTTTAGAAACTGTCGGACTCGAAGGAGAAACTCTGGGGTGATGGGGTGGGCTTCTTTGGGACGGTGACGCAGCAGCTTTTTCAGCCCCCGCAATGTCTGCTGGAGTTCAAAGTGTTGTAGGCTGAACTCGAAATGTCCGTGAAACTGATGCAGTAGTTTCACCGCCGAGAGGTAGTGTGCGATGGTGTCTGGTGACCTGAGGGAACGACTCAAGAACTGGGCGTAACAGGAAAGGAGATGCGCTGTGGCTGGGAAGGGCTCCTTTCCGAAGAACTGGCAGAAGGCTAGGTACGCTCGGAACTGTGTCTGATGGTTTGCTTGTGTGGAAGCTGCGAAGGCTTGTTGTTGGGTGCGCAAGGTGTCCTGTTCTAACACGGCCCAGGCATCACCTGTGGTGGGTGGGGGAAGAAAACGTTAGGATGTGATGCCTGCGAGATGGGTGGTCTACCAGGTGTGACTAAAGTTGAACCAGGTGTGTTCGACGGGTACTTCCGTCCAAGACTCGTTGGCTGTTGTCGTGCGGAACAGACGCTGGTGACTCTTATCCAGATGCCAGCGGCTAAGGGCGTCGGCCAGGCTATTGGTCTCACCCGGAATGTGGTATGCCGAGAGTCCGAAGTCGTGGCGGGCTTGCAGGTAGAACAATTCCCTGGCGCAGGCCTGCATGTAGGGGTCCGTGGAACGGCCTGTGAGGATTACTTGCACCGTCGGCGAGTTGTCGCAGGCGATACGTACCATGTGGCCGGACCAAGCCTCGCCCCAAGCTTTGCAAGCCAGGATGATGGCCAGCATCTCGAGGCGATGGATGGGGTGTCCCTGCTTGGCGATCTCGGGTGGAAAGGCCGCGTGGAAGAACTGACGGTTGAAGGTACCGCCGCACCCTGTGAGGCACGCGTCGGTGGTCGGGGTGTCCGGGAGAGTGTGACGTGCCGAGTCTTTGATCAAAGAGACTCCGTTGAATTCTGGCAGGAACGTACGCCACCAGTGAACGTCCTTCTTAAATTCGCTGGGGAGGCGAGTTCGGTGGTGTTGCCGACGAAGTCCCTTCAGTGCTGCTATAATGCGCGAAAGGAAAGTTCTGCCTGGTTGGACACAAACTGAGATGAAGGACAATTTTCCCAAGAGAGTCTGTATCTCTTGCTTCGTAGCTCTCTTCTTGTTTGTCCAGGTGTCAAGTTCGCGCAGGGTGTCCGAGAGCCGCTCCTGAGTCACGCTTCTGGACATCTCTGTGGTGTCGTAACCAATTCCCAGGAATGTCATGCGCGTGTCCGGAGGTGTCGCTTTATCTACTGACTCTTCTAAGCCAAGATGGCGGAAGGTGCGACCGAGGGCGTCGAAGGCGTGCTGAGCTTTTTCTGGGGTTTCTGCACCGCCAAAGTCGTCAATGTAATTGACACAGTCATAACCCTGCGAAGCGTGGATGAAGGTAACTGCGTTGGTAGTCCGTTGGCACGCCATCGCAGCCGAGCGTAACCCGAAGGGAAACACAGTATCAAAGTAATGGCCGCCACGCCAGGTAAAGCCTAACAGGTGGTAATCGTGCGGGTCTACCGGGAGTTGACGATGTGCTCTCGTGTGATCTCGCGGGATCTCGCCTGGTTCTCATGTGACAATTCCATCATATGCTGCGGCGACGTCATCATATGTGCCTGAGAATAACTGAACAAAGGAACGATGGATTTCCATGATATTTAGTATACAGGTAGCTTAGACAGAGATGTACACAATGAAGTTCAAATTATGTTAATTAGGACTTAATTTGCATAGCTAATGAGGAAAATCTATATTTGCAGTGTTTTCCATTATCAGACTCAAATACATGTAACGTATGTAGTTTATGGAAAGTGGATCATCATCAGCAGATACCAATTATGCAAATAAATTCCTTATTTGCATAATTAATGCAAAATACCATATCTCATCTAATTGGAAAATTATAGGACTGTCAATATGATACATAGTATGCAGGTAGCTTAGACAGAGATATACATAAAGCAGTGCAAGTTATGCTAATTGTGACTTAATTTGCATAGCTAATGAGGGAAATCCATATTTGCAGTGTTTTCCATTATCAGACTCAAATACATGTAACATATGTAGTTTATGGAAAGTGGAGCATCAACAGATACCAATTATACAAATGAATTCCTAATTTGCATAATTAATGCAAAAACACCACTATGAATCTAATTGGAAAATTATAGGAGTCAATATTGCAACATGTGTAGGTTAGATAAAGGTGTTAATAACCAAGCATATGTTATGCAAATGTGTAAGTCATTTGCATGAATAGAATTGTTCATGGAGATATGAGGTCGTGGAACTCTTGTTTTGTTAGCAACTGTTCATGTCTCACAAAATAGCAACACTGAGAATGTATGGCAATGCTGTATTGTGTAAAAATGTTGAATCACAGAAGCACACACACTGTCAGATAGACACACACACAGACAAGCCAAATGAAACACAAACTCACAAAACATTTCCCAGGGCTTACCCAATGTACCATAATTATGTTTTAGTTCTAATCATCACCCGTACTATAGTAACTAAGCTATTGCTAGTCATTTGTCACAAGTAAACTACCCCTGTATCCCTGTAATTCTATTAAGTACAGATCATCACCAGTCAATTATAACTTTCTACCTGATTGTTAGGGAGTGAAATGAATAGTATGTGACTTTCTTTTCCCAAGAAATTATAGTTGTTATACAGTCATGTTGTAAAATATTACTCAGCGTAACTATTTCAAAAGTATTTTTTTTCTTGAGCCGATGTTCTGGGTTCCAAACTGGTTGCCATGATTACAGTTATTAGTGTTACGTCATTGTTGAATGCATGAAAGAATTTTTGTTATTGTGTCAAATAGTCTTTAAAAAAATCTTTCTGAAGACATTAGACTGAAGAGTCAAAAGGTTATTTGCTTGTGCAATGTTGACAATAACAGTAGAAGGGTTGGCACAAATGTGTACGTGTATGTTAATTGAATAATTTTTATTGAATGTGCTCATAAGGATATTGTATTTTTGTGTCAAACATTCTTTAAACAAAGAAAAAGAAATAAAAGGAAATGCCTGAAGAGATTTCACTAAATTGTACCATTGTATACAATAAAGTACATTCATTCATTCGCTAAACAACCCTTTCACCCCCCTCCAGGTGAGATCCCAGTAGTCCAGCTGAACTTCGCAGCGCTGTCCCTGGAGACGCCGTTTGACCGTGACACGGTGGAAGCATGCGTGCGGGAGGTCCTGGGGGCGCTGTCGCGAGCCGTGGGTTCCCGGCGGAACGTCGAGTTCACCTTCAACGGCATCGGCAAGCTGCAGATCCGCGACTCCAAGGTCAAGATGAAGTTCTACAAGGAGTTCCTGACGTGCATGGACGGGTCGGGGAGATTAGTGGACGCACTCAAAAATGTAAGTACATGTACTGTAAATCTTTAAAGTTACAGTTTTATTTTCATCGTGGAGAGGTCACCACAGATATGTGTTTAGAATATTGTATTACTACAAATATTTCTACCAGAAACTTCATGAGAACCACTGTTCCCCCACCTACCATGAAAATAAGTTCCAGCAGAAATAAATGGATTTACAGTAAATTGGACTTAAACTTGACAATTTATTTTATAATAGAAAATTAAATGCTATAGACAGATTCTAGCTGTTCCCTTTAATATGTAAATAAGTATTAGTGCCATACATGTACATGTACCTGCACCTCATGACCTAAATATTTGAAGCAGCTATCCTTAACCATTCTTTCCATGACACTGTAAGCTCTTGTTTGTCAGAATGTTGGAAGAGGCAATATGATCCTTAATCGTTCTGTTTCTCTCCACAGCGTCCGGGTACAGCTGACTCCGTCATGTCGGACAGAATGACACCCAGACCGCTCACTTCTAACACATTAGTATTACCAAGGTAGGTCTTTGTGTTTTTTACTTAATTTATAGTTAGCATGAAGATGCTTGCTAAAAGTCCTTGCAAACATAATATGCTATGCGTAGCAGTTATTGATATACTAGACTTTTGATGGCTCTGTGTTCCAAAACACTTGTTATGTATGATTAACTGAATTGCAAATGGAGACGGCACAGCAATACTGTCAACAATTTATACATTCATTGATAGTCACTATACCTGTTTCTGCTCTAAAACAATGTACCTGTTTCTGTTCAACAAGTTATTATTTTTAATTTAATTTAATAAATATATACTTGTTGTTGAGTTGTTTTACCCTTGGATCAGGTACCAAAAGAGCATTACGCTTCCACCCAAGCAATGTAACGCATTGAGTCGACAGCAGCAAAAGAAGAAGAGTTGTGTCTTTGAAATGTCTTAATGTTGAGTATCCTTTCTTCAGGATATCTCCAAAGGGGGAAGGACTGAATCTAGAAGGGGAGGAAAGTAAGAAGCCGACCATGCCCACTATAGCGGAGGGTGCAGATGAGGAGGAGAGGGGGCAGGTAGAGGAGGAGGAGGGAGGAGAGGGAGAGGAGGAAGAGATGCAGGAAGATGAAGTGAAAGGTAAATGCATGTGTTTAATGTATATCTCTGACCAGGACCGGAATTCATGCACAATGTGGCCGTGTGGTGGCACCGTGGCCTTGTGGGTAGGGTTATGGCCTGAACTTGGAGGTAGTGTTCTAATGCCTGACAGGTTCCAATGTTGTGCCACAGCTGTAATGGAATATTTTATAGAATTTCACAGTGGTAACAAGACTTAGTGACCAGTTAATTTGATCTCTTGGTTAAAGGAATTTTTGAAAAAATGCTAGAGGAAAGTTTGTACTTTGGTGCACACAGTTTCAGGGAGTGAAGATGGCCAGGTGCAAGTTTTTAAATTGGTTTGGCCTTAGTGACCAGTTGATTCTTCACATAGGACATATGTACTCTGCTGCTTCGCCGCATCTGGTTCAAATTCCAACCGGTGGCCTGGGCTCGTGCCCGACCATAAAAGAGGCACATCGTCCTTCACCCCGTGTATGAGCAAGGAGGTTTTATATAGCCTCCTTGGTATGAGGGAGCTTTAATGGCAGCAAATCTCTGCACGTAAAAGAACCCAACACACTTATCAGGAAGAGTAAGGGTGACCCGCTGGGCTTGGCTGAATATGTGAGCTGTAGCGAAGCCACATTGCGCTACTAGTTGACAAAAAAGTGTCATGCCTTGTCCTCAGCCTGAGGTTGCGCACTTTACTTTTACCTTTCCCGTTTTAGTTGCAGTAAACATAGAGCCACACCAATGCTAAACAATTTGGCCTAAATGACGTAGAAACCCCATCTTGACCCAAAAATGTCCACCTATTACAGTTAACCTGTAAATAATGGGGGGTTATCATGATACTTTATTGTATAGTGTATCAGTGTGTTGAGTATGTGATAAGGGGCTGTTAGAGGTCTATTGTATGACGTATCAGAGCTAACTGAAGATAATAAGGGGTTATTAGGAAGGCTTTATTGTATGTGAAGTGGGAGGGGTATGTGTGAAGTGGGTGAACCAAGGTCTTTTAGGTAAAGTCCCTACAACAAAAACACGAGAGCAGCCAGGGGTCTGTTACAAGCCCACAGCATTTTCTAAGGTTTAGAATTGTCAAATCTACAGAACAACCAAAAAGATCAGCTGCTGATAATATGTAAGTTTAACTTTCAAAGTTCAGAATATTTTTACAGAATACTAATCTGTATGGTTTTTTTCACTAGCTATGGAGGAGGGGGGGGGCTCCAAAAGTCATCAGAAAAATTTATGGCCTCTACTTTCTGTTTTCATGATTTGACTTCTGACTCTTCTAGTCGCGATTCCGATAATCCCATATCACAACAACGGTCCCATTCCAACAATACCAGACCAGAAGAACATCCGATATATTCCATAACCGAGACTTCCTCCCTGATTCACTCCACAGCCCTTCAGACAGAAGGGAGAGTGTCAGAAGAATAATAGGTCCTTTGACAGGGGATTGGCAGTTGAATAAGAACCATCATGCATATTTCATCGGCCTGTTTGTCGATACCCCGCTGTGACTAAGCAGACTGGTGGTTATCTATTGGCCGGCTTTGTCATAAAACCGCTTCATCTAAATTGCATGCCGTTAGAATATAAAGTACCGCTCTGATCGGGTAGGGCAGGACGCTGGTATGTGTGTGATCACGTGACACGCCATGGCAACGCACAGACATTCCCCTGGCTATAATCGCTAGTGTTTGGTCGAGTTGTGATCAGTTGAGTCGAACGGTGGAGTTGTGATCAGTTGAGTCGAATGGTAGAGTTGTGATCAGTTGAGTCGAACCGTAGAGTTTCATCATGCCTCAAGTCTCGGAGATCTCGATGAACTGTATTCTTCCTCCATTCTACCGGCCTTCGGTGCCCAGCTCCAATGCCAAGGGAACTCTAGCCAGTAAGTTTGAACATTTCTCTGGGATGGTATTCAGCCCTTTGAAACTTTCTCAAAAGTCACTTTTAGATTTTGGTATCGTTTTAAGTGCTTGCAGCATGTACTACTAGATAACAGTAGATAAAATATACCGGTAACACTACAAAACTCGTGCAACTGGATAAAATTTTTAATTTTCAGAAGTCGCTTGAGTAACTGTCATTTGGCATATCATATTGCCAGGATGTCTAACCTTCATCAAGACAGTTGAACGTACTATGAGATAAACTAGATGTGCACAAATTTGATGGTGCTACAAGTATCATTGTTTGTAGCTTACAGTTGATAGTCAGTGTAAAATAGTACATCTAGAGGCCCAGGACAGTAAGAAAGTAAAGTAACCTTCATTAACATGCAAGCTGTAATGTTATCGATTGTGAGGTTTCCTGTGACTATCTTGGGTTTTTGAATGCTGAACATTTTTTAAAGGAATTTTTGCTAACATTGAGGACTGTTTTTTCCATGCCTGACTTGATCAGTCCCCGTAAAAAAGTACAGGAGAAGCTGCCTGAAGAGTAAGTGTCGGCACGGTGTGTAGATTCAGTCGCACAGTTCCAACTTCTTTCCACTTGTGAAAATTAACTGTGGAGTTGTACGGTCGGTTCTACATAAGGATTTCAGTTTAAACCTTAAAAGTTAACTCTTAGGGGACAACCTTTAGTTAAATGCCAAAATTTTCAACCTTGATTTTATATTCAGTGTTCTGTCGTTAGCTGAGTGGGTTTTATCATAATTACACTAGATTGCTTATTATGAAGATCTCAGTTTTCAACTGATAAGGAGTTAATGTTGAGTTTTTATGTTACAACGCCATTTTGTATTGTTATATGTTCCAGTTCTAAACAACACCCCTCACCGATACACATAATTTTTATGTTAATCGCTGCACATTTGAAATTTCCTCTGGGCATTAAATTTCTCCACGTTTTGAATTGGAATCCCTTCTGAACAACTCTTTTGTAGCACATCCCCAAGGTGCCCATGGCAGCCCACATTAACACTGGAAACATGCCCAAAATTGCCCCCCACAAAACGCATTCCCAGCTCTGTGGCAACCTTCAATGACAGACACGGTGCATTCTTTCCTGCCATTGTCATGTCAATCACCCATCACGAATGGAAACGGGACGCAATCCATAGCTTTGTTGTTAGGCTGCGTTAACCTACCACAGTTCTAAAGGACGGACCATCCAATTAATTATTCATGTGTTGTCATGGCAACAAGAGAGATGTTCGGATGATGACTTGCAGAGTGTTTGACTGTCATAAAAAAGAGAATCTGAAGTGGTGGCTGTGGAGCTGCTTGTTTACTGTTGCCATAGCGATGTTGATGATAAAATGTTTATCTCTTGAATTGGCATCTTACTGTGTGAGTAGCATGCTATCTACTGTTGTGTGTTCTTCACTTGATGATAATTTTTTTTCTTACGTCAACTTTCAAAAAGAAAAATAAAGGATGCAAAATAAAAGAAACTAAAGTTGAGAGTTAAATATTTTCAAGTCAAAGATTATTTGTTTCAAAAAATAACATTTACATGTACATGTACATTGTATTTTAGAAAAAAATTGCTTATTGAATTTGTAGCAATAGTGTTAGAATGATATGCATTTCCTGTATTTTGTACATTATCCTTATTATAAGCCATTTTCCTGGCCATTTTAGTCTCATTTTAAACCAAGTATTTCAAGTTACCTGCAGAATACATTGTACAAAGTTTGATTCCTCTGAAATGTTTATTTCTGTCATAACTCATGCAGTTATAGCTTGTTTTTGAAGTACCTAACCAAGGACATTATAATGTCCTTGACCTAACATTGTGGTTTTATCCTCTGTATTCTAGAATCCCGACTGTCGGCGCCCCCTAGCAGGGCAGGTTCGCGACTGCAGGCTCCCATCGCCAAGGTGACGGGAGTAAATCTGATGGAAGATTTTCAACCCCCCCTTACTCCAGCCAAGTCACCATGCTCTATTAAAGATGGGTAAGGACCATTTTCTTCTTCTTCGTCCTTGTTTTCCATAGCGGATCAAAATTTGACCATAAAGGAAAGAAATATTAAGATTTTATTTAAAAAATACATGATTGTATTTGTTCACCCTCTTTTGAATTACTGTTGCTAAGTAAGTGATGCTGTTTCCAAGGTGGAAATAAACCAAGTTGCATGTTTCAAAGTGAAGATTCTCTGAGTTCACGAATTCTAAACACCTATACATGATTTTATATTCTTATATTCATACAATCAAAATCAAAAAAATGAATCCTTGAGAAAGTATACAGACTGATGACTTTGAACATCTATGATTTCAGCCTGTCCCCACCAAAAAGTCCCCACCCCCCAAAGACACCACCTCCCTCGCAGATGCAAGTGCGGATCTCGGGGGCCCCGCCGGAGGTTCACCACGTCCTGGCGCCGCCACGGACGGCCTGTTCCGAACACACGGGGTCAGGCGGGGACATGTGCTACCTCTGCTACCAGCGCGCCTCTCGGAACATCCCGGTGTCGTTCTCGGAGGAGCGTCGGAGGAAGGAGCTGGAACAGGACAGGTTGCTGCAGCAGTACCAGCACATGAGAGACACCGAGGCCATCGCTAAGGAACAGGTGTGTTGGACATGATGATTGATCTAACCCAGGGCTGTCTCCAGGACCCGTCCCTCCGTCCCAGGACGAAAATTTGCTTGTCAAGGATGAAAAAAATGTCACCCTGTTCGTCCCGAAAATGGGAACTTTTCATGACATGACATTGATGAAAGTGCATTTTTGTAGGCTTAAAATGACAGATTTAACAATGAAAATTAAAACATTGGATCTCAAAGAATTAGTGGGATGGAAAAAATGTAATTTCAAAGCTGGGGACAGCCCAGATCTAACCTGTGTTTTCTCTCCAAGTAGAGGTTGTTTGGGAGTGCTGACAAAATATGCCACATGTGATAAGGTTACAATTTTCCCCAACAACCTCTGCTTGGAGATTAGCCTGTCTTATACAATCTCTCGTTGTCAGGGGCTGATTGGACCTCCTCCCCTGGTGCTTGTGGCCATTCTGAATCAGCTCTAACTTTAGAGAACCATTCCCATTTCCAGAACTACCAAGGCAATAGGAGCGTAGGATAGGCAGATTGTTCTGATACTTGGTGTGTCGCTTAGATCTTGATGGTACCTCAAATGATTAGACTCTTGGCCGCCTAGCAGCTTGCTATGGTACTGCTGCAGAACTTGTGGTTTTGATATGTTCTTGACTTGCTGTCTTCTGCAGCTCTGTAAAACTTGAACTAAATTGATACAGACATTACTCCCCACACACAATATATTGTAACAAACAGAGCATAGAAAAGGCACTTTATTTATCCACTCAAGTATGGGTTGATCCGATGCTCAGTTGTACAGCATCCTGAAAGAAAGACTCCCTCAAGTCTATTGTATCTAAATCTCCAAGGAAGACAGAAATACCGCCGGGAACTTAGTCAACAATGCCGTCTCCATGTTAAGGTCAACTGTAGTGTGACAGGGGTGCATAACTTGCATGTATCGTACTGAATGGCTATGAATATATAATGACCCACAGTCAAGGGCTGCTAGCAACCATATCAATACAAAAGGCAAACGCAGTCAGGGTTGTCTCCAGCTTTAAATGTTTTTATAGCCCACTCATAGCAGTGTTCTCGCCAGGCCTTTTCAGCATAGGGGCCCCCTATGCTGTGATTTGGACCCCCTATGCTGTGATCTGGACCCCTATGCTGTGTTTCAACCAGCATAGGGGTGTTTCTTTCTGGGACAAACCTTGTGACCCTTCATAAATCTTATAAAAAGTTCATATTTGGCTTTAGAATGAGGCTGTGACAGAGGAAAAACTCTACTTCACAAAATTTATCCCCCAAAATGCATGACATAATGTCTCATTGGGTTATGAATTTACAAATTTTCCGGGAGAACATGCCGGACTCCCTACTCTGGTCACTCCACGCGTGACTTGCACCGCGTTAAGTTCTTCTGTACCTGACCCCTATGCTGTGAAAAAATCCTGGTGAGAACACTGCATAGTTTGGGAGCCCATGTTATGCATTTTTGTTCAAATTCTTAATGATGTCCTCATGCTAAAATGAATTTAAAAAATCAAGAAATTAAATTGGTGTGGCCTTACTGTTACAGAAACTGTTACTACACAATTTACTTTCAGTATTTCCAGAATCAGCAAAAAAAGGAAATCATAACACACCTTGTTTCCTTGCTCATCTATATGTATATTAAATGTTTTACTACAGGAACAAGTGATGGCTAACCGACATCACAACCAGAAGGTGGCGGCCTTCAACTTGGGTGTGTCGGAGGCTCTCAAGGCCAAGAAAGCCAAGAGAGACATGAACTTCCATGTGAGTATTATTGAGAAGTATTTTGATAAGGCCACATTAATGCTTATATGTTGGTTTTATCAAATTTTTAGAAAATAACGCAAAACTGTAACATCAAAACGAATTGCCTTTTTTTAGATTCTTATTTTGAAAATGTTCAACAACCAAGTAAATCAATTGCTGTGGCCTGATATACATAATAGTATACATCAGTATCTAAGGCTATTTCACTTCACAGAATATGAGGAAAAGTTTTAAATCACATTGTCAAAAGAAAAGAAAAGGTATCAATGTGTGTTGGTGTTGGTGTCTTACGCTGAAGGGCGTTTAACTTAATTGTTATAATTGCCAAATTGTATACAGAATGATAAAGATAGTCACTGTACAAAATCATTCTTATTGTCACTGTGTAATGTCCTGTGTTGTAATTTGTAGACAGTCTGACCATATGTTCAGTAAAAGTTGATTGTACATTGGTGTTTACAAAGATTATTTCCATTGTTATTCTAGCGTGGGCTGGCCAGCGGACCTCATGGCAAGGTCTGTGGGAATGCCTTAAACAACAGGAACAGGCCATTTTTGTACAGGGAATTATAAACCGGCCACTTGGAAACTTTTTCTTGAAACCAAGAAGGAGATTTCTTCCAAACAAGTCGCTCTAGAATTCCATGAACAATAACAGTCGGTTTCTTTATTTTGTAGCTGAGTGGTGTGCTTAATAACAAACATAGTTTCTATCCAGTTGTACCTAAAAGATGGTCTACTGGGATTTATTTTGCCTGACTAAACACTGCAAATGAAAGACTAACATGTGTGCTTTTACAATTATACTCATAAATAACATAAATCCAAATGTAAAACATAAATCCAAATCTCTTTGAGACCTCAAAATTCAACACCTGGTCCAGTTGATCAGCCTCCAAAAAGCTGATTTTGTGCAACCATCCCATTTTATAACTACATGTACCATAACTGCTGTCAACAATCCCTTGAAAGTTGTATTACAAATGTAACTCAACAAGTCTGATTGGTTGAATTTAACCTTCTCCCTGCTGCCTAACTCTGTAGCCAGTAGGGAATTGGGTACAAATGACTACTTCAGAGTGCTGAAGGTTTAGAGCTTGCAACAGTGTGTTCTAACTTCAACAATACTGCAAGACTTAGTGTTTCATTTTTGTAAACGTCACGTTTTGTTTTTTCCTTTCCAGAACGCGTACATCTTCCACACGCGTCCCCTGACGCCGCCGCGGTTGTTTAAACAGGAGGAGCTGGCGAAGTTCCTGGAGGGACAGGTGCAGCACAGGAAGGACATGGAGAAGAGGGCAGCAGAGGACCAGTCCTTCATCGAGAAACTGGAGCAGGCACAGCTGGCAGAAGAGTAAGTACACACACAGAGTTATGACATTATGTTACCTAAAGTAAGCTCCTATTACACTAGAGGTGGAAAGAAAATTCGTTTTTTTTTTTACTCCTGGATACTGTACATGCCTTGACATGAATATGCGGCAAGGAGAAAATGGTGGTTTTGAGTTTGTGATTTAAGTGCTCTAGTCACATACTGCTACTGTAATGATCTTGAAAGTTTATCACTGAGCTCATTGATAGATTTTGATCCTTTATTCCACAGTTTGGCCAGGCAGCGGTACTTACAAATGAAGGAGAAGTCTGACCAGACCAAGAAGTACATGGAAGCCCTCGACACTCAGGTACAATCTTTGACTATGTGAAGGGAAAGAAAGTTTTCACAGTGTTTAAGTTCACAGTTAAAACAATTCAGTAGCACTGTAGTACTGTTACAGTGGAAACTTTCAGGGTCATGATTTAGGTCACCGTAAAAAAACAGGAAAATAAAATCACCCCGAACAGTGTCACAGTATTAAGTCCATTATACATCAATGAAGGTTAGACATGTAGGTAGTAAGATACGCAAGATAATAATTACTGGAGCAGCTGGGTATATTTTGTAAACGGTCAGAAGTTTCAAGTAGCATCCACTACTTTTCGTCAGTGACTGGTATTAAGCCATGAAACTATAAATTGTTGAAAGTTCCCTTGGAAGTTAATATTTGTTGGTCGAAGACTTGGTCATTCTCAGTTCAGAAATTAAGTGCTGTTGTGTTCCACGCAGTTCGGGACACTGTTAGGGAATTAGGAAAAAAAACTCAGCTGTCCATCTGTTCCTCAGATTCGGGACATGGCATCTCTAGTGCCAGAGATTCCCATGAGACAGGTTAGCTTCAGGCGGCCACACTTCCTCGAACCTCTGGTGTTCCCCGGCATTACCGATAAAGCAGACAGTAGTCAGGTAGATAGGGAGGATCAGGAAGACAGGCAGGAAGAAGGAGATAGTCAGGATTGTGAAGAAGAGAAGACAAGTGAGGTGAAAGAAGAGAAGAATTATTCAGATCAGAAGAAGAAAGATGAGCAAGACAAGCCAGGCAAAAGGGTAGGATAGTCAGAGACGAACAGTGTAGCTCAGTCAGTGTCAAAGTTTCTGTTACAATAAATAGCAAGATTCAGGACATTTTGATTTACCTTATGATATGGTCCCACAACATCCAATGTAGACTGGTTCACAGTAAAACAAGCCAGACAAAAGGGTAGGATAGAGATAAACAGTTTTAGCTAGTCAGTGTCAACTCAAAGAACATTACAATGATAAGAAAGCTAGGCTGGGGGCATTTTGGTTCTCCGAGTTACTGTGGTCCTATAGCTCCGGACTAAGACATTCTTACAGGCAGTCGTATAATGTTTTAGATTTGTTAAATGTAACCCACTAGATAGCATTTGAATTTCAAAAACCATATACAAAAATATTATATAGTGTTAGAACTTATCCATTTCAATAAATTATAATGTTTGCTATCATGTGTGAAGTCACAGTTAACGTTTGGCTGGTCAGCATGAAGAAAAACGGGACAAAATAGAAAGCCCAACCAAATCGCCTAACAAAACATGTTAAAAACCAGCCGGAGCTAAACCTCTGCTTGGAGAGTAAGAAGAACTGACAGACAAAATTATGGTGCATTTTGGTTTTACGCATGAGCCAAACTTAGCCTTTAATGTTTTCATTTCTCAGGTGCGTTTCAAGCCCCTCCCCCTCCCCAAGGCAGTCTCTGACTCCAAGAAGCCCATATTTGGTCTGAATGACATGACCAATGAGAAGCTGGCGGAGCAGCGTCGCCGTGCACAGAACCTTTACAAGGAACAGCTGGACGCCGTGGCGCAGAGAAAGCGGGAGGCGATCCTGAAACATCTGACTGAGCAGAAAGAAGAGGGAGACATGCTAGCCAGGACTCGCCAAGAGTTAGTATTACTTCTTTGAATTCGTTCTAAGGCAGGGCTGTCCCCAGGACCCGTCCTTCCGTCCCAGGATGGAAATTTGCTTCTTGGGGGGGAAAAAATTCAACAATGAAAATTAAAAGATCACCTCCCAAACAATGAGTGGGATGGAAAAAAAATTAAAGCTGGAGACAGCCCTGTTCTTAGGCCACACCAGTCTGTTGGTTCTCGGACGAATGTTGTAGAAAAAGCTGTCCATTTTGCATAAAAAGACTGTGTGCACGTGCTTCATAAGATTTTACTTATTTTTAGGTCTTTGATGAGATTCGTGCGATTCTCATTAGATTCATTCTTATTCGAGCGTTTTTCATAAAGTGCATATCCGTTTCCGCATGGTGATTTGTGCATTTTTCATAAAATTTGTATGAATTTCATAAAATTTTTGTGCGAATGCTTCTAAATAGGTACCTTTGTTCAGTTCAGATTGTACCCAATTATGTTTTAAGAAAACCCATAACTGTTACATGTATTAACAGCATTTCTTTGTCCCCCTCCAGTCTTCTGCAGGATCGCGCCAACCGCTACGCCACCATGTACAGCATGCGCAGGTCGCTCGAGGACACCTGGCGCGGCGCCGTCGACACGAAGAAGGATCGCGACCAAGACGAGCTGCTCCATCGCATGGCGCCAGGAGACATGCTACTCGACCAGACCGAGCACTACCGCCGGTGCAAGCAGTGCCAGAGACGGCCCGCGAACTGCGGAGAGTCCAACGTTTGGAGCGAGTCTCGCTACATCCCCGGGTCCAGGCTCATGGTGTAGAACTCACGTTGTCTCCTTGAACATGGGAGCCTCATTTTACAGTGAACCTTCTAACTTCAATACGTGTGACTTTGGACTTGCACAGGATATCTTTAAAAGCTTTTCTAAATCCTCTCGCTATGCATCCCTCTGTTTCAAACATTTTGTCAACCCTAAGACACTAGTACCAAATGGGCCATTGTGAAACCTAGTATGTTGTGCATTGAGGCCCATGTACATATCATACAGGCTATTCTAAGTGTGTCAGCTCAA
This sequence comes from Branchiostoma lanceolatum, assembly GCF_035083965.1. Lineage (NCBI taxonomy): Eukaryota > Metazoa > Chordata > Leptocardii > Amphioxiformes > Branchiostomatidae > Branchiostoma > Branchiostoma lanceolatum. The sequence continues at coordinate 2,773,417 of NC_089722.1, read as the reverse complement.
GCTCTCTTCCAAACAAAATTTTCCAAGTACATTGTATAGCTAACATACTTTCTTGAATGTTTTTGTACACTGGTGTAAGATATGGTGTGAAACACCAACCTTCTCAAGTCCAACTGAAGCCACACATTCCTGTACTCCATCCTAAACACAATTTTGGTACTGGTATGATTCAACAGGGCATTTTATAAACCATTTAAATGCATTAAGCTGCTATATGTTATGTACAGTTTTGATATGTTTGTCTAGTGACTATTACTTTGACATTTATTATACCGTAGTATACAGTTTACATTATGTGAAAGGTCTATTGCTTGTTTTGTGTGACTGTGCTTACAGTATTCTATCCCTCAATCATCACAAAATGGAGGATATTCTGTTACCAAAGTTTTAAGTTTAATAAGAGAATTTGTTTAATATGAACTTCATGACAAGCATTTGCGATACTTAAGTTTATAAAATCAAGTGTATATTGAAAAATCATGAGCACTATATGAGAACCTGACACTGAAGTATGCAGTTAAGCATTCCTTGTATGTACTACACAAAATGTACACTTCCAATAACAACCTACAACTGAAATGATTCATACAGGAGAGTTCATGCACTGTGTGGAACTTTGAGCACATGAATTTTTCACAATTGTAAAACTAAAAGACTAAAGAGGCATGATGGTATCCGATGATTTGTATGCTGTAAGCAAATAAAAGCATTTATTTTGCTCAGATCATGTTGCACATGCAGTTTGTTGCTTGTTTTACTGGAGAATTTAGTACACATTGTCAAGTAAGTGTTCCCTTTGTGCAAGATACAACACCACACCAATTAATAATATTATTCTTATAAATGACATCTGCATCCATCATTTGTCCCATATGAACAAAAGATTATGATATACTTATTTTTGAATATCACCTTGAGTAGGAATGCAGATACAGATAGGAGGTACACTGTACAGATAACAGCTAATCCAAGTATGCTGGGTTATGGTTTGAAAGGAAAATAAAGAAGCTTTCTTTTTAGTAGATACTATGTTCCTGAATGATATATAGGAACACTCATTGTGGAGATAAGATGGACCCAGCTCAAGTTTCTTCATGACTTTTTGTGCTCAGTTGCCAAAAACATTGATCTGCAGTACCTTTTCTTAGCTAAGGATGCCCGACTAGCTACAGGCTACTTTTAACATTTAACAGGGGCTTTACAATAGCATACGAGTGGTACAGTGTGAAATAGTCATCACATTTAAACCCCACACCGCACTGAAACATAACACCACCAAAATTCTTATTTTACACATATATAGTAAAAAAAGTTACTCATGCAACTGGATATAATTTTTGAGACGGTCAGACGTTTCAAGTACAATGTAGCATTCACTACTATTCGTCAGTGACACTGAGCAAGATCTGTCACCGGCTTTTAACCACTAACTATGAATATGACATGCTCACTCACTCTCTCCCATAGCTTAGTCGGCCGTCGGGGCAGCATAGCGCTAGCTCTCGGTGACATGCATATAGAGTAAATCGTACAGTACATGCATCGTTCACATCAATCTGATGCAAATTCTGTGATGGGAACGTTATGCGGTACGCTAAATTTTGGCGACGCCTCAGGCCTAAGTTACATTATTTGGCATAGATCCAACATACACAGATAGTGCGCCCAGACCCTCGAGAACACCGGCATTTGATTCCACGCTTGGTCCGATGATGACCCTCCTCTACCGATGATGCTGTATCCTCGGCAACAGAAGCTGAAAACAAAGTATGACTTTTGAAATGCATCCATCATGTAATTAGGTTTTCATAAACGACTGAATAGCCAAGGGATGAGAATCAGATATCTGCCACTGTGTGTACAAATGTTTCATGTTATGATCTCAGGATGGCTAGTCAACTTTAATCTCTTCAATGTCTTCATCATTTGTTTTGCTCACTTCTTTAATATTTAGATATCTCACCAGCAGGCACGAGGATCTCCATTCCATCTTCTGCCCGTTTGTCATTTTCCTCAGCAGCCTGAGTGAGCTCGGCCCAGCGTGGCTCCGACTCTCCGCAGAAGTTCTCCAAACTCTCACTCAGTGCTGGGCGGTCTGTACGGTCTGCGTGCACAGAGATGGCAATGGCGCCACCATTCGAACTCTGAGTAAACTGCACGAAACCGTCCTACAAAAAATGAGACCAAACAAGGATACAGATCATGGGATGAGCACCTGCGTGTGACCAACACGAGGGGGAAATACAATCTCAGTCACGTTTTGGACCTCATTCTTGCTGCTTTTAGTCATACCACAAAGAAGGGAGCTGATGTTGCTGAAACATTTGCAGTTAGCTATAGAAAAATGCTGCTTGTTCCAGTTAACGAGAAAAGTACCTGCTTTGACTCCAATTCCTCTGCTGTCTCTCTCACTCCTTCCTTCTCCTTCCGTGTCTCATTAACGATGAAGCAGGTTTCACAGCGTGTGAACTTGAAGGCTTTCATCAGCTGTGCAGAAATGAAAACAGATTGCAGTTGAGTGAATACCACTATATCTTTAATGAAAACCTCAACATTTCTAAGGAAGGCGTTCACTTACGTTATGGTGATCATACATGACAGCAGCAGTGCCCTTGGCCCCGTCGGTGTAGAAGGTGTCTGTCTCTGCGTCTTTGTTGGACTCGACTGTCTCCTGTAACAGGTGGTCTCCGGCCCAAATCTTCAGTGAGCGATTCTTAGAAACAAAAATAAAAAAGCACGCGTACGTGAACTAAAGAGCTACAACGTCTTAAAATGTATTGTCATGTAACTTACTATTGTTAAGGACTAGACGAAAGATTTTGGGACGATCATGTGTGTGAAAGCAAAGGATCAAAACAATTTCATGGCTGTGTGTCCAGGTTGACTTATGAAGCTTAAAAACGTTAAGTAAGTAAAAAGGTAAATAAAGATAAAAAATAAATTAAAAACAGGTTTAGAAACCACTACTCAAGGATGGAATTAGGCAACAACAGTACCGTGACAACAGGTTTCCGCATGTGCTGAACTATGACCGCCGACATGATGGCGCCCGCCATAGTCAAAGTAGTCACCAGCACACAGGCCGCAGTGATCAGGATCTTCAGTCGCAGATGCTGACCATTTCGAGTCCTCCTCTGTGAAAACAACAACAGGATTGGTGCAATGGCCTAATGGGTAGAGCGTTTGCCTTCGGGTGGTCGGGTGCCAGGTGAGTTAGATCCCCGGCCGAGTCACGTCAACGACTTTTCAAATGGTGCGTAATGATTTCTTTGCTTAGCACTCAGCTTCGGGAAAGAGTATTCTAGTTGAACATACACCACTACCAGTGGACTAGCCCTTTAATTTGCTGTTGTGATTGCACAAAGTTGTATGACCCAATGGCTATTGAAACGGAGATGGGCACCATCTGGTACGGGAAGGACTTTAACTTTTAGATTAACAACGTCAAACAAAAGCATCTTTATTCTTGCATCTTTCGTACTGTTTGTCACTCTAATCTACAAATTCTCTCTAAAAATCCGTTTCTGGAATAAAGCTTTGTTTCTTACCTTGATGGCGGCGATCTCATCCGGAAAGACTCCACCGATTGTGGCTTCAACTGCCAGCGAGTCTTTCTTTTCCTTGTCGGACTTCATTGTATTTGGGGTCTGACAAAATAAATGTTTCACTGTCTATACTTGCACTAGGGATACATGCATATGACGATTTGCACGAGCGTTAGTATTTACATAAATAAGACTGTAGATGTATACCTATTTCTCACTCAACGCAGGTGAAAATGTGTACCTAGCTTTGGTCAGGGAGTACGGCGGTCTCGTTGAGGTTTGTCTCTTTGTACAATGTCAACTCTCCCAATGATAATGATTATGTTGTAACATAATCCGCGAGCTTCTTACTAAATAAAATCATCATCATAAACCTGGCGTATCTGTGAGTGACCTTTTTTGTGCCTCCACGGCGTCAGGTATGTTTTTGTTGTTACCCGAATGAACATAACAAATACACGGACTGTAATTGATAGTCTGGTCACGGTCCATTACTTATCCCACCAATTACCCCACACTGTCGCTGACAGGTATGTGTACTTTTCCACCCAATTAAACTACTTTCTGAACAAAACTTTTAATTGGTAAAAAGTTTTGAAAGTTGCAGTTGAAATCCAGAAGAAGCATTCAATAAGAGAAAACCTCTGTCAATAAAAGTAGAAAACTGTTCTAGCCTTACTCAGAGTAAGCAGCCATGGCAAAAATGCTTTCAAGTACAGTCAAACCTGGAACCAGCAAGAGGGTGCCGGGTAGGTTTAAGTACGTAAAATGGAGGGATTTGTTTTGCCGGCCGGGTTTGATTGTTTGAAAGGTTTGATTGTTTGAAAGGTTTGATTGTTTGACGGTAGCAAACCTTCCTCGTGGATCTAGAATTTGTACAGTGAATAATATTCCCAGCTGTGAGGCACAAATCGGACGACAATGTTAGAGATACCTCAGTGACGATCCGCCGACGTGCCACGGAATCACTTGTCTGACAAGTGAGGGAGCTGTTGAGAGTGTATCTCACTGGACGTGCTGCACGTTGGCGACCTCGCTGCAACAAAGCGATTTGTCAGCGCGCTCAATGTATTTCATCGATAAATAACGAATCATTCCACTCTTTGTGTGTTTTGCTGTCCTTTTAGTCATATAAATGTACATTTTGCATGGTATTCGCATTATAAAGTCTAAGGGTATAAACTGCACAAACCATTTAGGTCGTAACGAGATTGCCAACGTGCCGCATGCCTTCCAGTGAGACACCCGCTTTAGAAGCTCTATCTGGTCAGGCTAGGACCCTAGGTGACATACGTCGTACGATTTACTTGTCGTAGCCCTTAGTAATTAAGTAGTATTTTTCATAACAAGTAATGGTATATTCATAATGGTTTCCAGAAAGGCTCTGACAGAACAGATCATCGACAAGGATCATGCCGCAACATTTGTTCGGCACACGCCTGTTCTAAGAATGAATGACGAATGTCATGGACCGGACCCTTACCTCAGAGAGCAGACAAGGACGACAACGTAGACACTTGCATGCAGTCTGCTCAGGCTTGTTTTAGCGCCGAATAAAACTACCTCGTCTGACGAACCGCCCAGTGGTTTTACTTCCTGAAACGGACACCTTAAAAGCCGATCGAGTACAAAGGCCTCATTCTTCTCTTTGGTAAAGACCTCGAGCGAAAATACGTCATATTGTTGACGACTTGACATGCCAAGCAGAACTTCAGGGGCATACTGTATATGCATGCAGTTCGCGCGGGCAGTTTAATTTCGCGGTAGGGAGAAAATGGAGTGTTCGCGGTGATTTTAAGATCGCGTTTGAGACAATAGTAGACAAGGGGGTAGGAGGGCAAATATGTTCGCGGCGGTTTTAAGTTCGCGGCGAAGAGCTTACCGCGAACATAAAACCACCGCGAACATTTCTGCTGTTACAGTAATCCAGACGGTTTTTGACTGGTCCGATCCCCAAAGATCAGATCGCACGGCCTCTGTATGACCAGCTGTCAGACCAAATCAGAAGGTCACAATCTTCCCATCTTACCTTTAGTTGGAGAGAAATGTGCCATGGTAGGATTGTATAAACAATCAATATAAACGTAACCTTCAAGCAGATGTTTGGTTTAAAGAAGATGGTAGCGTTTTCTGACAATGGTAGCTGTCAGAGAAGCCAGTCAGACAGAAAACGTTGCAATCATCTTCCCCTACATCTGCTTGGAGATAAGATCAAGGTAGATTATTCCTGAGGCACTGCGTGCATCTAATTTTAGAGAAAATTTCCCACCGACAGCACGAAAATATTCCGTGTTCTAGACTTATTCTCGGGCACAATATCATATAACGTTACAGAACATTTGATTAAAAAGACGAACGTTCCGCTGCAATGCCATGTATAGGCACCAGGGACCCGAAATCTAATTGTCTTTGTTTTCCGAGTTTAGAAAGGTACTAGTATTTCAAATATCATAGCAATCCATATAGATTGTTTGTGCGACATACCTCTTCGGGCTTTAGTTTGTTTGTTTGTTTATTTTGAAACACCTGGGTAGCCTATTCAGTGCCAATACACTGGTTTTCGATAGGGCCCAGTGTTCTTTTCATTCCTAGAACTTTTCTTGCTTCCAAGATTTATGTTTTTTACACAAAATACATTTATCACCTGAAGACAAAATTCTTATTCCTATAGTTGCTAGCTTAACGTTCATATGCTAAGATGAAGAATATCTCTTATAAGCTAACAAAAAAGGGACTAACATTTGCTAGAGGCCCCCATACTGAAGATGGGACTGGGTGACGTGAGTGCAGTGTACCAAGGAGGTTTAAATAGTATATCTAAACCTCATTGAGTGTACTAAGGACTAATAAAACCATGACGCCATCTAGCAGACTGTGAGAGAACTACTGACACATGTTAGTACATAGACAAAAGTTTATTGGTCATAACTCTACAGGGTTAACATAAGTCATTTATTGGTACATGTAAAAATTGTTGCAGTCAGTATTAACTGACTTACAACACAATGCAAACCATGCCTTATATAATATACTGTTGCTTTCGAACATTTGCATCCCAGGAATACACCCCTTCACGAATCCAACTGCTCATGCACAGGTCAAAGGTGAAGACCCTTGACTTCCACCTTTCCACCATACTTTATACATGTACAGATACATATGGCCTCTGTCGGTCTATTTGCATGTCCAGACATGTATTGTTTACGTCTATATAAGGGGCCTTCACCTTTGACCTGCGCATGTGCAGTTGGATCTGTGAATAGGCTTATACATATAGAATACAACACGGGGTATTCCGTATCACCCGTAGGCCGGAGGGCGATCCGACCCGCGGGAGGGCTGGTACCTCGGGTGATGCGGAATACAACGTGTTGTATTTTATTTATGTCATACCTTGGCCATACCCACCTGAGAAAACACACATTTCAATGCGGAATGCGCCAGAAGTTGAGGGAGTTTTGTGTCCTCGAACAAGAAACTGTAGCAACATTGATTCCAATCTCCGAATCCGGTATTCGAATTTCCGACGGTCGCGCAACCGGCGCGTTCGAAATATTCTATGGAAGCCTGTGTGATAACCCTCCCGAACCCTATGTGATCCGGATAGTTATCACACGGTCCGGAACACCCGTATCAGGCCCAGGCATGACATAAAGACCATGTATTTCAGTTAGCTTGTGCAGAACACAACAGGTATGGCAAAATCATTTTATGCAATCACCATTAAATCTATACTACTACATCATATTTTTCTGGTTTTCTGCAATGTCATGTTTTCTCCAGGTGCACCGTTTTCCATTTCCCTGTGTTCCTCAAGTTTCTCAATGTTCAATTTGTATCACATTACACATACCAGTACTGTTGTGTGCCCAAATTGATTTCAATGGACTTTCTTTCCCTCAAAATCTGAAGCGAACGCTGTACCAAGGATCGATTTTGCTTAGATTGTTAGATTGAATAATCATTTTCAACTCTATACCCCTCATTTGAAAACTACACTAAAAGTTGTTCTAGAATGTTCATAAGCTTAGCTGTAGTTGAGCATGCTCTCTACAAGTAGTACCAGTGGGGATGTCTTTGTCTCCGCATATGCAAATATATTATATACAAACATACTACCCTGCTGTATAAGAGAAGCTTCACTGATAGCCTTGCCCCGGGTGTTGGTACCGCGGTCCTGCGCCGCCGTACCCCCTCGCGTACGGGTTAGCCTGTCCAGGCTTGGACGGGGGTGGCCCCCCCATGGGGGCGGTGACTCCGTAGGGTGCTGCCTGGCCCTGCTGTGGGCCCTGGTACGACTGCTGCTGTGTGGATGGCATGGAGGCAGGGGGGTAGCCCTGCTGTGCCTGGGGGGCGGCAGGGCCAGGGTAACCCCCCTGCGGCTGGCCGTACATCTGGGGCTGGGAGGCGGGGGGGTAGGCTGCCTGCTGTCCGGGCTGTTGTTGCTGTCCTGGCTGCTGTCCTGGCTGCTGTTGCTGCTGTCCCATGTAAGCCTGCTGTGCAGGGGAGTACTGCTGGTAGCCTGTGGTATGTAGAAATAAGGAGTTTTATTTGCATGTTACATGATACAGTATATAGATACTGAAAATGCATTTAAGTTAGCATGGTTTTTATTTCGCGCTAAGGCGAATATGGCCTGTTCGCGGTGGTTTTAAGTTTGCAGCAGCGATATTGTCAAATAATGCTACAGTATGGGACAAAAATGTTTGCGGTGGTTTTGAGTTCGCGGTGAAACGGTCGCTGCAAAAAATGCAAACATAAAACCACCGCGAACATTTTGGCATTTACAGTAGTGCAAGATAACAATGGTGACTAGTGGAACAAGTGACTATTCTAAGAACTGCTACAGAATATAATCTACACTTTTTGGGTTTGACTTCTTTTTTGGAAGCAGAGGAAGACAGAGTGTCCACACTTTGTCACTCTCTTTATACAAACAGAACAATGTTTAATTTGTAACAATGTTGTAAAGCTGTGAGGGCATCTCAATGCACCTAAATGTGCCAAGTTGAAAAAAGAAATATTATCATATAAGCCTGCTTCGCAGGGAAGTACTGCTGTTAGCCTGTGATATGAACGGACTTTGTCGCTCTCTTTGTACATTATACAGAATGATCATCATCATGTAAGAATGTTTGTTTGTATTGTATTGTAATTTGTATACCCAGAAAACGGCCTCATATGGAAAACACCAAAGATTTATACGTTTTTACAAAGTAATCCATGCATTTTTCATAGGATTTCTTCATTTTCGCATAGCAATTCCTGCATTTTTCAAGATCAGTATGTTTTCACAATGGGATTTGTCCATTTTATTGAAGACTCAAAGGTTTTGACATACATGTAGTACAAATTTCATATAAAATCTGTGCGAATGCTTGTTTGTTTGTTTGAACCTTTGTTTATTCATGATAAGCACAAATCGGCACGCAGGCCGCTTTTCATTGACAGAGGTCATGAGGGAAGAGGTAAGGGTCAGGTACGATATAACAGAGATACACAGTCATTTGAGTCCTAATAACTATCAAGTTGAACATATATATGCTAGGCACCCCTTGTCAGTGGTACAGTGTAAGAAATTGGCTGACCTTGCTGCTGCTGCGGCTGTACCTGTGCCTGTGAGGGAGGGGGTGTCGGCTGGGGCTGAGGGGGTGTCGGCTGTGGCTGAGGGGGGGTGGGCTGAGGGGGGGTGGGCTGTGGCTGAGGGGGGTATCTCTGCTGCTGGCTGCCGTAACTCATCTGCTGTGAGGGGTGGGTCGGTGCTACAGACTGTAAGGAGGGAAGGAAGCATTCAAATCAATGATGATAGCACTAACAGTCTCTTACAAAACTGAGAAATATAAGATAGACATGATTTTTTTTCATCTTTACTTTTCTGAGATAGAATATTAAAATGAGCTGCATGTATGATCATGAATAAAGACTAAACTTAACACGACCAACAATAACTTGGAAGAATTGGGACTTGCCCAAATTTTCGGGGGGCTTCACGCAATGTACCGTCTACTGCTACTCTACTCTGCAGTTGACCCCTATCTCTTCCCGGACGGCGGGTTCAAATGTTAACTGCTTCCTTCACTCCTCTTGCAAATAAATCTGACCACCAATCTAGGATTTTGACTTTGTCCAGCAAAACGGAGTCCCAATTCTTTCAAGTGTTGGTTGTGTAAAGTTTCATTTTCTGAACACAGATGGACTGTCATGTTATGAGTTGCATAATATTATATGTCAAACTGCAGTGTGAGACCTTACCTGTGAGTAGGTAGGTTGGACGCGCTGTCCCTGCTGTCCTTGCTGTTCCTGCTGCGGCATCTGGTGCTGAACCTGCTGCTGTACCCGAGGAATAGGAGAGCATAATATAACTCCACTCAGTCGGACGGTCAGACACAAAGACTCCGCTGTTACGAGAGCCACGACAGACTTTCAACATCTCAGTGACTGTCACAGACAAAAGACAGTGGATGCTGTCTGAAACATCTGACCTTTTCTAAATTTTATTCAGTTGCTTGAGTAACAGTTACTTTGAGTATCCAGTACGATACCTTAAAAAAAGAAAGCACAATACAAACTCCCACTCAGCTGGACTATCAGACACAAAACGTTTGTTGTGAAAACCATGCACGAGTAATGGAGGGACTTCCAAGATCTACATGTAGCTTAAGGCTGAATTGAGTGTCAACTGTCAAGAATTAGTGTTTGAGATTATTCAAAGGCTGTCATGCATAAAACTATTTTTTATTCCGTGGATTATATCTTAAGTACTGTTGTATTGTTGTTTTGATTTTAATCAAACTCTGACAATCTATGCATTTCAGTACTGTTTAGTTTGCGTAGGTTGTGCTGCTGGTGCAATGGCCAAGTGGGTAGAGTGTTCGCCTTGCAAACTGTAGGTCATGGTTTCGAACCCTGGCCGAGTCAAACTCTAAAGACATACTGCTTTCTCTGCTTAGCACTCAGCATTTGGGAAAGAGTGTGGCAGTTAAACACACACCACTACCAGTGGACTAGCTCCCTGCTGAAGTGACTGCACAAAGTTGTGTGGCCCAAGGGCTACTGACACGGACATGGGCGCCGCCTAGGGGTGGATACCGGTTCGGCTTAATAAGGTCCGAGTCCAAGTTTAGGTCCAGAGATTTAGGTTCAGGTCCGGACCTGGACTGATCCTATCCAGTTGATGTTTTGTTTTATTAGACCAACATTAAGCATAGAGAATTAATACTGACACGCACGACTATAAAAGTTTCTTGGTGAGAAGACTTTCAAGACAAACCATTGTTTGATATTTGAATGTTGCACTTATTTTAAATGCCTTTTTTTCAGAGGGGAGACTCAAACACTTTTATCAAACAAAACAGAAAAATATATTTGTACTTTGTTCAGGTTTTTTTGGGACTCAGGTTTTTGGCTTTAGGTTTTTTGGACTCTGTTCTTGGATATTATAAAGGTCGGAATCAGGTCCAGTGAATCGGTATCCACCCCTAGCGCCGCCCTATGCACCGTCTGGTGCGGGAGGACTTTAACTAACTTTTAACGTAGGATGTGCTGCCATGTTGATTTTGATAAAAGTTTGAAGTTACCTGCGGCTGCACCTGCTGCTGTACAGGCGCCACCTGCTGGGGTCTGTGCCGCTGCTGCCCAGTTGAAGACGCGCTGCTAACGCTGTCAGGTGTGCCCGGACGCTCTCCTGGGGTAACAACAAACGGTGGTTAGATTCCTTCCAGAGCTGTCTCAAGCTTTAGATTTTTTCCATCCCACTCATTGTTTGGGAGCCCATGTTGTTGACCACGTCTTGAACTATTCCTATTTAGACCCAAGAAAATTAGGAGAGGTTAAAAAGATGTCTACTGACAAAGTCACGGAAGGAATTTTTTTTCAGATCAAACATGTTCAAATAGCACGTCAAAATCCACGCCTGGGGTAAAAATGACCACGTTCGGGTGTTTGAGGGTTAAAACTGTGATTTTCCGTCTCAAATTTGCTTCCCAGGTACTTACTTTCGGGCGTGTTGGCATCGTTCAGACCGAAGGACGACATGACTTTCTGCGTGGCCTCGTCCTGAGACGTCTTCAGGGGGTCGAACATGGCGGCGTTGGCCGAGTTAACGGGTTTGGGTGCCTCCTGGGGTGACGGCTTACCCCCACCACCTGACAACAAACACACAGGTATATGTATAAGAGGGATATACTGTGGTGCATTTGGTAAGCTACATTGAAAAGGCATGCTGTTACAACCAAAATCCATTGTAGTTACTGACAACCTTAGTAACTAAGAAAAAATATTAAACACTAGAAAGATAACATTTGCAAGCAAATACATGAATATTTACCTTCAAATGGTTTAGCCTCACAAAATACTGCTCAGTTTATCGTTTCTAAAACACACAGTACACACATAATATATATATATATATATATATATATATATATATAACACCCTCCACTTTAAGTTTGGAATTCCACTTTTCCCATTTTGACAAGTGCTAATATTTTCAATATAAAAGCATTTAATTTGAAAATGTTTACATATAGTTGATGAGTATGATGTACAGTTATGATTGATAACAATAACTTTCATGAATATTCATTTTGAAAATTTTCTTCCTGCAGGAATTCCTGCAGAATCTGCAGGAATTCCTGCAGGAAGAATTTGTCCAGCAGGAATTTCTGCAGGAAGATATTTTTCCTGCAGGAATCCCTGCAGGAGTCCCTGCAGGAAGAAGTTAAATTCCTGCAGGAAAACATCTTTCCTGCAGGAATTCCTGCAGAAATTGCCTTATATCTACAGCAATGTCAGTAGAATATGAGTCATATTGTGCAGTTTTGTTTTACAACTGTTACGCCAGAACAATGGCGGCCACAACAATGAAAATTGCAATGAAAGGTACCTTTTGATCAATCAATTGTTTTCCATGATATATTTTATGATACACAATTGTCTATTTATTCAACTTTGTTTTGTGAAGCTTGCATGCATGTACTCTGTTACAATTGTTTTTAAAGAAGACATCTTTAAAAACAACTACTTTTTAACTCAAGTTTACCTGCATTGAATTACAATAGTCATTAATCATTGCATAATCATCAACTTCTGGCTACCAAGATCTATGACTTACAATTACTGATTGTGGCTTTCCTTATTACACAATACAGTTAAATCATTAAACCTCTTATGTCATCAAGGTCTATTTAAACTGAGGGAAGAAGGTTGATTATTGATTATTGATTGTTATTGATTTTGTTGAAGATAGAGCCAGTGGTCAGAATGTGTAAGAATGGCACGTAATGGTCATAGGATGTTATACTGCGACAAGAAGGTTTATTTGTAACTCTTTTTATCACCTGGGTGTGATAATCACCTCCCCTCCCTTTTCTCACCCATCTTTAAAGAGGCCATGATCTCCATGTTCGTTTGTATCCAGATGTTAGCCAGCAGCCACAATGCATGCACTGATATGTAATTCAGGTCATCAGAAAAGATAAAAGATAGTTTCATCAGGTGATAAGTAGTTTACAATCTCACATGTCCCTCTCAGACCACAATCCTTTAGGTTTTGAACTGACTGACCTAACCTACTTCTAGTAAATGACCTAACCTGCTACTAGTAAATATTGTAGTAATATTGCAGTACCCTTGGGATAGTTTTTTTCAGCAACCCTTTCTTATCTTTACCTCTTTTATAGCACAGAGTACTTTACTAAGTACTTTAAGATTTGCTTCTTTCGAGGCTACCCCAGGCCTGTTTAAGTGACTAGCAGGTCACTAGACTCAGGTATTGAAATGCAAAAGCACAAAAGTGCAAGAAAATAACCCAGATAGATTGAAAAATCACTTCAAAGTTACACTTAAAGTGTGTTATATTTGCCCACCACATGCTAGACACTTGTCCTCAATAGATTTTGGCCCCTCTTGTACTATATCACACCTACAACAGCCGATTTCACACATTGGTGGTAAAGTATTATGCATGCATCCATTGTTTTTGGCTAATGTTTTGGCTTTAATATTGGCTTTCTGTTTTGTCAGCTTTTGTTTTTGTCCACCAGCCAATTTGAAAATAGAGTGTGAGCATGCATGCCTGAATATTCAACAACCAAGAATATATCAACGAGGTTAAATTAGGATTTTAACCTATTCTAACCTCCTTGAATATATCTATGATACAAATATTGCATTTTTTAATACACTTCTATCAAGCAGAGTTCAAAAGTACCTGACCTTGCATCAAGCACCTTGCATCAAGGCATGCATGATTGAAGTTTTAAAAATACCCAAATATGACCAATAGCCTATATAAGGGTTGATGGTCTCTAACAAAGTCTTTTTTTGTCATCCCTTTACAAAATTGAATCTACCTCATCACAGTGAGCCAGCAATTGTCACACAATGACATAGAGTTGAAATTTGATAGAATACCAAACACATGAAGATGTTAAGATTGACATATGAATTAAAACATCTGGCAAAAGTTTGTTCCAGAGAATATTTCCAATTACAAGGGGTATTCTCCTTTTTCAATGAGTATTCTCCTTTTTCAGTAATTATTCGTTCCTTTCATATGCGGGTCAAACTAGGTCAGCTATTGTCCGGCCAATTATCAAGTCCTTGGTTGGGCTGCTGACTGAGCATGCATGGTCTTGGCTTTTTGTGTGCTTTCGGCTTGGGGCTGTTGTAAAATAAAAGCCCAAGCAGAGGTTAGGGGTGGCCGCAATTTTTTACGTCCCCCTAATTTCACCAAATCGCGGCCACTACTTTAGCCCACCGACAAAACCTCTACTTGGAGAACAGTACTACTACTAGGGAGGATTCGTGGTCCAATGAAATCCCGGCTGATCAGAATACTTAACAATTTGAAAGTTCTTCCCCACATCTGCCTGGAGATTATGAAACCCCCGACCCAGCTGAAAGGACAAGTCTAGTAAAGTCAAGTCAAGGCCTTAAGTTTACTTTAAGATACTTTTAATACGTCGGGGCTATCGTAATCTCTGATTATAGTTGTATATAGAAACTTGAGGTCAATATTTTCTAGCCTCTTTGTCTTTGGTATCAGTCAATGTGTAAGCTGAGCAGGTCTATATTTAAGTGCAGAAACCTGAAAATTCACTTCTGGGATGCCAAGGAGGTCTAGATGTCCATGGGGATACTTATCTGTATTCATATTGGGTGAACCTAAAATGGGTAAACCGAGGAAGTTGTATTCTATTTATTTGAATAAACTTGGATAAATCCAATATTTCGTGAGAACTCTGAAGTGTAGGCCCATGTTCGAAATCGCAAATCAGCGCTCAAAATGTTAACGCTTGCACTCTTAGAAGTCTGTGAAGGATGCTAGATAAAAATAATAACAAACTTTAAGGAGGTTCCATTCCTAGGAGAGATTAGCCTCTACCAGTCTCTGCGCGATCGCTGGGAAAATAATAGAAATGGGCCAAATAGAGTGAATAGTATACCATGGGTCACAGTCCGCTATACAGTGAAGCTACATGTACGCCAAAAATAATTACTCAAGCAACTGGATAAGATTTTGAAACAGAAGCTACATGTAGGTCCGTAGATCGCCTATTGAGCTTCACTGCATAGCGGACTACCCCTGGCATACTATTCACTCTATTTGGCCCATTTCTACTATTTTCCCAGCAATCGCACGGAGACTGGTAGAGGCTAGGAGACATCACAGGAGTGAGGAGAGATCTCCTTTCAGTTTCAGGGATGCCTGTAGTCACTGGCTTTGACCGCCTTGATTCGTGTCAAGGTGTGAATTGCCCTTATTAACATTATAGGAGGCAACAACAATCAGGCACCTGGAAGATAGAATCTCCTTGGCTGTCATGGATGCAGTCGGGAGGTGTTTGTGTGTGCTGCCTGGTTTTAAAGGGGCTTGGCAGATGTTGTGAGTATGTACAGGGGGTTAAATTGATTCTAAACCTCCTTGTACTGTACCAACCAGTACCTCCAGATCCTTGTTCAGGAGACCCCAATTTCACATCCCTTCCGAATATTCTTGATGGAAGGGAGCTGATCTATACTATAGGGTCTGGCCCATTGGTATGTCAAACAAGAATAGAAAATGAATAACAATTCTGAAGACACAGTAAAGGCTTTAATACACCTCATAACAGTATAATGAATAGTTTAAAACCACCTCAAGGGGCAGCTTGGAACAAGCTGGCTTGACTGGTGTCATCTATTAAAATCTGGCTTGGAGTGTTCACGCTCACAAATTAATTTGACTTTGCTTAGTCACTGGGCGCTTTTGCAGAGCAAACACTACTGAAGCGCCCAAAAAATCACTGGTCAGGTCAGTCTGACTTGTCAGCCCCTGATGTACGCATGGGGTCTACCAACTCTACGCTTGACTTTTAAAAGTACAAAATAGCCAGTCTCTTCAGGACTTGACTTTGTGGAGACGATAGATAAGACACGAAAGTGTGGCTGCACATGAAAAGTAAATGCCATTTTCAAATAAGGAGGAAAATATCCTTGCATCAACTACACAACATTTAATACATGTACTAGTGTATAGAGTTAACTGTGAATGCATTTAAGTTTATGTGGTTTTAATTTCACGGTGGGGAGAAAATGGAGTGTTCACTGGGATTTTAAGTACTAGTTCACGTTTGAGACAATAATAGACAAGGGGGTAGAAGGGGAAAAAAATCTCGGCCACTACTACTGACCAAGGAGGTTATATGTGTTACTGGCCGTGATTTTTCCCTTTTTTGTGAAGGGAGGGCCATCCCTAGCCCTCTAACCAAACCTCTGCTTGGACCCCAGATCCAAGTCAAGGCGCACAAACTACCATGCAAGGTCATGCTCATCAGCCTGAGTGTCATCCTCTTTCAGTTCCAGGCTCCTTCTGAAACAGGATGACACTCAGGCTAGCTCAGCAGCCCCTTGACAATACGCCCTGTCCCTGTGTGATCTGTTCAACCAAGGACTTGATAATTAGACAGCATTTGTAAGACAATGGCTGACCTAGTTCGAACCCGCATATCAATGGAGCGAATAATTACTAAGAATTTCCATCAGGAAGAATGGATCCTTATTTATAAAGGTCTATATGGTAGGATTTTGAACCTGGAGAGGATATATTGTCAGGAAGAAAACTTTCTAGTATTCATATGAGTCAAAACATCTCATATGTTTGGCATTCTATCATATTTCAACTCAAATGTATTATGATACTAATTATCTAGTCTTTTGAGATATGTATCTTAGTAGCCATAAGCAATGATTATGCAATGATTGTTATGATTCAATACATATGCCAGGGTTTTTAAGGGTGTCTTCTTTGAGAACTCCTGTTACAGTACATGCATGCATGCAAGATTCACGACATAAAATTGAATATAGATGATCATATGATGTTGAGAGATGTTGTGAGTATGTACAAAGTGAATGATAAACGAAAAGGCACGGTGACCCTTGAGTGTCTGTTGATGAACCCAAGGACATTATATCTTCTAAATAATGTCCTTGATGAACCATATACAGAAACAAACTATTTTCTAAAACATGATTCGTTCAAATGAATGGGTCTGAGCAACCATGGATGACTAGCATAACTTACTGCAAAATATAAAGGACTCAAATTCTACAGACATTGCTAATAACTAGATACATGCATGTATAAGGTACTTCCTGCAGGAATTCCTGCAGGAAAGATGTTTTCCTGCAGGAATTTAACTTCTTCCTGCAGGGACTCCTGCAGGGATTCCTGCAGGAAAAATGTCTTCCCGCAGAAATTCCTGCAGGACAAATTCTTCCTTCAGGAATTCCTGCAGATTCTGCAGGAATTCCTGCAGGAAGAAAATTTTCAAAATGAATATTCATGAAAGTTATTGTTATCAATCATAACTGTACATCATACTCATCAACTATATGTAAACATTTTCAAATTTAATGCTTTTATATTGAAAATATTAGCACTTGTCAAAATGGGAAAAGTGGAATTCCAAACTTAAAGTGGAGGGTGTTATATATATATAATAATATATATACCACCTTTTGATACACACACACACATATATATATATATATATATATATATATATATATGTGTGTGTGTGTATCAAAAGGTGACCAGCCCCTCCATCTCTGTCCTGCTACTCTCTACATGAAATCATCAAACACCACAGCGTGTCTGCTACACAGTCACCACCAGTAACCATGGTGACAGCCATTCAGATCATTTTAACCTTATTTGTTTTTAAATGTACTCTGGAGGTGTTGGCCTTGTAAAGGATGCATCGATCCTGTTGCCAACACCTCTCAGATTTCATTCTGTGGAATTTAATAAATAAATAAATAAATAGATAAATTTGTGTACGGTAAGGTAACTACGATCGGTAGTGTATCTATAGGATGACCAAGTTATCATCATGCAGCTGCGTGTTTCTCCGAGAACACGTGACCCCACCTGTTTCGTCCTCGGAGCTGGCTACCCGCTGCGGCGGCTCTAAATGGTCGATGATCAGGTTGATTCTGTTGCGGATCGTGGCCAGCTCCGTTCTCAACATCTTCACCTGGTCGCTCTGAAGGGGCCGCGGCTGCCCGTTCACTGGAACACAGAATTCAACGTGTTTAATAGTACACAGGGATTAAAATTGATTTCTGTGAATAGGCGCACTCATGTGTGATGCAAAGTACAGTACTCACAAAAAATGATGGAGTAATAACATGTACATGTACTGCAACTCTTAGGGAGTGAAGTGTTTGATTTGATTTTGCTTTTATCAGACTTGCAACAGTGCAATACACGTGGGACACAGGCAGCTATTGCTGGTGTGGTGACTCCCACACAATAAACCCGTCTTTACACTTGGGTGGAGTGAGGAAAGTCGTGTAAAGTGCCTTTTTCCCAAGGGCACAAGATCGGTGGCGTCAGGGGACACTCATACATGACGTTCCTCTGCGATTTAAAACCATAATACATGTTGTTTTCCCTAAACATGTACATCCGGGATACTAATGTTTGATATCACCGTCCTGACTCACCGAAGATGGTTAGTTTGAGAATCCGACTGCACTGGATGGCAAAAGACAGGTCTGAACTGTCCGCTATGGTGATCAGGTCTCCGTCTGAACAGATAAGGAAGAGAAGAAAAAGTCACTGAAAACTGCCTATATTAAATGCATCTTGCAATACAACAAGAAAGAAAAACTATAATGTACCTGTCCTGTTGTATAACAACTACACATTCCCCCTAGTATCTCTTCTTACACATCTGATTTTCAATTTTTTTCTGTAACCGCCAACAACATTGCAGGGGAGAGCAATACATGTACATGTGTATGTACATGTAATTACAAGGGAAACAGGGTGTCCTCTGGGTGTCCCCTGTAAAAGGACGGCATCTAATTTGTTTATCCAGAAGACACCCTGATCATGATACACTGCTCAAATGTAATTGAATGTGTGAGTGAAGGAATGATGAAACAGATGACTACAAACCCACCCTCGTCCTTGTACTTGATCTGGACCTCGTCGCTGCTGCCGAGCTGCCCCCGGAACACCCTCTGCATCATGAGCACCAGCTCATCGTACGTGATGTCCTCGTTGTGGATGGGGATGCGGCGGATGTCCTCCCCCAGCTGAGCCTTGATGATCAGCTTCCCGCTCAGGTCCAGCTGCGCAAAGTTGTTCTCGGCGGTAGAATTCATGGCTGCTAGGCTGTCTTACACGTGCACACACTTAACACGGCACTGTGGAAACAAAACACCAAATCAAGATGTATTCATCATGTTCATAGTGATCTTACATTTGCAATTTTTGTAACCTAGGCTGGCATTGTAAAAACATAAATACTATACATTAGTAGTACTCCACTGTTTTCTGCACTCTTACATTGGTGCATGCAAGAAATGGCCCTGTATTAGATCACCAGATCTAGCAGATGGTTTGAAAGTGGGGTTAAAGAGGCAGCACACATCAGACCCCAGCTGAGCCTTGATAATCAGCTTTCCGCTCAGGTCCAGCTAGGCAAAGTTGTTCTCTGTGGTAGAATTCATGGTGCCTGATGGGCTGTCTCACAGTCACACACTAAACGGTTAACCTGGTGCTGTGGAAACAATACTGTAATTGTAAATCAGCAGACAAAAGTTAAGAGGGCTATCTGACACACAGTGACACATTGCCTGGCACTGGAAGCAATATTTTACGGTACTGCAAGCAATGAAACAAAAGAGGTGAGCACAACAGTGTGCTGGCTCCCGGGGATCAAACCCGGGCCCGCCAATCCACAGGCCGCAAACCATAACCTCTGGACTAAAAGGTCCGGACCAGTTACAGTTGATCCCCACTGTTACTAGAACTAGTATGTACAGCAAGAGAAACCCGGGAACAGATCATCATCCTGGGCAAAGACTAATGATGGTTTAAGAGTGTGGTCACAGAGGCGCTACCGCCCCCCCCCCCTCTACAACATCCTCATGTCACATGACCTTTGACTCCCTGGTGATGACCCATTCAAGAGCTGAAGAAAAATGACTGATACTGTTAGAAAGCTACTCAAAGTTTAGTCAAAGTTCAATTTTTCATCGCGATGCAAATGCTAGCTCTAATCCTATATCATATGCTTATCAAAGTCACCAGGCTAAGTCTGGCAAAAAATATATGCAGAAACTGCAAATTGCAGAACCACCTGTCTGGACAGACAAGCCCAACATAAAACTTCACTCAGTCCCCAGGGGTGCAGCACAACATCCGCATACATGGATGAGTTTTGATCAATTCTACCAACGTCACGGATGCTTTCCTAACCCGGAAGTTGACACGAACGCCGCAAATGGACATGACCCAAGAAAAATGAGGGAGGGGTGCTTCTAGAAATCCTCAAAATCTACTGTTACACAACATTTGGTGCCTAAATAACGCAAAGACTTTGGAAATAACTCAATATCTGAAGCATAACAGAAAGACAGGGAAGGTCGGCATCATTTTCAGAACAAAAAATGACAGACAATCATCGTTTGTCTGACACATTATAACGAGATATTTTCGTGCGTTTGGTGCGGACTAATCATAAAAATTCTCAAACGAAACTGTTTCAGCGCAAATAGCTCGAATGCTGTGCCTCGACTGCGCAAATTTAGGCTGTATTACATAGTGTATAGCACATAGAAACGTTGAACATGACAAGACACATTTTTTTTGGCAGGTACCCCCCTCCCACCCTGATTCACCCCGGTTATTTTGTGACTCATTATAAACGTAATTCTGACGCTGTACTTTCTACGGTCGTCCCATTCAAATATCTACGGAGCTTCCCTACCTTATACAAAGTGTCTTAAGGGTTTCTGGTCCTCTCTTAAGACGCTATGAGAAGAAGAACTTCCTCAGAAACGTACGACTACCCATCACCGAACGATACACACAAAATCTCGTGAACGTGGCACTGAAATCTCGCGTTGAGTTGATTAGTGCAGGGGCGACATCTAGCAGCCGGCGAAATAAATACAAGCAAGGCGTTCTCTCCACAGCAAGAAAGTTTTATGGGCGGCATTTCATGGATGCAGATTCCAAATCTAATGCGAGAGCAGGAAAATAAATACAAGAGGGCAAAAGAAATGCCTACACTCTCAACTTTAGAGACCATAAAGGCACAAACCCTGCAACAAGAACTGAAGCGAGAAAACAATGGGAATCCCGGATCACAACAAGTCAGTGATGATGATGGGATCTCTGGTTTCTGCCGTATACGTATGTCGTTGAGGTTTGAGTTTATTCAGATCCAGAATTAGCACAATGTTACGATCGCCATAGCCAGATTTTGAAAATTAGGGCAAGGTTTACCAAGGAGGTTGGTTTTACATCGATTCCATTTTAATAGCCTGGGTCGCACACTTTCAACTTTAGCGACCGTCTCTTCTAGGAAATAATTCTGAAGTATATCACTTCAGCTACAAGACCAACTGATTTTTGTTCATTCAGCCTCTCTAACAGAATTTTGAGGGAAAACAATTATTTCCATTTGATAGAAAAATGCGCAAAATTTGGCATATTTGCCTAGGACAAACAAATCAAAGCATTTCGACAAAAACGACTGAAGAAGTTGGCAGAAAGAGAAAGGCCCAGCGTGCTTTGCGCGAGTTCTAAAACGTCATTGAGAAATTATTCATTCTTTTCAATACTGAATCGTGACTGAAGTTTCTTTTGTCACAATAATGTCACAATAATGACGTCATCCTTTGATTGTCGCCTCACGATCTAGTTTGAAAATGACGCGGACGATCTAGATTTCTCGACAACGTAAACGCATTTCAGGACTGATTGTGTTTCTTTCTCCGTTGTTGTCCGATAGCTGATGAAAAGACTGCCGTACTGGAGGAAATTACATCATACTTTTCAATGATAAAATTGTTTATTTTGTGACACTCATGTCACAATAATGACCATAATGACGTAACTCATTTAACTGTTGCCTCACCATCTAGCTTGGAATGGACACTGATGATCTAGATTTCTCGTCAACGTAAACTTTTCAATAATAGTTTATTTTGTGACACTCATGTCACAATAATGACGTACCTCATTCAACTGTCGCCTCACCATCAGCTTGGAAATGACGCATATGATCTAGATTTCTCGGCAACGTAAACGCGTTTGAGGACTGATTGTGTTTATTTCTCCGTTGTTGTCCGATGGCTGATGTGGAGACAGCCGTCCCGGAGGAACCAGAATGTCAGGAGGCAATCACGGGATCTCCCGTCACCACTCACGCCTCGTACCACCGGCGGGACTCCGACTACATGGTGCGCAGATGGTTATTGTGTTTCTGTTTGTTTCTTTGTAGGGCGCCTTGCTGGGGTGAGTAATCTCCAAGCAGATCTACACGGGGCGCGAAAATCGTATATGCTAGCCAGAGAAGCTCCAGTAAGCCAGATAAGCTCCAGTCAGCCCCGTTTATCTGGCTGACTGGAGCTTCTCTGGCTAGCATATACGATTTTCGCGCCCCGTGTAGTTCTGCTTGGAGATTAGGGGTGAGAACAAACCTTACAGTCCGATCCGTTCTTACTCTCCGAAGCAGATGAATGACTCTGGCTAGTTGACGTGTTTTTAAGGCGTTTCTACATGGCTTGGCGACATACAGAAAACGGGACAAAATAGAAAGCCCGACAAAAACGCCTCAAAACACGTCAAACACCAGCCGGAGCCATTCCTCTGAGAATACTCTGTTCTTACGCAGCTTGTACCTACTAACGTTACATTTACAAGACTGATTGTATGTAACACCTAGAGGCGGTTTACAGATTCTTCGTAAACGAAACAAAACGAAGAGATCAAAACCCTTTTATGACCTCTTCTTAACTGAATGCAGATCGACCACTCTGACCCGATGCTGGAGACCGCCATGCCGGATGAGATGGAGTTCGCCCAGGTGTTGGCAGGAGAGAGAGAAGAGGCTGAGGAGCAAGTGGAGATACCTGTGGAGGACATCCCTGTGGGGAAGGACAACGAACCAGAGCCCGAGGAGAGCAACGTCCTCACGTAGAGAACAAAAAAAAAACATGTCTAAAACTTCTTCTCGTGCGTTAGAGCAGTAATGACTCTGGTAACCACCTACGTCCTCTTCCAACGAACATGTCCAGAAATGTTTTCAGTCCGTTAAGTGCAAGAACTCTCATAAGACAATGCTAATCTTTCTTCCAACACTAAGGTATTCACGGATCGAATTTTCGACGACCACTGTCGCCCTCTTCAGGATCAATAATGACCAATCACTGCCGAACGTAAACTCGCGAGAGTTACAGACACGTGACTTTATTGACATCACTTCAAGAACTCTCATTGTCAGTTGTGTAGCTAGTAATTATTTTGCTTTCTCCTCGAAGATATGCTGTTTCTCCCTCTCCTTATATCATTTTAGTTGACCCCATTCTCTAGCAGCCTTTCCATAGACTAAGTGGTTGGAACATTTTTATGCTTAGACAAACAATTTGCCACTGTGATGTTGACAACATCGGCCCTAGTGAGGTTGATGTTAACAAATGCCAAGGTATATGATCCATATAACGCATATCGATGAAGTATTGGTGTTATGGTGGATCACAGTTGTATGATGTGGTGACAATAAACATCATTGTCGATTTGGCCTCAAAAGGATGACGTCTGAGACACAATGATTTACCGGTTTCGACCTTTCATTCAAAAGTCTTCATCAGAATGACAAAGAGTGGTACCGCACTTCCTTTTATAGCCTCTAGTTGAAAGTGGATCAGGGCAATCTACTCCCTGCTTTACTTTGGTCAGGGCGCTCTAGGAAATAGCCAATCAGCTTACAGCATTTCGCTTTGCACTGGCTAAAACTGACCAATCAGAGCCAAATAAACATCATTGCTAAGTCAAGTTGCTTAAGACAGGTACATGCTTGCAAGGACCACTCTTCATCTCTAATATCGTAGGCGTTAAATTTCCTCATCTCAAAAGTATGCATTCTCTTTTCGTCTTTCAAATTAGTTATATGATACTTGTTTATATGGTAAATGTGTCTACTTGCAACACAACAACTTCTTGTAAATGATGACGATACTCAACAGTAGTTCCAACACATAAAAAAATTTAATGAAACACTACCAACCCTCATCCTCACAAAGGGACCATCTTGAAATGCCATGTTCATCTTCGATAAGGTTGAAGTAATACATGATTCATGTGTCATGGTGAGCATAATGTATAACGTTTCTCCTTTCTTGATGACAAACTCTAGATTCCTTGCCACGATCGTAAATAAAACATTTAAGTTATCATTAACATTTAAGTAAGTTATCACTAACATTTAAGTAAGTTATCACTAACATTTAAGTAAGTTATCACTAACATATAAGAAAGTAATCATTAACATTTAAGTAAGTTATCACTAACATTTAAGTAAATTATCATTAACATTTAAGTAAGTTTTCACTAACATTTAGGTAAGTCATCGCTAACATTTAAGTATGTTATCACTAACATTTAAGTACCAAATACATGTTACACATGTACACACAATTATAAGATTGCTAGTGCTCTTACAACTTGCTCTCCTGGTCCTCCATTTTGGAGGACCGCCATCTTTGTTTCCATCTTGTGGTGGATACATGTAATATGCAGATATATGCAAACCACAACAGCTACAGTGCAAACGCCTCCTATCGATGCAATTTAATATATACATATATCAGTAGACATCGATAATTTCACTTGGACAATGGCAAAATCGGTGGCTAATAATATTGTCAATTTTATTCACAGACGAATTCTACGTAATTTGCACCTGTAAGGTATTCTCCAATATAATTCTCTATCACCTATTGAGAAATGATTGCTTAAGTCTAGGAGAAAGAATTAATACATGTTTATATATCCTTTCAAAATACATCCACCCCCTCCTCAAACAACCCTACTCGGTGGATACAAACATCAACAAAGAAGGCATATCATTTTTCTTTGGTCCGCTCTGAAAGGGTTTCAGAGCCAAAAAAGGTCAACAGAAGTCAGTCCGCACTGTTGACACCCAAGTGGTAGCGGTAAGTTTGTCCGTCAAGCGCTGTTGTTGACGGAGGTGACGAAATAGAACATTGGGCGTGGCTTACGGTGTTCGACTGGAACGGTCCGTTACTCTGCTTATTTAATCAGAAAAATAGGCTGCCTCAAACAAAAAGTCAATACTGGGATGGGGCCAGCAAAACATCTGTGTGCTGGAATCGTGAACGGATAAGGTATCCGAAAAATCTGTACTCACGGTACGACTGCTATGGAGGAACATCCTTCTCAGCGTCTGAAGCAGACTCAACTACACCAACAGAAAGATAAAAAACAAACAAACAAACAAACGTTGTGTCGTTGGGAAAGGCACTTAACACAAATACCCTCACTTCACTCAGGTGTAAATGAGTACCTAGCTTTGTCTGGGGACGTCCCTCGGATAGGACGTTAAATGGAGGTCTCGTGTTTGAGGAGAGTCACAACTTGAGCACGTAAAAGAACCCACCACATCTTTTGAATAAGAGTAGGGGCATGCCCCGGTGTGACTGGCTCAAAACGTTCCGGTCTAAATGGGGTAGGGAATTTCCCGAGCAGCCTTCGTAACCCCTGCTTCTCCTAATGGGTCAGTGAAGTCATGCTTGTCTCGAGCATTGATGTTTCTGGCCTAGGGTGAAGAGATGCTGCTTCAGTAAGAATAAGTTCAGTGCTTCGATGAGTGTCCCCTACAGCCTTGCACTGAGCGAGTTCGTTAAAAAAAACACACAAGGGGATGGCTGTTGGTTCTCTTGCCAGTTGAGTCGTTTCAGGATATCACCAGCAGCTCATTCGGTGCTTCGGATATTCGAATCGAATAAATTATTGATAAAAGGCTGGGAAAGGCTAGTGCTTTAAATCGTACTTATAATTAACGGGTACCAAATGTCGAAATTAAATCATTTCTGTTGGTAAAATATATGCAGAGATGCTGCCTATCATTATGATTGATTCTGCAACAGACACTAAAGTGTAAAGTAAGTTGTTAAAGCAGCAATTTGTAAAACCCTTGTAGCGCCAAATATTCTGCAAAACCACGATAAGATTTCAGATTAAAAAAAGCGTGACGGAGGGCATACTACAAATTAAGTAAATAGCTCGTACAAACGCTCACTAAATGGAAAAGTAAAATGAATACAAAATATGAAACTTGTGAAAACTATCAAGATTCCCCCTTCGGATTCGCCCACGTTCTTGCGTCGGGATGAAAATGAAATGAATACAGTTATGAGAATAACGTCCCTGCAACTGTAAAAGAGAGCAGATTTGTTTTTTAGGAGCAGCTTGTTCGAATTCCAAGTCACCAACGATCACGACGGACGAACGTCACCAACATTGTGATTTATGCTGACTGCGATGTTGTTAGTTGGGTTTGAGATTTTATTCAACAGCTGGGAGAAACCATTCTTATGGGTGACAAGCTAAGAACATTTAACGTTACATACATGCATATATAAATTGTTCTCCTGATAGCTCCTTACTTAGTTTATTTTCTGACAAATATGTATAAATGTAGGGTGTTACGAAAATATATAAAAAAATTAACTCGCTGAACTAAAAAAGTAACACCAGAAGTTTTTGCAGTAGCTTTAAACTGCCCTCTTCTCACAGAAAAAAATGGAATAGGTTTTACTCAGTTCTTGCGTCAGCAGACAGATTTGATGAATACAGTTATGGGATTCACGTGTCTGCATGTGAAAAAACGATAAGTTTTTTTTATCAGTTATTAGTTTGTGCAGCAACAGACAAATAGAATTGCAGGATTAAAAAATCCATGAAAAGAGTCCTGAGAGACAAACAATAGCACGTGCACAAAAATATAGTTTCTGATAGTTGTAAATTTTTTTCCGTTGAAATATATCTCTATTGGTTGGCCAGTGCAGTTGGCAGAAAAAAAATCCAAGCACATTTGAAGTCTCCTTTGTTTTATCTCAGAATCTGGCACTATTTGAAACCCTTGACTAGTAGATAACAATTGCCCACTATTTTTGACGCCATTAAAAAAACACAATTTTACGCTAGTTTCAACACAGTCACATAGACATTTATTCTTTGAATGAACATAGCTGACAGAAACGCCGTGGAATAGAGCAATAGGTTGTGTACAAAAATCCGTGCGAAAATACTATTGATATCGTACGACAACCTACGACGAATGTGACCGCAAGATTACACATAGTTCATGACCTATCGGCAGTGTGCTGTAGAACAGTGCATTCATTCTGCGCTTCCTATCAGCTCTTATTCCTAACGAGTGTCCCTAAATAATCCCATTCCTTCATATTAAAAAGCATTACTTTAGTAATCAGTCATTATAAACTATAAATGCATATATATATGTATATATATTTATATAAAGACAAATTAATACGTTCATAATGCACAACTCACGTTTCAATCTGAAATTTAAATAAGTAATCATCACAACTATCAGCATCACAAATCTTACTCAAACGCGTTGAAGCATGCACAGCTAATATTACAACAATCAAGTTGAAGATCGTCAAATCTACCTCAGCTACTATAACTGATGGTCTCTTTGAGAGGATGAGGATTGGTAGTGTTTCATCAAATTTCTTTATGTGTTAGAATTTTTGTTGAGTATTTTCATCATTTCTAAGAAGTTGTTGTGTGGCATGTAGACACATATATCATATCACCACAATTGAAGTGTGATAGACAGACATCTGTCTGATACCCTTTATACCAAACATTTGCTGACTTTAAATTTTCTAGCACATATTGACATGTATTTTCAGAAAGTTGATGGAATCAGAATATTTACACCACCTTTATAAAAAAGAAATTGTCTAACATACATTACTATGAAACAATTGCCGCTGTACAGATAAGATGGTACATATGTCACTATCTGGTTCACATCATAGTATATTTATAGAATCATTTTGCATTGTATACTGTGGCATATTAGAATAAAAGCAATTAATCCTTCTGACCTGGTACAGTTTGAACAAGAGATACAAAAATGGAATTTCTGCTGCAGTACCAAGGTCACATACCAGGGGCCCAAAACTGACCTTGAATTTCGGATTTACAACACCTGCCCACATACCAAATATCATCGTAATCCATCAAGCGGTTCTTGAGTTATGCTGACTACAGTGGTGCGGAAACACAAACAAACAGACAGACAGACAGACACACAGACACACCCAAAACTATATCTCCATTTTTCATGGAGATAATAATTCATTGTGCATGTGTTTCACTTATTTTGGCAGAGAAGAAGGCTAAGTGGTCATAAATTCCGACTAAGTGAGACCGCGACAATATTGAATACTTCCGGGTCATCAAGTCGCAGCTTCGTGATTGCTGGAAGTGGTGACAGAGCGGTTTGGAAAGTTTCCGTTTCTCCAAAGCAAAGTCTATAAAGGATCATAAAGATAAGAACATTCGCGGTTTAAGAAACGACCGACTGATGCGTGTGTGTGTTTGTTGTTAACTTTTGTGCAAGACTGCGATTCAAGTTTCTTCAGGAACACCAATCTGTTGTATTTTGATCCTAAAAGCCTTGTAGATTTGATAGAAAAGTGAAGCTTGTCGCGATGCTTAAATATATATGTCGCGCGCAGCGCTTTTGGGGGTCCCGTAAACTATCAAAGTCGAACTACATGTTTTTGTCATCTGTGGCCGCTGACAAACTGATCATAGCGTTGAGCAGCAAATTATAAAACTATATTCGTTTGAAATTTTGCTGTTTTCCTCGCCAAAATGAAGGAAACACTCGGGAATACGGAAAGTAAACCTTAAAGAGTTTACAACCATCAGAAACGATATTTTCACTTTATGTTTACGGGCTGTAGTTTGTATCTCAAGACTCTTTTCAGGGATTTTTAATCCTGCGACTTTCTGTATCTGTATCTTTATAGCCGGTATAACCGCCATTAGGCGTAACACAACAGCTTCGCAGACAAACTTTATTTGTCTCTTGCTTCAAAAAGTAATAACTTTTATAACCTTTAACTGTTTTTCACATGCAGAGGCGTGAATCTCATACCTATATTCATCAAATCTGTCTGCTAAGGCAAGAACGTGGTTGAACATATTCCAGATTGTCGGTGCATATATTTCTGTGAAAAGAGGGCAGTTTAAAGCTACTGCAAAAACTTCTGGTGTTACTTTTTAGTTCAATTAATTTTCAGCGAGTTAATCGTTTTATATATGTTCGTAATACTCTACATTTCTATATATTTGTCAGAAAATAAACTAAGTAAGGAGGTATCAGAACAATTGATATATGGATGTATGCAACGTTAAATGTTCTTGGCTTGCCACCCATAACAATGGTTTCTCCCAGCTATTGAATGAAATCTCAAACCCAACGTATAACTTCGCAGTCGTCATAAATCACAATGTCGGTGACGTTCGTCTGTCGTGATCGTTGGTGACTTGGACTTCGAACAAGCTGCTCCTAAAAACCTGACCGGACTCCAACCTTGGCGGGAAACAACAGAAGCTCGTTCTGAAGACGACTTCGACTTACGCCCTACGCCATAAAGGTGGTACCGTGAGTACGAAATGTTTGGATACGTTCTTAAATTGTCTTATCATTTCTCCCTTTAGATCTTAAGCCATGCCGGTGACCTTTGTTTAGCTGGCTCCTGGAACTATTTCCCTATTTCTCATCGGGATTCGTTGAATCCCTTCAACTACTGACCGTTAGATTTTCGAATGAAAAAAAAAATTCAGTGCTTTTGTTTTTTGAGTCAAATATATTGCAATATTGATTAACGGTTCGGTAGAACCTTCTCTTCATGTATCGATTATACGTAAGATATGATTCATTTTAATATAATTATATCATCTTAGAACTACTGCGTACAGATACAATGACATCTAATTCTGCTTATAAGCGGACTTATGTGTGTTATAACCAATCATCAAATAATAAGTGTATTTAACAACAATCCTTTTGACGGGACACCGAATGATTCGCTGATACGTT
This sequence comes from Branchiostoma lanceolatum, assembly GCF_035083965.1. Taxonomy (NCBI): domain Eukaryota; kingdom Metazoa; phylum Chordata; class Leptocardii; order Amphioxiformes; family Branchiostomatidae; genus Branchiostoma; species Branchiostoma lanceolatum. Next base: position 2,743,410 of record NC_089722.1, on the reverse strand, counting down.
TGAACTGTTAAAGATTTGACGGTGCATCTAAAGATGACTTAACTATCTGGCCATTCAGAAAGTGTGAGAATTAACGACAACCGTTATCACCAAATAAATACAATATCAATACGGATTTATGTATTCTACGGTGGTTTGGAAACCTGCAATCTCTTTTTCCACCGAAACGTTTGTAGGCAGGTTTATCAGTTTTGTACACCCACTCAGTTATGTATATCTGTTTCAGGAGGCATATCAAACTGCAAATGTACCGAGAGCCAGCCTCCGTACTTGGACATGAATACGAAGATAATGTAGTTGAGAAAACAAAAGCCACTTAGCGAAACCTTGCTGTAGCCTCCGTTACAGACTCCTTCCGGCTGTTTCCATTTTCTAAGTTCCAGTTTTACTATTACATTTGTATAAACAATAACTTGAACAAGAAAACGGCCGGGAGGAGTCTGCATCGGAGGCTAACATTGCTGTTGGTATGATGTACATTACCTAACTCTAGGATATCATGACAGCAGATATATGAAACGACTACTATGATCAGATGTAAAGACAATTCAAACTCTACAACTGGATAAAATTGGGAAATTTAATTCCGGACGTTTCGAGTGACATCCATCACTCTTCTTCAGCGTCACTAATATAATGGCGTCATTTAGTGACGCTGTAGAAGAGTGATGGATGTCACTCGAAACGTCCGGAAATAAATCTCCAAATTTTATCCTGTTGTAGAGTTTGAATTGTCTTGATATATTGTTTACCTGGATGTCTAACGTCTATCAACCTACTATGATCAGATTACCTTACTCCCAATTAGATGTTCAACACAATGTCCGATTGGAATAGGTAGACAGGTAGAATGAAGTACGGTATTATTGTGCCCCGCAAAGTATTGTCAACAGGATATACTGAGCAATAGCCATTTAGTAATTCTCTTATCCCCCTTTTGATTAGCAAACATTGTAAAACAATGCTACGGATGAAGGGAAAAAATGTAGAATCACCCATCTATCTCAATGTCCGACAGATGTTCCACTTTACTTCAATCCAAAAGTTTTTGAAGAAAAACGTTTGCAGATATTCAAACTCCTTGCAGCGCACTTGACGCCACATCAAAATACTTTCTCTCTAATACTTATTTTTGTTATGAGTCCAATATTTACTGAAAGGCCAGAAATCTGTTAGAACATTTTTGAATCGCACCATCAAATAAGCGAATATCGTTCCTTTACGTACTAGCTCGTGCAGTGACGTAACTCACATGATTCCTGTCAGGAGTACTAGTCACGAATTCTGTAATTTCATTAGTCTGTCGCTGCAAGAAGTTGCACGTCACTGGTCCTCTTAAAAACCAAATAAATCTGCTCTCTTTTACAGTTGCAGAGGCGTTATTCTTATAACTGTATTCATTTCATTTTCATCCCGACGCAAGCACGTGGACTAATCCGTTTTTTTTTCAGTGGAGGGGAATTTTGATAGTTTTCACAAGTTTCATATTTTGTATTCATTTTACTTTTCCATTTAGTGAGCGTTTGTATGAGCTATTTACTTAATTTGTAGTATGCCCTCCGTCACGCTTTTTTAATCTGATATCTTATCGTGGTTTTGCAGAATATTTGGCGCAACAAATGTTTTACAAATTGCTGTTTTAACAACTTACTTTACGCTTTAGTGTCTGTATCAAATTTTGTTGCAGAATCAATCATAATGATAGGAAGCATCTCTGCATATATTTTACCAACAGAAATGATTTGATTTCGACATTTGGTACCCGTTAATTATAAGTACGATTTATAGCACTAGCCTTTCCAACCTTTTATCAATAATTTATTCGATTCGAATATCCGATGCACAGAATGAGCTGCTGGTGATATCCTGAAACGACTCAACTGGCGAGAGAACCAACAGCCATCCTCTTGTTTGTTTGTTTGTTTTTTTATCTTTCTGTTGATGCAGTTGAGTCTGCTTCAGACGCTGAGAAGGATATTCCTCCATAGAAGTCGTACCGTGAGTACAGATTTATGTATTCGGATACCTTATCCTTTCACGATTCCAGCATACAGATGTTTTGCTGGCCCCATCCCAGTCTTGACTTTTTCTTTGAGGAAGCCTTTCTGATTAAATAAGCAGAGTAACGGACCGTTCCAGCCGAACACCGTAAGCCACGCCCAATGTTCTATTTCGTCACCTCCGTCAACAACAGCGCTTGACGGACAAAATGACCGCTACCACTTGGGTGTCAACAGTACGGACTGACTTATGTTGTGTCTTTTTGGCTCTGAACCAAAGAAAAATGATATGCCTTCTTTGTTGATGTTTGTATCCACCGAGTAGGGTTGTTTGAGGAGGGGGTGGATGTAGTTGCGGTGAGAGCGTCATGTTTCGGTCATTGCAGAAGTGGGTTTTGTCGCATAGCATTACCTTTTTGGTGGCCGTCAGTGCCCGGTTTTTGACAAGCGGCCAATGCAAGTGTAAAGCATGGTACGTGTATCTGTGACGGGTTTCCCGCTGTGTTGGCTGCATGGATAATAGCTGCATGATGTTTAGGTATCAAAAAATGCAATCCCGTGTCACTATCAAATTAATCAGGGGGTTCTAAATGTTCGAAATGGTGTTCGACGGGAACGGTCCTCTGAATACCGTCCCGTAAAAATTCCTTGTAGCGCCCTAATTGATCTCTCAGACCGAGGAGAGACCAGTATCGGAAAGCACACTAAGGGCTGAATATGACGTTTTAAAAAAGCTGCTGGTATTTCTTGCTCCGGAGACCGTATTGGTCTCCATAGATCTCCAAGTTTTTTTTTATTGAAAACAATGTCAACTCAGACCAATTAGACAGGTGTGCCTGTCTGAAGAAACAGTCCCGGCATGGCATCAGCTAATACAGGTTCATCTCATAACTATATTCATCAAATCTGTCAGCTGACGCATGAACTTGGCTAAACCTATTCCATGTATTTCTGTGAAAAGAGGGCAGTTTTATGGTCTCCTTAGATAACAATAATTTTTTTCTATTGAAAACAATGTCAACTCAGACCAATTAGACAGGTGTGCCTGTCTGAAGAAACAGCATGGCATCAGCTAATACAGGCTCAGATGAGTCCTTTCCGGAGATAAAAACTGGTCCAAACACCAGCGAATGCATCTTGACCAGCTCCTCATCAGAATGCTCATCACCAACCCGAAATCTAAACCCTCTGTACCCAATGACATTGCAGGCAATGAACGATATGAACCCGAGTCCGATGTACAAGCAAAGCGACCTAGACCCGAATCCGATGTACGGGCAAAGCGACCTAGACCCAAATCCGAAGGACGGGGAAAGCGACATAGACCCGAATCCGAAGTACGGGCAAAGCGACCCCTTCATCAGTCCATATCAGGAAGATGATGAAAACAACATACCTGAAAACCATGGTGCTGCAGACGACGACAACGAGGAAAACCGAATGGCTCCTCATAATGAGATCATTGAACCATACGCCGTTGCGTACATGGAAGAAGGGCGAACGAGCGGTTCTTCTCGGAATAGAGCTGCTACCAACAACAGTGCCCGGATGAACGCAAGAGGACACGACCTGTCCAGGAATGATGCTGACACGTCGGCCGCTGACCGAGATGACGGTAACATTCACAGAAACCAGGTTCCCTCGAATGCGCTCCCTCCAAACCCAGCGGATTGGCGGAACGCCCTGAACCCCAATCCGATGTACGTGCCAAATGTTGCCCAACGAAGAACTTGTGGTAAGATAAGGTCTTTAAAAAGTTAAACCGTCTTGTTCTTTGAAATGAAAAAGAAAGCCTTAGTAATGCCCTAGTCAGAAACGTTGTTTGAATAAGATTATTTTTTGCACAATAATTCACCAAGGTGAAAAAAACCATGCATGTAAATTGTCTTGGTATCAACTGATCAATATAGGATGCCTTTCTTATATCTATGGATTTTTTTTCCAATGATAATTTGTTCTCTCCTGACAATCTTTATGGAGTCATTCACTCTTTCCAACCCTTTGACGTTACTCGTTTATTTTGTCCAGTGTGTACATGTACATACCGCCAGCTGTGCATTGCGGTTGCCATCCTGTTGCTACTGATCTTCGGAGCCTGTTTTGCCGGGTACGGATTCTATTTGCATGATAATCAAGAGGTAAATGATACGCCTTTATTATTGTACGCCAAAAATAGTTACTCAAGCAACTGGATAACAGTTGAAACAGTCAGACGTTTGAGACAGCATCCGCTATCTTTCGTCAGTGACTGAGCGTTTCTGGTAGAAGATAGCGGATGCTGTCTGAAACGTTTTACTGTTTCAAATTTTATCCAGTTGCTTGAGTAACCATTTTTGGCGTATCTTATTACCTTACCTGGATGTCTAACCTTCATCAGCGCCTTTATTATTGGCTTATTGCCAGCGCTAGGTTCTTTCTTACTCTTCCTATGTTTATCTTATACTCTGTAAACCGACTGTTTTCCGCCGAAACAGGGTTTTTATTTATGTCTTTCAAACTACAAAGCGACAAGCTTTTTATTTATCAGATTTTTAGATTGTTTAAAAAAAAAGTTTTTTCACAGTCATGACAGAAACGTTTGACTTATTAAAAAACGACAAGATCTTTGTCACCTTCGCTTTACTATGGCAACCTGACGGCTAACTGACTAAGAATGACCACTATTCAAGAATTCCTGACTATTCCTAGCCTCCACCAGGCTCCATAGGTCCCTGGAAAAATTGTAGAAATTGGTTCAATAGACGTATAACTTGCCCGAGTTAGTCATATATAGAAGTTACAGTCTGCGACCAGTGGATGGGATATTGGACCCTCTATCCATACCCGGTCCCATTAGCATACTATTCACTCTATTAAGCCAATTTCTACTATTTTTCCAGCCATCCACGGGGCCTGGTAGAGGCTATACTATTCCAGTGGGAAGACGATATTTTCGACAAGTAACATATGCAGCTAGGTGGTTACATTGAATCAATATTCTGCCATAGGTGAGGAAAGTCCACGGTGAAGAACAAGCGGACATATTGTCATCTAGCAGCTCACACGATGTCAGCCTACTACCAACGTCTAGCAGCCCACATGGTGATACACTGTCACCAAAGTCTGCCACACTGCCATCAACATCTGACAGCTTACATGGTGTTACGCTGCAATCAACAACTAGCAGATCACACGATGCCACGCTGCTACCAACAACTAGCAGCTCACACGGTACCACGGTGCTACCAACGTCTAGTGGTTGGAGCAAGAAGAGAGGTAAGTGATAAAATTGTGTAAATGTTAATTTAGCCACTACCATAGTGTCAAATGTCAACCCAATCGATTGAAAAATCAGACACTTACAAAACCACTTACAAAACCCTTACTTTTTGACTCGCGCTCGTATTTGGTTTCCAATAGTGAGATTCAGTACGATGAAAATGTAATCACTTACTGCAGGAACCCCTGGCGGAAACCTGAAGTCAGTGACCATCTATGGCGGGGAAGGCCCTGGACATCTTAGTCGAGGCTTAGGAGTGGCCGTGTCCTCTGACGGTGAGTTATTTGTCACAGTGGCTGATTATGCACTGGAAGACGATAACAGCGTTAACCGAGTCCAGGTCTTCAGCATGACAGGAGAATTCCTTCGCACGATACCAACGGTAGTGCCATCTGGAACTGAAAGAAAAACGATGTCTCCTACCGGTGTTGCCATTGACGGAATGGGCTATTTGTGGGTAATCGGAGTGACCGTGCACGGTGAACATGGCGATCAGTTTAAGCCGCATGCAGTACAATACGACAGACTGGACGGACGGCCAGTTACCTCGCTCGACATACAATTGAAATCAACCGAATTTCCGGATCAGGAACCTGCCATTGCTGTGGATCTGCAGACTAGCAAGATCATCGTGGCTGTCTACAATGAGATTTTGCTGTTCCTACCAAGCGGCACGCTTTATCAGAGTTTTGTATTTCGTGAGGTTTCTGACGTGCTCTACCTGACTGCTAAGAACGGGAACATCTTTGTTACGCACCATGGAGGTGCCAGTGCGTACGATCACTCTGGACATCACCTCTTCTCATTCGACGGCAATGCCAATGAAAGAGGTGATGGGCAAACGCTGTTTGCCACCGGTATTTGCAAGGGCACCTCGGGTAACATCGTTGTGGTGAACTCGGGATACAGCAGGGTTGACATGTTCACAAGCCGGGGGGAATTTGTTCGCACCGTCGTGGAGATTGATGGTGGTCCAGGTGCCATTGCTCTAGGCCCAGATGGACAGTTGGTGGTGACTCACGGAGACGCCGAAGTAACTATCATTTCCTGGGAAAATGGTGTTTCCGTAAGGTAGTAGCAGTACCCGTTGAAGAAATCCATCAGCCACGTGTAATAACAGTTACAAGAATATTCCTCAAACAGTGACTTAAAAAGAAAGGTAGCGAAATACGCACCTCCAAATTTTTGACGTCTTGACATATGGTGTCTCCGTAAGGTCGTAGCAGTACCCATATGGTGTCTCCGTAAGGTTGTAGCAGTACCCAAATGTTGTTTCCGTAAGGTTGTAGCAGTACCCATATGGTGTCTCCGTAAGGTTGTAGCAGTACCCATACGTTATTTCCGTAAGGTTGTAGCAGTACCCAAATGTTGTTTCCGTAAGGTTGTAGCAGTACCCATATGGTGTCTCCGTAAGGTTGTAGCAGTACCCATACGTTATTTCCGTAAGGTTGTAGCAGTACCCAAATGTTGTTTCCGTAAGGTTGTAGCAGTACCCATATGGTGTCTCCGTAAGGTTGTAGCAGTACCCATATGGTGTCTCCGTAAGGTTGTAGCAGTACCCATATGTTGTTTCCTTAAGATTGTAGCAGTACCAACATGTTGTTTCCGTAAGGTAGTAGCAGTGCCCATATGTTGTTTCCGTAAGGTAGTAGCAGTGCCCATATGTTGTTTCCGTAAGGTAGTAGCAGTACCCATATGTTGTTTCCGTAAGGTAGTAGCAGTACCCATATGTTGTTTCCGTAAGGTAGTAGCAGTACCCATATGTTGTTTCCGTAAGGTAGTAGCAGTACCCATATGCTGTTTCCGTAAGGTAGTAGCAGTACCCATATGTTGTTTTAAGATACCTGACTGACGCCGCACCCTAGTTGTTCCTAGTCAGAGAATGACATACGTCGCTGATCATCAGCGAAACAAAAACGGCAACAATTTTGCAACATAATTGAGGCATATTTCCGCCTTTTCGTAAACGGTATGGTGTTTTGTTGATTTAGTGTTTGACATCCTTTATCTTTTCGTTGTAATGCTCGATGTGCAATAATATATATGTTTATTTTAATGATACGTAAATCGTGCTGTAAATTCAAGACATACGCCAAATTATAATCGACTCCAAATTCAAACCAAAGGTTAATCTTTCGTTTTCACCCTAAGCATCTCGATCATGATTTCACTGATTCAAATCACATCAAATCAGTTCATTGGTCTTACTGAAATTGGCTTAAAGTTCAGCGAAGATCTTTTTTTCAACACTTTGCCTTATGCTGTGCTGTGTGGAGGTTTGCAAACGTAACGTGAAAACTAGCAGGGACTGCTTCGGCGGAATGCCTTTTAGGTATAATTGCATTTTATTCTTACGAGAGGATTTTAGTCCTGTGGTGTATTGAATTAATGTACAATCTATGTTGGTATACCTTACGAAACTAAAGCTGCGCCAAATTAATTTTTGATAACTTATGAATTATTCAACATCTTCATTGGGTTGAAAATTGTTAAAAATGATAGCTCCATGTTGTTTGACAGTGTCGTTGAAACCTGCACACTAGTACCATTGTTGGCGAGTTACTCTGTCCAGAGACTGTATGATATTTGCAACTGATGACAGAGCCCAGCGTTGATTAGGCAAAAGTGTGTAAACATGACGAGTCTCAGTTATATTGCAACTTCTTGCAACTTGCAAGTATTGTGCACGTAGCACTGAAATGAATATCCTGTTACGTCTTATTTTATCTATTTCGTTTTAAATGTGATTCAGACTGCTGATTTATGCTCTGTTTGATATCTACTTCAAGTTTGTAAATAGCGAGTATGTAATTATAAGGTCCGGTGCATTAACAGTTTTTCAATGAAATTGATGTAACTTAATGTAACGTGATTTGGATTCTTGTGTATTACACGACTACCTTTGTCTGCATGCACATGTCATGATTATGCCACTTCATGTACGGCGAGTCGTGACATATCTCAGGTGTTTATGAGTTTTAAAGTTGGCTTGAGACTTGAACAGTTTAGCTCATTTTAGGTCTTACGACGTGTAAAAAAATGTTTGAAAGTAGTTCCATGGCATTTTGGATACTGTAGGGATCGTTGTTTCTAATCCGCAGTGTACTCAAAAGTGTACACAAAAGATCCAGGTCTATAGTAAGACATTTACAGTGTATAGTAAAATATCTATTTAAGATTGGTGTAATTAAGTGATTAATTCGTAGCGGTGATCACTCCGGCTATCATGTTAATGATAAAGTGATTGTAGCTGAGGAAGATTTGACAATATTCAACCATGGATATGGGAGATTCTTTGTACACAACCAGGTATTAATCTCACCTGCTAACGTTTCGGTGTCTATCAGACACCTTCTTCAGAGCTTCTGACTGGAGTACTTCTTCTCACCGCTATTAGTAGTCGATGAGAACACTGTCCCAAATATGGCTAAGTGTTCTCACCGCAAAAGCGCCACCTACATCGGCTACTTATAGCGGTGAGAAGCAGTACTCCAGTCAGAAGCTCTGAAGAAGGTGTCTGATAGACACCGAAACGTTAGCAAGTGAGATTAATACCTGGTCGTGTACAAAGAATCTCCCATATCCTATTTTCTACCAACCTGATGAAATCATTTTCGGAAATATTCAACCTTGATTTTGTAATATTAGTAGCACAGCTTCAACTCGTTAGAGTGAGAATGATGATGATGATGATAGTTGTGGTGCTTGTTTATACTCATTGAAGATTCTTATGTTGTATTATTGTAAAACCTTAAGGTTGCGGTCAAAGTGTGGATATAAGATACTGATTTCCAACAGCGTTGTTACATGTAGTAACTGGGATCACAAAATAAAGATTGACACTTTGAAAAAAAAGAAGTTTCTTATGTTGCGTATTATGAACGAATAGATGTCTTTATATATATACATATATGTTGCCTTATAAACTATACTAAATATTAATCGTCTGTTCATAAGGCAACAGTGTGGTTGGTTGTTCATTGTTTATTTTGCACATAATAAGTCAATACAATGTAACATAGTATAGATATAGTAAAGATAATAATGCAACTGAAGTTTAAAGGGGGCTGAAGTTTAAAGCTTATATGATGGCCAAGCAACGAACTAAAATTACAGTCCTTATCAAAAACAATTGAATTAAATGTTATTATGTATTACATAAGGGAAATATATATCAGCTCAAATAGTGAAATCAAACAAAAGTGAACTAAGGATAGACATAATGATTGGAGCATCATGAACACAAAAGTAAAGTTTCATAAAACACCGTGGCTTAACACAAATTGAGAGTAAAGCATATTCGTTTAATACCAAGACAATAAGGTTGTAATATCTATAGTTCAAGTAACCAAATTTGATATGAGGTATAGATTTAACTTAGTCATAACAGAATTAAAACAAGTGCTAAAATACAACTGACTTCACACAAAAATAGTACAAAAGGAAACGCAAACGAGTCAGGTAGATGTAGATTATCGGGTTATCTATAAAACATGCTTTGTTGCGGCTTTCGAATATGGCAAAGGACTTGCTAATGCTGTTCCAAGTCCACTGGCCCCTGTACATGATTGTAGATTGTTGTTGGTTTGATCTGTGTTGTAGCTGTCTATGTTTGTGTTGAATTAAAACAGAACTGTAGTGATTAACATGAAGAAAGGGGCATCAATTCTTGTATATTAACAGGCCAGTTTGCAGCACTGCGAATTTCAAAATTGGGAAAATACGAAATTTATTTTTCCATGCCTTACCATTAACGCATTAAAACAAACTTGGTATGGTAAGCTAAGTTATAAATGTTATCACGTGCAGATTGATTTGGTTAGCGTAACTAAATGAAGGCAAAAACTAGAATAGCGACCCCAAGCAGCAGATGATAGGGCCACATTTTATAGATAGCAGCTTCAGCACCAGAGACAGCACCTGGCGTACACCCCCCCCTCTGTTGGTGGTTCCTCCACATCCGTTAGCTTCATGCCTCTTACAAACACCACTGGAGGCTCTGGAGGGGTTTCTGGTATCACAAGACGGTTGATTGCCCCTTGCATTTCCTCAACATAAGCAACAACTGGAGCAAATTGGCTTGCAGGCCCTTTAAGAAGTACACTGTTAACAGGACTTAGCGGAAGTATTACCCCGTGGCCAATCAGACCTACTTTAAAGCGAAGGGTATCGTCCGTTGAGTTGAGATAGACGGTGAGATTACCGAATATGGAGTTACCGAACGTGCCCTCGTAGTCTCGTTTGTCTCGCGGGAAGTCGCGAGAAGGTGCGGGAGGCATGGTGACGTCGGTGACTGGGTCCTTGGCCCAGGGTTGCGGGAAGCTGCAGGCGGTGGTGGTGTTCAGCCATGGGTCCAGACCTGCGAAATTTGATGTGCAATTTAACAACGTATAATTTTGTAAGAAGTGCAATTGTTTCACATGTATAATATATGTATGACTGTGATGTAACAATGGGCGCAATTCAGCCTAACGTAACATGACCTATTTATTTGCGCGAGTAGTTAACGTCCAGATTGGGTCATGTGCACATGTCGCGGTGTATTATGCCAAAGCCTGTTTTCATGAGAAACAAAGAACGTCATAAGTATGATCCTCAGCCATCTCTCTCTTTTATACAAAACATTTAAAAGGGTTTACGTCCAGCGACATAACAGAATAAACTCCTGAACCAGTAACAACAAGTTGCACGGAAGCGTCATGCATGACGCATTTCATATGTAATTCGACACCGCGTATTCCATCATATTTTTCTAACTTACACGATAGCTAGTATCTTTTAAACGTAGCTGACGTTAAACCTTTCTTTGATATGCAGACTATCCATGGTGATTCGAAGTTTGAAACTCTTGCTTGTTTTAGGAATGTTTGATACAACCTAGCGACCCCCGCTCAGATGATACATTTTTGTACGGCATAACATCATGGCCATGCGTTTATCACGTGAACGCCACGTGTTGCTGATTTCGGGGAAATTCACAATACACAAATTGTCTTGTTCCATCGCGTCGGGCAAGCGGAGGGACAAACATAGTGACTTTACTGTCATTTGTCTGTAGACTACTTTCGACAGTTACTGTGCATTTTTCCCGGTCTATGTTCTTCAAGCATAGCACTAGAAGGGAAAATACTGAGGTGGACGATAAAGGGTAAGCCTAGCACAATTCTACACCATATACCCCAGTATAAATACATGCTCGCACGGCGTTAAACAGGCGGAGAAAAACTTACAGACCATGCATTTTCTTGTTAGAAGAGCTGATATTTCTACCCATGGGTTAAACATTTGGCTCTATCCACGCGGTTTTAGAATAAATAACGTTTTGAATAAATCGGACGTAAACTGGTCATGTTACGTTACATGCTGCCATGTCTGTTGAATAATAAAACCATTTTTGATTTATTGATTTATCGATTGATTGGTTAATCATGTTTCAAGTAAGATACGCTATCAGACAGTTTCGTGTAAATTCTCGCCAAAATGGCGGTCATACGTTGCATCGGGAACGAAAAGGACTCGAAGAGGATTGATTGAGGTAATAAAGGTAACAAACAGCAACAAAGATTGAAATACTATCAATTGGGAAGACATACGAAAAATTACGTTTTGTAAGACGTTCTCCTCCCATCTTTGTCAAAAATCCTTCCATTCGTTATGGATTCTGTGTAAGTACATTGCAATCGAGAAGTTTGAAAAAAATCCATTAAGAAATTTGAATGAATGTGTCACTAAATAGGCAGAGAAAAATTTTGTGTTTCCATTCTTTTTTGTTGCATCACCACAATTAACCCTGTTAATAACGAGCAACTTGCCACTTGACCAGAGATAGTTATATTTACAGGTACATTTCCAGACTCACCCAACAACATGTCTGCAACACGATAGTGTATGATGCTGTTGACGTCTTTGACGAAGTCCGGAACGGCTGGGCCGTTGAACGCGGTGAACACACCCCCTGATACGTCCGGATATAACGACATCAGCGACCCAAAGCCCATGAACCCCCCGCTACGATACATCCTCCTGTACCCTGAAAGACCGACGAGGCCATGTTGATTTGATTATATATGAATGACATCCTCGCGCGCATCAATTTTCATACTGTCAATCGTAAAACGCAGCTCCAAAATGAGAAAGTACATGCTGTAAATTGCAAAAATACTTCGGAAAACGGATACTAATGTCGTCGAATGCCTATGTCAATTCTAGAGCCAAAGAAGAAATCTTGAAAGAACAATCAAGAATCTATATGTCGGTATCCTGATGATAGACTTCGTTTGTTCTAGACAATTGAATAGTGACCATCAGTATACGTAGCATAACGAACATAGTGCGTATCCTTGCCTCTGTAGTCGCCAAGTGCTACACCGAACCCCTCTCCGTTGTTCATAACTCCCACCGGATACTGTGGCCGGAAGATTTCCCTATCAGGCTGGTAAGGTTTGAAGAACTGCAGCGTGTGCGCCTCTCTGATCAGTTCTTCTGGCACCAGGGTTCGGCCGTCCGGGCCCTTTCCCCCGCCCAGGTGCAGCTGCATGTACCGGGCCATGTCCACCGCGTTAGAGGCCACGCCTCCCGAAGGAGCAAGCAGCTTCGTGATTCTGAGGATTGGGATAAAACAACATCATCCATAGCACCAGAGCACGTACAGGACAAAGGATATGAAAACCGAAAGTTCTGCTGCAGAATCAAGGGCACATACCAGTGGGCCCAAAATCCTTGACCTTTGTCTTCCAAAGATCTACCCACATACCAAATATCATCATAATCCATCCAGATCAAGTTTTTTTTAGTTATGCTGACTACAAAATACGGAAACGCAGACACACAGACACACACACATACATAAACACACACATAAACACACACACACACGCGCGAGCGCACGCACACACACACACACACACTCGCACACACGCACATACGCACGCACGCACACTCACACGCGCGCACCACACACACAAACAGACCAAAAACTATACCTCCATTTTTCACGTCGTTAATCATAGTCGGGAGACCTCATACCTCTAGGAAATATTTCAATTATACAAATGACTTCAACATTTGCGCAATCTATGCAGAGTTATGTACACCTTTCACTAACTTACACATGTCATGAATATGAAATTCCTATCATTCATGACATTTTCATATCACAAACTAGAGTTCCACGACCTCATACCTTCGCCGACTGATGTTAGCCTTTTCGAGTGAATGCTTATCACTCAGTATGTAAATAAGGTCCTCGATTGCATGAATTTCAAGTGATCCTTTTCTCTACACAAAACACAGCATTAAAGTAAAATCTTAGAAAAGAGGGCCATTGTAGCATTTCCTCATTTATTATGTAAATGAGGCCATCATGATTTATGTCTGATAACGTCCACATTTGATTATCTCCCAAACGCCACAAGAATGAAATCCCATCATTAACCACTCTGGAATTATAGTATTTTGTCATAAATTATGCACATTAGGTATTCGTTTGCATAATTGATATCTATCAATATTCCTCTCTTTCTCGGTTACATGTCACGTGTTTGACTACAATGGAATGCAAGGGTTTGTATACTTTTTCACATCACAGATCCTGATTTGCATGATTCTTATACGATCATGTAAATCATCACTCAAACTATGTACATCCCTACAAATCATGACGATCCGTCATCACCTTCTTGAGTTACTAGTATTCTCTTTCAAAGTTTAAAACAAACCCATACCTATACCTACACGAGTTCTCCCAAGAGTTATAAAAATAATCACTGTAAGAATATTTTTGCTTAATTGGTATCATAACTTTTATCTTTACTACAGAAAATAAGGCAATTTGTTGGCAATGTATTTGCTTCAATTATGCCCATATTTTCATAGTCGACATATCAATCAGTTTTTATCAAACCTATACCTTCCAACAGGGAGAGCGTTAGATCGTAAGCCCGTGTGACCTCCCTGACCCCAAAACAGAGCCCTGCACCAGGCAAGTAAAGTATCACATGTGTCCTCCAGGGACGTCTCACAGGGAGCCTGCTCCGGTAAACTAGGTCACCTGTCAGTGCAATTTAACCTGAATAAATAGACTTAAAAATAGCAAATTGAAAGGGAATTGTAGACATTTCCTTATAAATTATGTAAATGAGGCCTTGTCATGCATGATTTTTGTCTGATATTGTTCACCTTTACTTAGCTTCCTAATGATACAAGAATGAAATTCCAATCATTATCTCCATGAAAAAATGGAGATATTGTTTTTGGTGTGTTTGTGTGTGTGTGTTTGTGTGTGTGTGTGTGTGTGTGTGTGTGTGTGTGTGTGTGTGTGTGTGTGTGTGTGTGTGTGTGTTTGTGTTTCTGGACTATTGTAGTCAGCATAACTCAAGAACCTCTGGATGGATTACGATGATATTTGGTATGTGGGCAGGTGTTGTGAAGCCGAAATTCAAGGTCGATTTTGGGCCCCCTGGTATGTGACCTTGGTACTGCAGCAGAACTTCCGTTTTTGTATCTTTTGACCTGGACGTGCTGTGGTCTTGATTTTTGGATGGCAGATAGCGTGTGATGCAATAAATAAAGTGGTGTAGGTTTGGGCCCCCTAGCAGCTTGCTCTAGAACTGCAGTGGCGTTATTGTGAAAATCTTCTAAGGAGAATAACTGAACAAAGGGACAACGGGTTTCCATCATATTTAGTATGCAGGTAGCATAGACATAGATGTACACAGTGATGTGCAAATTATGCTTATCGACACTTAATTTGCATAACTAATTAGGAAAATCTATATTTGCAGTATTTACCATTATAAGACTCAAATACATGTAACAAATGTGGTTTATGGGAGGTGGAGCATCAGCAGATACCAATTATGCAAATGAATTCATAACTTGCATAATTAATGCAAAAGTGCCATTATTCATCCAAGTGGAAAATGATAGGACTGACAATATTGCATCATGTCTAAGTTAGATAAAGGTGTTTATGACCAAGCATATATTATGTAAATGTGTAAGTCATTTGCATAAAAAGAATAGTTCATGGAGATATGAGGTCGCGGAACTCTTGTTTACTATTGTGGTATTTTCAATTAGTATTTTCTCATTAATTATGCAACATTGGTAGCTATTAGCATTATTGGTATCTATCGATACCTCTCTCTTTTTCAGCTATATATGTCACATGTTTGAGAGTCCTATTTTGAAAGGCAGCAGATTTATAAACTTTCCTTGCTAATTATGCAAATTAGCTCCTGATTTGCATAATGAATATTCAATTATGTAAATTATTAATCGAGCTATCTACATACCATAAATCAAGACGATCCGTTGACCATAAGTCTAGTTATTCATGTCCAAAGGTCAAAACAAATAAATTAAAAACACCCGCTGCAGCTCCAAACAAGCCGCTAGAGGGCCCAAACGTGCACAACTTACTTCATGTGGCATGGACTATCTACCACACAAAAATCATGATCGTAGCACTTGCAGAAAATTCGACCTCAAACTTTGAAGCTACACTGCAGTACCCAAAGTACCCGCTAGGAGGCCCATCATCGAACTTGACCTTCCCCTTTTAATAAATCTACCTATTCACTAAATATCATGCACAACCATCAACAGCTTCTCGAGTTATCCTGTCAACAAACAAACACGCATACATAAACAGCCCACTGCAGTACCGCAGGAAAATGCCAGGTGACCCATTTTTGAACTTGAGATTTGTTTTCACAATCTCTACGTACCCACCAAAAATTTTGCAGATCCATCATCAATACGTCGAGTTATGTTGTCTACATACAAACACACTAACAAAAAAAGTCCACTGGAGCACTTTAGGAAAACGCAAGGTTAACCATTTTCGAACTTGACCTTCGTTCCCACAACCGCCACTTACCTACCAAAAATCAGCAAGATCCGTCAAAGTTCTCTCGACTTATGATCTCGACATACATACGGACCCACTTCACAGCTGGCGTAACCGATAACATAACCTTACCGCGAATGCATACATTCCCGGCGAAGGTAACGAGTAAAACACAAACCTGTAAGACTCTCTATTGGCGGCAAGAGAATGTCCATTTTCGCTGTACGTCACGTAGTTCTGTGCAAAATTCGAGAAGTTGCCTTCTTCGAACGCATCTGCGACGAACGTGGTGTCATTCATTCCCAGAGGGAGGAAAATCCTTTCCCGTAACAGCTGTTCGAATGTCTTCCCGGCGAGCCTTTCGGCGACGTGTCCCGCCAGAGAGTAGAGGACGTTGTTGTAGTAGAAAGCCGTGCGGAAGGGACGGACCTCGGAGAAGTGACGGACCCTCCTGATGAATGAATAAATGGTTTATTAATTAATTTTCGATTGTAAACTCCGAGTACGATATAGAAAGAAATGTTCTTTTCAAATGTATTAATGAGAAATCCCCATAGTTTGAATATTCAAACGCAACGGATAAATTCATATTTCTGTTGCGTCTAGATAACCCTTGTATAAGAAACGTGATCTGTTCATACATCTACACATGTACAAAGAAGCGAGAAGAAGTTGACTTTACTAGATTAGCTTTGCTTATCACTTTCTTCTACCATGTATGTTTACACAATGTACTGTACATATTTCACTGTATATGTCACTTAGATGTTAGTTAGGTTTATGTTAAACGACCTGTATCTAGCCCCTCGGGGCACGAACACACAATAAAGGTCTTCATTCATTAATGATATTGTGTAACATGGCAGCTTAAAACTGAATGCCGCACACTGTACAGTATCTTATAAAACACAAGGAACATACAGTTGACGTCTTGGACATTATAAAAACAATTATTAAAAATACATTATCTTGCAATACAGATCGAACTAAACGGTAATTGAAGAAAACTAGTCTATTCCCACTGTGATTATTTGTTCTTAAGTAAACAAATTAAATAAGGCATTGGGTATTTCATGTAGCGGTTTGTTCTTCACTTAATATTTTTTTTTAGTTTCTTGCAGTTTCTAGTATTTCTGCCGTGGAGTTCCCCTACTTTAGGCGGCATGAGTGTATGTAGACACACACACAACAAAGTCTCAAACTAAGTCGGTTCTGCAGCAACAAAAACAGCTGATAGGGGGCGCAATACTAGACCAACTTCTCCCCGAAACCGATAGCTATATGCCAACCAGAACACGTGACCATAGCTTGTCCAGAAGAAAATATGCATAAATTCCCTTTTCGTTGGACTGGGGGAATTTTCAGTATTAATATACTGGCTGGGAGTCGGTCAGTCGGTAGCCAATAAGTCGTGAGATATTTGCAAGCGAGTCATTGACAAGTAGTCGTGAAATGGTTGAAACGTAGACGTCAAGGAATTCAGTCATGGCTTACTTCTGGGCCAGTGCAGTCCAGGAGAGATAACCTCCTTTGACAATAATTCGTTGCGTTACATACATCAGTCATTTCGTCTTAGACGGGAAGTAAATTTCTTGTGTTTTTCTAGTATTACTTGCTGCTGTGGCTTAAATAATCAAAAGAATCCGAAGTACCTTGCCAGCTCCGCCCTGTCTATGTCCATCCCAAACTGTAGTAAGCCCGCCGGAAACCTCTGAAGCCCCGTCCTGTGGGCAAGGACGTCGCGCAGAGTTGTTCTCTTCGTGAGAAATTCGTCTTGAAACCTGAAATCAGGCCCCAGTACGTCGACTATCGGCGTGTCCCATGTGACGTCATCTCTCTCAGCAAGGATGCTGGCTAAAAGGGTGGCCGTGAAGGACTTGGAAATGGACGCGACACCGAAGAGAGTCCTGTTGTCGACCGGGAGACCTTGGTTCAAGTCCCGTTTGCCGTACCCCTTGGAAAAAACGACATCACCGTTTTTCACGACTGAAACGGTTAGGCCTACAGGTTGTCTAGCCTCGCACGCCATGACTGTTTGAACAAAACTGTCCAAACCGACTAGGTCTTGCTCCAATGTTGCTGTGGCCGCCGATAAAAGGACCACAAGAAGTACAGAAGAAAGGACAAGGTTCGCCATAGTTCTACAGCACCGCAGCTACTATAACCAGTGTAACGACACCTGACAACTGTGAGAGAATGTCCAGCTCAGTTCCCCCTCGATGTCATTTGTTTATCTGACAGTGTCTGTAAAAAATAGCATGTCAATCTTTTTAAATCAACAATCTTGTCTTACGCTAGCCAGTGAATAAGAAAGGATTGGAGGATTTTTCATACCACCTTCAAAGACTTACCTATATGTACACGGCATGAAACCAGGGAGTCTTCTAGTTGCAGCCACAATTTATTAGAAAACTGGAGACATCAGAACAGGTTAGAAAACAGTGCGTGCAAAGAAAATAACATAGGGCAATGTGAACTTTGTGGCCGTGGCTAGCTAGATAGGGCCTGCATCATTTCATGTAACACCGGTACGTACCAACAGAAGAGACATAAACATATACAGAACTGTATCAGGACGCGACGTGCTGTTCTTAGCGCAGCGAGATCCCAAATGTGTCACATATCCGCCGTTACAACATGGATGCCAGTGTGGCTAGTTGGTGAAAATACTCTTATCAGTCGTCCAGGAAATCGTGACCTGGTCAGCGAAAGGCAAGGGAAAATATACTAAAGAATGCTTAGTAGATTATCGAGATGGTACCGAAATGATACATTTTCGTTTTTTAAGGTAGACTAAGAAGATTCTATTATCAACTCACGCACTGGTCTTGGACGGGTTGTCTTTTTTCTACTTCTTCTCCCGGTAATGTCCAGCGGCCGAAAAATCGGCCATCACAGAAATGTCCTTTTCACTGGTTGTCAGAAAAAAATCACATTTCTTTCAAACCATTTTGTGACGGTTTTAAGATGGCGACAATTAGATTTTACAGTTTGTCGAGTCGGATTCTAAAAGTGTGTGAATATGCAACTACCGGGTACTTTCCACCATGTAACTACATTTCGGGGTGAGGAGGCTGCAGTTCAGTGGACATCCGCTAGACGTCACTTCGAACCTGTTGTCAACCACATATAAACCAATTGCCTTGTAGATGCTTGGAGGCAAAACTTGATCCACCGTTCATACTTCTCCAGTGCTCCCTGATACAAGTTTCACGACCACATAAAGCTATACACCTTACAACAAGAAAGGAAAATACTCAAAACGACATCGCTATTGAATTACATTAGCCTGGATCAATCTATTCGTGTAATGTGGTAAATGAACGGGGTGCAGAGTACGAGTAACTGTAACGACACATCTTGTTTCCAAACCGTTTAGCACTGCGCGTCAAGCAAACTTCACCGTCAAGCAAACTTGCAGTAGTGTCGGGCACTCTGGAATATTCGCCTCCTACTTAAACTGTTGTCTGAATGCTGTAAATGAAATATAATATACAAATGTTTCACTTTATCTAGTAAAATTGTATTCTTAACTTCAAACTAGATACTCTGATAGATATCTAAAATTACAGTTTACATTGGATATTTGAGTTTTCTTTTTACACAACATGGCACGAAAAGTGGATTTTACCAAGGCGGTAAGTGCCCGGTAAGTCCGACAATAATAATAACATTTATTTTACATTCATGCCCTAACACGGGCTAAGTACAGGCATACAGATACAAAATACATGGTAACGTTCATATAATGACACTGACAGGATTTCTAATACTAATCTAAAACAATGGTTCTAAAGCTACTCTAATTCATAAGCTCGGCTTCTTCTCGTCTCTTTGTGATGTTAAGAATACCAGATTAACCTGGTATTATTGGTCGTTATAGGTAAGTACCAATACCAGACTTACCTGGCATTTATCACTATAGTAAATCCCTGTTTTGGTACAGTACACCAACCAGTGACTTCTTACCTGCTGACGCTGGTTGTGTAAAAAGAAAACGTCTATGTTCTACCAACCTCAAGAAATTATTTTCGGTACAGTTTACATTATCTTTCGTAGTTTAGCCCAAAGGTCAACGTTCGTTCGTACACAAATTTCTTTCCCACGCGGACCTAAAGCAAACCACTTCAGAACCAGTTTTTGCTGTAACATCGCCCCATACGGCAAGCTCCCCCTCAGCTCAGCTACAGGTGAATTGTACAGCAAACCTTCTCAAACAGGTAAGGCGCTACGTTTTACTCAAAGTGTTCCCCGCGGAGTCAAATCGTCTCTGGCTCGTGTCCAAAATTTTCTGCATGAAATGACGTCATTTGTTTGCGGACTATCCACAGTAACTCGAGTTAGCAGACTACGAACCTACAATGTGCGATATATACTGGTACCCTCCCTCCCACCCTAAACCTACGAGCGAACAAATTTGGTTCTTGTACTTTTGATAGCATACAGTATCATCTTGACTTAGTCTTCTATCGAACCATCCTAAAACTGTCTTCATGCCATCAACACATCGGTTCAGAGTTGTGGTTTGAAACCTTTTTACTCGAGTTCTTCCATTAGTCACTGACGAAAGCTTGAAGGCAGTGGAACCTGTTCATGTCTAGCCTGGATACCAGACCTTTCGCGCGATGCGATGATAAGCCTTTTTGGCCGGGGAAGACCTGGTAGTAGGGATAGAGTTAGCACCCGGGCGCGCTTGGCAGCCGAACCCTGATATCAATCGCGCTAGCGATAATTAGTGGGCCGTGTGCTATCTGTGGCGGCGGCGTGAGTTGCTTCCCCGGCCGAAGGATTAGCGCCAGGAGCGCGGTGGTCTGGCACCCAGGCTAGTTCATGTCTGAAACTGTTTCAAAATTGTATGCAGTTGCTTTCAACGTCACTATCATTTGGTGTGTCTTATTACCTGGATGTCTAACCTCAATCAACATAATGCTAAAAAATTTAATTTCTCAATTTTCCAATTAAAAGTACACAAATTCTATCTCTATTCATATTTCGTCTCTCCATATTATATGGTAAAAAAACAGCAAATAGTATATTCATTCACCAATCATAATTGAATTTAGTTGTTAAGGTCGATTGAAAGGCAAAAGCAAAATGGGACGAAACATAAATATGAATTTAAGGGACTTGATTAAAGTGAATTTTCGTCCAATTCTCTGTCATTACACTCATGGTAAAAACTACCATCATATTTTGCTGTGTCACACCAGCTTGTGACACCTACATCTCATAATTCCGCGTAGTCTCGCGAGACTATACTGTTATTCTCGCGAGATTTTCTTGTTTTCCTCGCGAGAATTCGTTGTTTTCCTCGCGAAACTGTTGTTCTTTTTCAGCAACACACTTTACAGTTTACATATTCCCACGGATCTATCAAGGGTCTTGTTTTTCTACATGGTGCTCTAATGAAAACAGAGTTTAGGGTGTCAGTGCCTCGCGAAAACAATTCTCAACAATGTCGCAAATGTCGGAAACAAAACACAATTTCGAAGCAAATTACTTGTATGTGTTTGAGGTTTAACTTTTTTTTACAGTAGGTGTCTCAGGGCGAGTGCCAGTGTTAAGTCGACGGCTATCAACTGAAGTTTATTAACATTTTTACCAAACATTGTGCCTGGCTGAATTCGCGAGCCGTAGCGAAGCCGCTTTGTACAACTACGTAACGAAGAAAGCGTCATGCTTCGTCCTCAGTCTGAGCTCGCCCGTTACTAAAAGAATTACACTATCAAAGAGGTTGAACATCCTTGGTATTAGAGACCTCCCATGGATGTATTTTCATTCAGAGTTTTCTCGTCTCTTGCAGTAACCATCATGTGGCGTCATCTGGTTGCCTGCGCTGTCATGGTGTCTATGGCTGCGGGGCTCTGCGAGATTTGGGAGGACTACAAGGAGTGTTTCGGTATGAGATACCCTTACGCCATGTTGATTTGATTATATGGATGATATCATGTTTAAGTATTCATATACTTGTACGTAGGTTAATCATTTTGTATCCCATTGTTTGCTGTTTGTATGTATAGTTGTCGCTGTACTTTTGTTGTGTCAATAAAGATTCCTTTTTGTATTATCTGGGAACCCCGAAACTGATTCGAGCGTCCAAAAAATGTTTTGGAAAAAAATCTGCCTTCACTATGAAATCTAGTAGGCGGTAGGGAATGATGGACAAAAGTAAACACACAGAGTATATACCGTATCATAAGTTCTTCTTTTTTTTCTTCACATTTTCTTCTTTTACTTTGAAATTTGCTTAGGCATACATTACTATCCGTTTTCCGATTTTCTTTCAGTTAACGGCATATAGTTGCTATATTGCAGCTGCTTTGTACGATTTATAGTGTGGTCTAAAACTTGGAGGGGGGAGACGAAAATTGATGTGCGCGGATGTCATCCATATAATCAAATCAACATGGCATTACATAGAACCACTACGTATTAGGCATATTCGTGGTGTATATGAACATAACACGGTTTAGAAAAATATACATGTGCATTTAATGTAATATGGACGACATAGAAAATATGGCGATTAGATATGAACGTATTTTGGAGTCCAGGCAGCAAAGAACATAATGTACTGTCCATGTTGGTATACCACTTTTTGAGTTGAATGTTCCGCAGAACCACCGAAAAAAAACACCCAGACATCCTCGCAATCTCATAACCCCACTTGTTGTCTTTACGTCCACTCGCTTCGATTAATGTGCATCTACTTTCCACAAATGCCAAAACTTTTGGTCGCATTGACATTGTGACTGTATTCGATTCTGATTTGATAAATTTAAAAGTTCTGAAAAGGTAAGGAAGTAAATAAACTGAAACTGAAACGTGTATATCATACGTTAAAGTGAAACTTCCACTGGTCGTGACAGAGGTGACAAAATGCAATGTACAGTACTTACAGGTTCACTGTGCCAGGGACTTCTTTTCCGTATCTCTTTTTGACAAGTATGATAAACAGTGGACCGCAGCTCAAAGCGTGCATGTCAGGTGAGCGACAACGGCCCGGATTCGAACTTACGACCTCTTTGTCTAAACCCATTGTCACCAACCACTCGAATACGCAGGCTACCACAATGTGTGCGTGTGTCCCGTCACCTGTCTCTTTCCTGATAGATAGACATGTATCTTGACACAGGTATGTCATTTGAAGAAGAGGAGGAGGGCTGGAGGAAAGCCGTCTTTGAGAAGAACAAGAAGCGCATCGAGACGCACAACGCCGAGGCGGATCTCGGGAAGCACACCTACTGGCTGGGCATCAACCACTTCACACATATGGTAGGGTCACAGGTCAACCACTTTCACTGACTGTGTGTACATGTGTTTGTCTATGTGTGTGTTTCTTTATGTGTGTGTGTGTGTGTGAGTGTGTGTGTGTGAGTGTGTGTGTGTGTGTGTGCATGCGTGCGCGCGCGCGCGCGTGTGTGTGTTTGTGTATGTGTCCCTAACGACTATCACTGAGATGGCTATTGATCCAGTATTTAAATTACGTCGGTCCCTGAATGTGTGTATGTTTGTGCGCACGCGTGTATGTGTGTGTGTACACACATGCACGGTTTATGCGCGTGTGTGTGTGTGTGGGGGGGGGGGGGTGCGTGTGCATGTGCATGTCTATGTGTGTGTTTGTTTGTGTGTGTGTGTGTGTGTATGTGTGTGTGTGTGTGTGTGTGTAAGAGAGAGTAGGACAGTGTGTGTGTCTTTGTATGTATGTATATGTGCATTTCTAATGCACAACAACAATCTCACATGGTATTCCTGACAACCTCTTTTTTCATAACTTCACAGACCGAAGACGAATTTTCTGCTACAGTCACCGGCGGCTGCCTTCGGGCGGACCGGGACGCCAGGTCGGCTGCCGACGGCGTGCACGAGTTCAACTCCAACTTTGCCGAGCTGCCTGCCGAGGTGGACTGGAGGAATAAGGGATATGTCACTCCAGTAAAGGACCAGGTAAGTAATACGTTGATGAATATTAGACATCCACGTAATAAGATACGCTAAAAATAGTTGCTCAGGCAACTGGATAGAATTTTGAAACAGTCAGACGGTTCAGACAGCATCGTGCTATCTTCAGTCAATGACGAGAGATAGTGGATGCTGTCTGAAACGTCTGACTGTTTCAACATTTTATCCTGTTGCCTGAGAAGCTATTTTGGCGCAGTTAAGTAATAGATTAAACTAGCACAATTAGCAGTTCAATCAATAATAGCACGGCAATAAGCGGTATGTCCAATGAGAGAAGGGCTGCCTGTCTGTCAAATATTTTCATTTTTAGATTTCATCATTTTGTATCTATTCGTGTTACAAAATGTATAAATCGATTTTATTCGTTTTGTCGGGGGTGGGTGGGACTATGGGGTCTGTCCAAATCACGTAACGTTACCTAGAACGTGATACATATACGGTAGATATATTGAAGAGTAGACCTTGTGTGAAAATTGATTAGTTAACAATAAGCCGTAGTCGTTCTTGCTCTCTTTCTGTTTTGTTTGATACCATCTGATTTTTTTTCTCTTTTAGGGTCAATGCGGCTCTTGTTGGGCATTTAGCACGGTGAGAATACTACGTTACTTTCACCTTTCACATTCTCATCATGGGGTTATCTAAGAATTAAGAAGTTCCGGAATTAGTCTGTTTGTCCGGAATTATAGTGCCGCCTACGCCGATGAAGCCATTGATATTTGAATGAGGTGAAGACCATTAAGAATGTTTCAATAGATAACTAAGTCGAGACAAGGTTGCATGCTAAAAAATCAATTAGTTCCTGTAGTTTAAGTACAGGAATTAAATAAATGTTGTTCGTCCGGGGAAGCGGGAGGGCATTATCCCAAGTGCCTGAAAGTTGAAGAATCTAAACCCTCTTCTTACTCAACTAACAAGAGTTCGGATACCTCATCTCTCCAAGAACTATTTTGATTATGCAAATGTCTGGAAACACAGACACAGAGACACACCCAAAACTATATGTCCACTTTACATGGAGTCAATTAACCTTGTAGGAAACACTCATCAATATATGTTATCTATAGTGTCGCCTGTTTTCTGTACGACACAGACCGGTTCTCTGGAGGGTCAGTGGTTCAGTAAGACCGGCAGGTTGGTTCCCCTGAGCGAACAGAACCTGGTGGACTGCTCCGGAGCGTACGGAAACCTCGGCTGTCAGGGCGGGCTGATGGACGACGCCTTCAGCTACATCCGGGACAACGGTGGCGTCGACACGGAGGCGTCTTACCCCTACACAGGAAGGGTAAGGACTCTTCATAGCCATAGACGGTGTATCACTAAAGAATGTCTAGACGTTAAAAATTATTCTAATGAGGGTAAAAGCTCTAGATCCCATACCATACACTCTTGTATCAGGTAGATCTAAGCCTTATAGAACTGTAGTTAAGTACCAGTAACGTAGATGCCATACTTTGCACCTTGTACAATTGTTGTGCGATAAAGTTATATCATCACCAGCATGGTAAATGAATTCGGTCCCAATTTGAACAAAGAGGGGCCACGGCCCCACGCCTGGTAGTTCACGGGGTGTTGAAATTTTGGGCGTGACCCCTACGTGGCCTCGTTGGACACCCTGCGGTTGCCGGGCTATTTTTGGCCCCGGCCGCGATCCCGAATCCAGTCATGATAAATTGAACGCGAGACCCGGAAACAAATAGTGATAAAGGAACATGCATGCCAGGGACTAGAATATTAACTTACATTTAATGATACAATGCATAGATATATATCGTGGGCGAGCGATTGTCTGAATGCATACGTATGATTCCATTTTCTGTTATGATATTCTTTTCAACTATAATGATTTTATTTCAATCCGACAGAATGGACCATGCAGGTTCAACAAGACGAACGTTGGTGCCACGGATACGGGGTTCATCGACATTCCTTCAGGTAACGAAACCGCCCTGATGCACGCTGTAGCTACGGTCGGCCCGGTCTCAGTCGCCATCGACGCCGGTCACTCGTCCATTCAGTTCTACCACCAAGGTAGGCATTATCCTTCAACTTTTGTGTATTCCGTGTTCGTGTCGGTAGATCATAGAAACTTTATTTCTACTTGTATATTTTCGCCCTGGAATGATGATGATGATCTATCTATTCAAAACCTATAGCTAGTAGACTTAAATGCGCAGGATTAGGCTTACGCCTCCCTGAATTGTGTACAGTTTGGTTCAGTGGGTAGCAATAGCATTAAACAATTGCACAGCAAATTATTTAAATTGTTCGAGTATAGAGTGTAAGTACTGGTATGCTCTAGACGTTATGTGAGAGGTCAGAAGATCTTTGAATGTGTGGAAACGCTTGAGCTATGATTGACTGATATGCAAATAGTAATACCAACATGGCGGTAGACACATGAAAACGTATCTTTAGAGACACACTTGTTTTTTTTTATACAACGGTTGGGATGACTTCATTCCCAACGAAACATTCCGTCGCAGAACTAACCAACTGCCGGTTAGTTGTAAAATCACCAAGCAACAGATGATCTTCCTGGGTCACGTCTCCAGGGCGGTTCCTACTCAGGACGTCATCAAACTGATATCATCGGAACCCAACCCGTCATGGAAGCGACCTAGAGGTCGCCCTAGAGGAAGATGGGAAGACCAGATCTTCAACACGCTCCAGGGGCTAGGGATCACCAGAACCGACTGGAGGGCCTATGCCGAGAGCAGACCAGCCTGGCGAGCCCTATGCACGTCTGTAGCCGCCATGCATCAGACACTGATGCCTGCGAATGATTGATTGATTGTAGAAAACGTTTTTTTTTTGCCCTCTAGGCGTATACGACGAGCCATCCTGTAGCAGTACTCACCTGGACCATGGCGTGCTGGCAGTTGGCTATGGTACCTACAATAGCAAAGCCTACTGGCTTGTCAAGAACAGGTATGCTTAATGTCTTATCTCAACAAGATCACATACCAGGGGGCCCAAAATCGACCTTGACCTTGGTCCTCCCAACACCTACTCACATACCAACTATCATCATAATCCATCCGGAGGTTTTTGAGTTATGCTGACTACAGCAATCCGGAAACACAAACACACAGACAGGCAGATAGACAGACGGACAAATACACAACCAAAACAACATCTTCATTTGTCGACATGGAGATGACGCCCAGACATGTGTAGGTACAGTCATGACTCATGAGTCACCATTTCATGCATGTCTACAACATTGTATCTATCTGCAGCAAAAAGTCTACCATCTCTGACTTTCTTGTTTGTGTTTATTGTTTATTGTTTGTTGCAGCTGGAACACAACCTGGGGTGATGGCGGTTACATCATGATGGCCCGTAACAAGAACAACCAATGCGGCATTGCCACCCAGGCCAGCTACCCTCGGGTCTGAGCACTACCGAGGGTGCTCCTCCCCAAATGGCCTTGGGTTTTTTCTCAAAGGAAACCCAAGCAATATCAGGGTCCGGATTTTGAAAGTCAATTTATTTAGTCATTTCTATACATGATTAGTTCAAACAACACTTTTATAAAGTATAGCAACGTCCATAATGCAAAAATACGACGTTGTTGTGATGTAAGAACTCGTGGCCTGAGTTTTTGAAGGCTCGCGAAACTAAGGGGGTCATCGCACGGCACGATTTTGCGCAGTTTTAAAATCCTTAAAGTATGAAGTCGTTACGCAAGTGTGCTAAACAATGCTAGTAAAAGTCACTACCATATAGATTTCAGCCTTTTTTTTATTTCCATTTTTTTGCCCTATTATTGCTTTGGTTGCCTTTAAGTTTGAATTCAATGCTCTTTTAAAAGCTTTGGAAGACTGAAGTAGCCGTTTGGCACCCCATTCTCTACTTATCACAGAGTTAGACAGCAGGGAGATGGTTAAATCTACCTTTACTTAACATAGGCAGAGCTAATGTCTTTAAATGACAAAAATTAGTCAACAATGACACAACGAAGAAAGCAACGATTTAATCAAATTACAATGACTTGCTAATTGAGTAAGTTGACAATGATAGAATCAAATTAGTAATGGTACAATTAAGTTAGCTAGGACACAATACAGTTACTGAAGAAACATTCAAGTTATCAATGCTTAAGTCAGCAATGGCATAATCATGTCAGCAACGACACAGTTAAGTTCGTAATACTGCAATCAAGTTTCCAATTTAACAGTTACCTTAGCAACAATAGATTAAGTTAGCAATGACACGTTTAAAGTTAGCAATGGCAATTAAGTTAGCGATGATACAATTAAGTTAGCGATGATATAATTAAGTTAACATTGACACAATTAAGTTAGTAATGAAACAATGTATCAAGTTAGCAATGACATGATTAAGTTAGCAATTACAGGATCAAAGTAGCCATGGCGCAACCAAGTAATCAAGAGCACATTTTCGATAACCATGTGACACAGGTTAGCAATGACGTCATAATGGCATGATTGAGTTAGCGACAATGTAATCAAGTTAGTAATAATACTACTAAGTTAGCAAAGACAAGGTTAAGCTAGTAATGACACAATGAAGTTAGCGATGACACAAATTAGCTAAAGATATTACGCCATTTCCTGCAGAAGTCCGAAAAAAGTATCCAATAATTTGTCATTATCTTTATTTTCTTTATCAGTAGAATAAATGCAATAAAATGCTTTAACGCACTACTGGGTGTGATATTATTTTACTAGATCATATATGTCCAAGAAGGTATATAATATCAACATTATAACTTCCAATATACCTCCACACTAACAAGACTGGGATATAACGAGGATGGAAAATGGCGTTAAGCTAGATCCAAAGTTTTCAAATCTTACGACAGGGATTCTTTACAGACTTGATCATCTGTACCTGTATTCTAGCCTGGGTGCTAATTTTCTAAATTTTTTAGGGTAGCGAGTGTAGGAGCCCCGGTAGAAATAGGATGGTACCCAGTTTAAATTCAAGCTTTGCACTTGAAAAAACAACAACTAAATGTTGTTCTCAAAGGCCGGCTATGTTGGTACCATTATTTCTTCGTGTACAAGAGCTTTCTACCATTCGAATTTGGTGATCGTAGCTTCTTCAGAGCAAAGACACACGAACGCTAACAAAACATGGACCTCTGGCGAACTAACAGTGAATTTGAAAATGTATCAAATGTTGCCAGGTATATTTCTAGTTCAAACCTTCTAAGGAAAAAACAAAGCAAATATGTACTGAGCGCGCATTTATAAAGCTCGGCGACACAATATTATCGTTTCACAGCAACTGTATGATATAATGGCGATTGGATAATGTACATTCGGTCTCATGTGTTTCAAAACAATAGGGCTTTAGAGCTTATAACACACAAGTAAACTGTCTATAATAAAAAAGGCAACGGCTTAACAACAGCAAGTTAATAGATAAAATGCATTAGTAGGCCAAAGCTTTTCCAAATTGTTCGCTATCATAGTAAAATGATTTGTCTTCCCTTAATGACTTTTTGATATGTAAGTGCGTGTCAGTCAATACACTGTGCGCAGTGCGTCAGAGATATAAACTGCGTGTATTGTTAGTGTGCTACTGGGGGCATTAGTGTTGAATAGGTGTCCTTGACTGTTTCAACCCGACTTAGTTTATAATGGCCCGGACACATTTTTGGACGATACGCTTTCGACGGTAGATTGAGGGCAACCGTGGTGCAGATGTGGATGTGACCTTTTAACGAACTCGTTCAGTGCAAGGCCGTAGGAGGCCACTCATCTGAGCACTGCCACTGAACTTGCTGTTACTGTAGCAGCATATCTTCACTCTTGGTCAGAAACACCAATGCTGGAGACAAGCATGACTTCACTGACCCATTAGGAGAAGCAGGTTTACGAAGGCTGACGGGAAATGATGTCGTGGCTCCTTGTTGGCAGTCGATTCTGCCAACTACAGTCGTAGGCTCGACTAAAACGTCCTAAGACGGATGTGACAGCGCCGTTCGGTGGAATTACAACACAAGAAAAACAGCTTGCCATTTTATAAGCCACACGAGCTGCTGCTTACCGTTCCAGACTGACGCCATCTCCAATTCTGGTGAGACCTTATTTAAACACTTGCTTATATACATTTAGAGGACAAAAACGCCGTAATCTGGGTCGTCTCTGGCTATAGTCTGTTGTTACGGGCGGGGTAACGCGACACAGCGTTCTTAAGCCCGGAGTACTTCGTGCGTAAAAACACACACACGCTTCGTAAAGGGGCGAGAGTAAAGTGAGCCGGATGACGAAAAAAACATCAGCAGCTTTCTTTTGCCAATATTATGACTCGCTGTTAAGCAGGCGCCACACAGCAGAAAAAAAGACCGACAACCCCTACAACAGGTTTGCGAGTTATAAAATGACATTTTCGGCAGCAATACGCGGTTTTCTCCTGATTACTGCACGATTCTTAACTCGGCCCATGTTCACAGGTCTCCTAGCCCCTGTCCAATGTAACATGGTAGATCTTTAGTTGAAACATACGCTCGATTCTCTGGCGATATCAAATTCGGCAACCCCTTGGCGATCGAAAAATTCGGCCGACGGTTGTTGACACTAGCACTGTGTCGCCGGTTAGAAGAGGGTGAACCAGGTTTACAGAAGACTCCGACACACACTAACCGCGACAGACTTTACTTTCGGGCAGGTACGGAATGTGCTTCTATATAGGACTCATTATCTATCAGTCAGTGTGGGCGGTATGATATCGTAAACTTGGTATGATATCGTAAAATTGTCTGAATATGCATCGTTAGACGTGTTTTTTTATAACACACATGCTGTAGTGAACAGAAGCCACGAAAAGAGATGATTACTAAGATAGGCTATAAAGCTCTGCATAGTACTAGTAGTCAAGCCCAGTTGCTAATCAGTATTTTGTCCTCATTTACAGACTAACCAGTACCCTAAGAGCGTCCCTGCACTGCGCTGAGGTCGACTTGGTACCGTCTGGAGCGACCATTACGTAGAGAGAATACCCCATGCCATGGACGTCGAGCAGCAGAAAAATGTACTAATTACAACGTAACAGCAACTACAGAATTTGATGTGACTTTGTATTGCGGTTTTATGAGTTTCTCTACCGCACAGGTGGCCACGGTAGAATGGTACTAACCTGTCACCCAGTCTACCGTTGTTTTGCCGGGCTCTATTCGGAGCAGAAGCTGCTCTCTACCGCTGGGTTGATCTTTGGCGCCCGGTAGTAGTTTTACGCGGTAGTAGTTAAGAATTTCCCGTGGTTGACCAATTAAAGTCATACCGCGTAAAACTACTACCGGCCGGGTGCCAAAGATTACGCCGGCGGCAGAGAGCCCCTTCTGTCCCGAAGGGAGCCCGGCCAAACCACGGTAGACTGGATGCCAGGTTATAGAATTGTACTCTTTTAAAAGTAGTTTATTGTGAGATTTAACATGGCCAAATGTTTTTTTTGCAGGAGAAACAAGCTCCGGCCCACGTTACACCCCGAGAGTCCACAGGTGCGTTCTGTCACTGTTTACCCGTAAATACAGACTATTGATGGTGGTCATTGAACCAACATTGGGTAATGTTGTTCGTTAGTTTGCGTTCAGATCACCCTTGAAATGGTGCATGTAGCTTGCTGACCACAGAGCTACACGAACACTTCAACTATAGTCGCTCTATGCTAGTACGAACCACTTACAATCAGCCGATTTGTACATAAGAGCTGTTGCCAGAACTTTAGGTAGTGTTATTTTCTATGGAGGTGTGCGTGGTGCAATGAACGTATCTGTATATGCAGAGAGTTCTAGCTATAGCGTTATACCTATTTCCCTACTTCACACATTTAAGTACTGTGCAAAAATTCATATTCCTAATGCGACTAGACAAACCTCCCATTGGAAAACACGACTCTGTTCTTTTATATCTATAACCGAAAAGCGAGGAGAAGTAGAATTTATCTAATGATATAGTCATATTCTTTTATATCCGTTAACTGTACTTGTTATTTTGGTTCTGCTGTGACATGTACTTAGCCAAGTGTGGCAGAAATGTGCAATAAAGGTCTTCATTCATTATATGAATTATATCTTCAAAATCGAGGGCGATTCAAAAAATAAAATCATTAGTATCATATAGCAGGTCATAGGGTTATCTTGAAATCAACTGAATGTGAATACACATATCTGAACAACAAATCGAGATATTTCAGTCTCAAGAAGATGTGGGGTATACTGCTGCGCCACATTTCAGCTAATTTCATTAAAAGATGAACAAATTAATGGCATTACTTTTCTTTGCCCTCGGACATGTACATGGCGAAGATTCGGCATTGCACCGATATCTTTTGCAATCTAAACCGATATCGTTGTTGTCTACTTTGCGGTGAGTGCGTATATTTATTTAGAACTATTAAACAAAGAAACTGTTGACTTTCTTGTCCAAACGAGATATCGGATTGTTATCCAAGCTATATAAGTGATACTTTGATACGTGATTCCAGCGGTATACCGACCATCCGCGTTGTAACTTTAAAAAAAAGTTTTCATTTGCACCACATTTGAACTGACAGCGAAGCAAAATCTATTGTATGTGTGATTGTAATAAATAGGTCAAGAAAGAATCAAAACAAAAGCTAAGTTGCTCTTTCGTTTATAAACCCTAAATTCTAAGTCCATCCATTGATTCAAAAGGAACTGAATCAATGCTGAAAAGTTATGACTGTCTTTTTAGGGAATATCTAGACTCCAATCGGGATTTCTAACGGCAGAACGGGTGATTCTCAGATTGTTCACGTATATTTGTGGCAGCACCTTACATATCAGATCCCGAAAGATTTACGTACACAAAATCGCACACATTGGTCCTTATTACCGATCATCTGATCAGATTTTTAAAAAATGGTGACGTGACTCAAACCGTTGATCTCTGTTCCAACAGGTCCATTAACTAACGCTGTTCTTCATTGGCTGGCGCATGTGATCTCTGTTCCTACAGGTCCATTAACTAACGCTGTTCTTCATTGGCTGGCGCATGTGATCTCTGTTCCTACAGGTCCATTAACTAACGCTGTTCTTCATTGGCTGGCACATGTGATCTCTGTTCCTACAGGTCCATTCACTAACGCCGTTCTTCATTGGCTGGCGCATGTGATCTCTGTTCCTACAGGTCCATTCACTAACGCTGTTCTTCATTGGCTGGCGCACCTGATCTCTGTTCCTACCTGTCCATTAACTAACGCTGTTCTTCATTGCCTGGCGCACCTGATCTCTGTTCCTACAGGTCCATTAACTAACGCCGTTCTTCATTGGCTGTTCCTACAGGTCCATTAACTAACGCCGTTCTTCATTGGCTGGCGCACCTGATCTGTGGAAGCTGGGAGGAGGTGGCGCGAGCCGCGAACGTCTCCCGGGCCAAGGTCAGTAATAACTTTCAAGGATCGTAGGGTACTAGTACTCTCCAAGCAGAGGATGGGTTCCGACAGTTTTTTTTGCGTGTTTTTAGGCGTTTTTGTCGGGCTTTCTACTTTGTCATTTTTTTGTATCTAGGTCTGTAGAGGCAAAAAAGAAGACAAAGTAGAAAGCCCGACAAAAACGCCTAAAACACGTCAAAAACCTGCCGGAACCCATCCTCTGCTTGGAGAGTATCGTAGGGCACATGTTTGACATTACATTCTTTCTGACAGTGCTTATCAACATTTACTACTGTGTGGATTATCTCTTTGGTCATCTATGATGAATTGTAAGATAATGTACCTTACGCCCCCCTCTCACTGAACCCGCGGCACGCTGGCGGCGTCGCTGCGTCCTAAACTGGATTTGTGTTACCCTTGACTTTATAATGGGATTATCATTCAAAACGTACAAGTATGACCAAAAAGACAACAGAACACACAAAGTTTAAAAAGATTCGTTTTTGTCAGTGAAATTCGTTGAGTGCTTTGTCAATTCGATCAGCCGCAGTGATGCCGCCAGCGTGCCGCGGGTTCAGTGAGAGGGAGGTTTAACTCAGGACTTCATTACTCAAACTGGACGTTTTGCAGTACAAGATTCATATTAATTTATCCGTGTGCTACCAGAAATAGCATGTGAGATTATTTGAGGGTTACTTCTACTTGCGCTTACAGAAAGTAAAACTGGACCCTAAATTGATGTGTTAATTGCATACGTCTATTTGTCACTTTATGTATCATTATATCTTTGCTTGATTCTTTTTCCTTCTTACCATCTTCTATGTATCTATTTATTTCTGGTTTTATAAAAACAAGGTCAGCAAGCTACGGCGGCAGTTCCCGGACGACAGGGACGAGGCCGCCTTTCAGATGCTGGTGCGTAATATAAATCATAGTAGCGCATAACGAAATTTGTGCGTAAGTAGATAGATCCCTTAGATCTCTAAGGAATGGACACTCAGCGTGACTGTGCGTGTGACTAAGACTACGGGTCTGTGCAAGACGGATTTAGGCTGTCCCGTGCACCTGAGACCTTTTAGTCAGTTACCACGCCCATTATGACTAATCTTGAATATTGCGGAATCATGGCTTTAGTATCAGCAGCGTCTGTTGTGAAACACATAAACAAAAGAGAGTATGTTAGAGGAGACAGACCGACTCTAGTGAGTGTGGAATAAAGATCGTTTCTCCGCCACGGCAACTTCTGGAGTCTGTCTTCACTTTCCACCGAAGAGCCTCTCTCTGTTACTCCTTACAGGTGCACTGGCGCAGCAGCCAGGCTAAGGGGAACGACGCTTTCCGGGAACTGGCCACAGCTCTGGAGTCGTGCGGGTTCAACAGCGTGGCGAAGGTGCTTCTGAGGAGGAAGGAGTCCGGGCTGCTTCTCCGGAGCCCCTCTATGATGGAAACTGAGAGCAAGGTCAACGGTACTCCGGAGAAGGGAGTGCTCCAGGTTGATCCCGTGGAGTCCATCACTGATACAGATTGAGAACAGGGGAGAAGGCACTCCGGAGGAATGAGTACTCCGGACTGCTCCAGGGGAATCCACTACTGATACAGATTAAGAAAGAGGCGAGGGTGCTTCGGAGGAGGAACACTCCAGATTGCTCCTGTGGAGTCCATCATAGATACAGATTTAGAACAGGGGCAAGTCAGGGCACTCCGAAGGAAGGAGCGCTCCAGGTTGATTCTGTGTAGTCCATCACTGATACAGATTGAGAACACTGGCGAGAGTACTCCGGAGGAGGAACACTCCAGATTGTTTCTGTGGAGTCCACCGCTGATACAGATAAATAAAAGAGGCAAGGGTACTTTGGAGGAAGGAGTGCTCCAGATCACTCCGGTGGAGTACACCACTGACACTGATTGAGAACAGAGGCGAGAGTACTCCAGGGGAGGAACACTCCAGATTGTCAGAAGGCACAGTACCTAATTTTTGTCACAAATGTTGTGTTTATTGTACAGCACAAATTTATGTGATTTATTGGCTTTCGCCGTATTCGTTGAACTCAATCTAGGCCCAAACTAGATTGTAGATTATTTATATCGCCATCTGTAATCTTGTGTTCTTGATATTTGTGTGCTTTGAATAAACCATTTTGAAAAAGACAGTGGAAATTGTTGTGTAGTGAAAACTGGTGTAAATCATGGTAGACCAGTGAAAACTAGTGTAGATCAGTGAAAAGGAGAAAAATAAGCCATTTACCATTGATACCTCATGTACATTAGACTAAGTGAACTCAAAGTAACAAGCAAGCAACTGGATATACTTGGAAATGGTCAGACGTTTAAGGTAGCATTCACCAAGTATCTTGGATGTTAAACCTTCATCGACTAAGTGAAGACTAGTAGAAGGAGAAACTAACTGAACTACAAACTAGTATAGCATAGACCACACTGCTGCCTGATAAACAATCTTAAGAAATAAATCAAGAATGGTTTTCCTGTCCGTGGTGCTGAATGACATGTAAATCAAGTTTTAATTTAATAGCTAGTCAGATAATCAGCTATTTCAACACAAAGGATATTTCATTTGTAACCCTCTGACACAAAATATGTACCTGGTATTTCCCCAAGGAAAAAGAAGGTTTTAAGATCTTTCTGCTTTCTTAGATGCGCCTAAAGAAAAGAAAGTATTGTAATCTTTTAAGGTGTTGATGAAAAATATAACTTTCCAAAAGGAAACACCTTTAAAGATAAGCCTACCCCATTTTAAAATTACGAGGATATACCTTATGTATGTAACATGTAACAAGACCAGAGACAAACAATATACAGTACTATATGTTGTGTATTGAAAAATTGTGCTTTATATTTCAACTTTCAATGATTAACAGTGGGAGAGTTCATACATCAAATCATTTGAAATAAATATCACGCAAAATAAGCCAATCATAGGCAGCAAAAAGCTGAGGCAACATCAATTTAACATGTTGGTTCTGGGGTATAAAACAAAATTATGTTGAACTGGAGTCTAATGGTACCTTGGTATACACAGAGTTTCTGGGAGCAAAAATGGTCAAATTCATTCTCTCGGGGATAGACAAACTATTAACTTCACCATGTCTAACACTTAAAATTCACAGTTTTGCTCAACAAATCACTTAGTAAAAACAGATACGAGTCCTCTTGTAAGCTACTACTAATATATACATGTATCCTAGGAGAACAAATTGTTGTGTTTCTGGTTACCTGACCAACCCTAGCAAAGACACCCTAGCATTTTTTATGTATCATGATGTCCACTTATACAAACTATTCTCACACACAAACTCCTTTATATCTTCTGTACACCCCTCTTCAATCCCCGATTCTGCATTGTTGATACGGTTGAAAGCTGCCGTTGCTTCGTGAGTGCTCAAAGTGGCGCTGAAGTCCCCTTGTTGTGAGTGTTGGAATAGGGAACACAGCTGTTTCACCTGGAGAGGGAGCAGGGGGCCACTGACCTCCAGGCTGTTGACCTGGGTCAGTTTGCCAGCTTCGGTCTGTCGGATGCTGCCTTGTTTTACCTTTGGATAGGAAAGAAATACATGACGTTGAGTTGAAGAAGTGTCATCCTTCAACTCAGTCGAAGATGACTGCTTTACTTTACTTTACTTTATTTACTCCCTTTCATATGGAATGGGACTATTAAGCGAACATTGAACAATCAAAATTAGATTTGTATGACCTATTACGTTATGAAATGAACAATAGTACTATAATACTACTACAAATGTATTATCTGAAAGACAATAAAACAAACAAAATAATTTGTCAAATGAAGGAAATTCTTTATCAATTGAAATGTCATCTCAATACATTCAGACCTTCTTGAGATATGCTGACCAAAAGTATTTGGAAATAGACCCACACAAAAAAAAACAATACCTCCATCTTTAATGGAGGTAACAAACCTTCAGTGCCCGTAGCGTTGCCCCCTCGAAGGCTATAGGAGCCAGAATAGTGGGCGGTACCCCGGCCAGAGGCCCTGATTGGGTGACCAGACTCTTGCTGTTGATGAGGAAGTTGAACAGGGCCTGGGCGTCGCCCCCCTTCACCTGCACAAGGGACTCTGGGAAATGGTCCACCGTCTTCATCTTGCTCCTCTGACTGGTGTTTGGAGTCAAGGTAAATTGTAAATCCTCAAATTTTATTATAACTCGAAGATGTGCCTCCAATATATCACTAATCTAACAATTGTAGACGACATGTTTCTACCGTGAACTTAAAAACACCACTAGTGATACTGAAGAAAAGTGATGGATGTCACTTGAAACGTTCGGAAGTAAATCTCTGAATTTTATCCAGTGGTAGAATTTGAATGGTCTTTATGTACCTTCCTGTTAGTCATTCTGGCTCTCCTCAGACACAAGACCTCTATTCAACATCTAATGTCCCTAGCTGAAGCTAGCTACAAATGTACTTACATGTATTTACACCTGATTGGAGTAAAGGAAAGTCAAGTAAAGTGCCTTTTCCCAAGGGCACAACATCACAACATCGTTGCATGTGATCAGAGGATTGAACCCCAGTACCTCTTGGTTCTGAGCGAAATGCTGTAGCCATTATGCCAGACAATGCCAGTTGTGGCATAGACTTCTTGAAACTACCTTCCAGTTCGTGCCCTCGACGTGCATAGCATTCAAATGCCAATTGCAGAACTGTGGACAACAATCACTGTCACAAAGAAACAAACAAAGAAACAAACAAACCAAGTTCTTTGTGTCTCGGACTAGTTGACTTTTAAAACATAAATATTGTATGCTAAATGTATCAATGAAACATCATGGCCTGTCAGGAATCTAAACTGAGTACCGCCAGGATCTGAGTGAACAACCCTAACCACAAGGCCAGTTGATAAGTTAGAAGGCCTGTTGTGGCCTGGACTAGTTGAAAGGATACACTTTGACCTTCCTGGGGTCTAACTCAGGAAAGCTGCTCTTGTCCAGCCCCATGCTCTCCAACCAGCAGGATGCTCCTGAGTCATCTATGGTGATGTCATCATCATCATCATCGTCATCACTCATGTCATCTCTAGTAATAGTAAACAACAAAAGATACAAAAATTGAAGTTCTGCTGCAGTACCAAGGTCACATACCAGGGGGCCCAAAATTGACCTTGAATTTTGGCTTCACAACACCCACCCACATACCAAATACCATTGTAATCCATCCAGAGGTTCTTGAGTTGTGCTGACTACAATAGTCCAGAAACACACACACACACACACGGACAGACAGACAAACAGACACGCCAAAAACAATATCTCCATTTTTCATGGAGATAATCATGGATCAGTTGATGGGTAATGTGGGTATCTCACTGGACGGCCCTAAATTGCGCCAAAATGCAAAAGGCATTTGCAAGTGGTGCAAACTGGCACCAATCAGTCTCTTGGCTTACACTTGGGTTTTGAGTATTCTCAACCAGAATATTTGGAAGATACAATCATTATATAACACTGACATTTTAGAAAAGTTTTGTCCGAAGAAAAAGGTACCTTTTCACTGGACATGGCTCACTCCCATTTTCTTCCTGCTGGACATCTGTGCTCAACTTTCTGCTGGAACCTGGACCACCAGACGGCACAGGCTGTTTTGCTGCAAGGGGCATCTTGTAGATGACTCCTGGACAGAACAAGAAAAAAGATAATGAAATAAAGTGCCGACAATTGCTTTCATTGCTCACACTCACCCATAACTTGTTTAAATGTAAATGTAAAAAACGTTTCTGAAAAAAAAGTGGTAATTGTTAATCATAGCCATAGATATATATAAGGACGTCAGCTGTTCTAAACCTTATATCATCTTAACATCTAGAGATTTTATCTATTGGTATTTTCGTCAAAAATGGCTTCATCAAAACATATATTTCCCAAGTAATATCATCTGCATGTCAACTATAGAAATCATCTGATTTACATATAATATAAAAAGTGATTTTTACCTTCATTTTCCAGAGCCTCCCTGAGTCCCCTGGATGTTGGAGTCAGTAGTGCACCCAGGGCCTTAGCGCCACCTATCTGATCCCCATGGAACAGCACGGTGAACTGGTGTCCACACACATAGAAATATGGGCACATCTTGGCCTTCAGCAGCTGGAATATGGACCGGAAACTGTTCGTCCTGGAACAAAACAGATTCAACATTTTTTTTTAACCATGTTGGATACAACGAACTTACTACATACATCATCGCTATGGCAACATTGCTATACCTACCTACCTAGTGTATGTGTAAATCCTATCATGCGATCATCATTTAATGGCTTTACCAAGTTGGTAACTTGATTTGGACAGGCCTGACTTTGACATAACTGGAGTCCATGGAAATTTTCTTGACTATTCAAGATTTTGAACAATTTCCCTTTAAGGAAAAATGCAATAGCTTCAAAAAGTGGACCATGTACATGTATTTAATGGCTAAATGCTGTCTCAAATTATGGATTTCATTTTCATTTTCACTCCTATTTATCTAATACATTATGTATTCTCACAATCAAAGTTACTCACCAGTCAGACATTAACGCCTCTTGTATGTTTGGGATAATCGTTGATGGTGGCCCTTTGCTGTGTTAAAGGAAAAAAAAAATAAGAATATCAAACAATATATATGTTGCTCAATGAAAAGACTACCATTAGAATACATAAAAACTTGCTGACAGAACTTCAACACAAATCTTAAAATGCTATGTACACTTGAGCAACGATCTACTAAAATTCAAATCAGGGACACCAACATTGAGGTCAACACTGCTTGATTTACATTAAAAGTGAGATAAGAAAATGCTGTATAGGCAGCACTGCCGCAGCAGGTTTTTTAGCGATGATTTACAGACAGGGGGTCCAAAAATTGGGGGGTGGGGGTGCGGTAGGAGGCAGATGAGCATTTTAGCACTAAATCTGCTGTTTTTAGGCATCTTATAAAAGACAACACTGAGTGCAACTTAAACTGTTTAGTCAACAATTCAACGTAGTTTGCTTCTCTCTCTGTCTCCCAATGCCAGACTCTATTGATTAACAATTACTCTAAAATCACTTTAATATAGCGGCAGGAATATATAGCGGTTGGGGGAAAATGTAGTAGGTCACGCAACTTAATTTCAACAGTGGGAACAAACATTATAGTCTCAAATATTAGTGATCAAATATTAGTGATGATGAAATTTTAGCTGTTGACTAGTGACCGTTAAATCAGCTAAAATTAAGTTACAGTTAACTAATCAAGAATTACAGACAGTAGCTGGTAGCTTTGCATGTCAATCAATTTTCATGCTATCGGCATGAAAATGTAGAACACTGTGAAAGCCCCTCCCAGGTCTTACCTATCCACCTTCCTGCTAGAAGACACCATCCTCGGGAACAGTCTCAGCCAGGGCAGGTTGGGATGGATCCACGTCATCACACACTGTTGGAAACTGGAAGCCTGACTCTAAATGGTGAACAAAATAAATTGACAAACAGACATGTATTTTCATATCTTAAGTCATTGTAGGATAGCCATTGGACGAAATAAAGTATCCTAAGTATCTAAAATGATACTTCAGCATGTGAAGCATAGTGCCTCATTTACACACAACACAGACCATTACAGTGTGCTAGATACATGTAGGTCTTTTTCGTCCATGATTGGATGGTTTCAATACTGACAATACAGATACAATGAAGCACAAAATCATTAGTACAAAGTCATCTAAAATCTGATCAACAGGGGACTAATTGTTCCTTGCTCCTTCCTTCTTTCTTCCCTCCTTCACTCACTTAATCATGCAATAGTGGCTTTAAGATGATGACCTTACTTCAGGATCTGGCATTGTGTGTCTGTCCTGGCACCTGACAAACCCACAGACCCCCGCGGCCTCGTCTGTGGTCCTGATCCTGCCGCTCCAGGTGAAGGGGTGGGGCGAGGTGAACCTCACACGCAGCTTCAGGCTCAAGTCTTCAGGAAGTTCACGGCTCCCAAGTTTTGTCGTCGAACCTTCTGACATTTTCGCATCTTCTACCTTAAAAATGTAAAAACAAACTGGTTTATATGCAAGAAACTTTTCTGGTCCAATACACATATACATTATTTTTCTAGTTTTACAGTTAGAAAATAAAAATAAAATCTGTACAAGCTGTATAACTAACATTAGCACAAAATGAATGTAACTTACCAAATTCTTGTCTTTGTAATTTCAGTCTTT
Organism: Branchiostoma lanceolatum; assembly: GCF_035083965.1. Classification (NCBI taxonomy): domain Eukaryota; kingdom Metazoa; phylum Chordata; class Leptocardii; order Amphioxiformes; family Branchiostomatidae; genus Branchiostoma; species Branchiostoma lanceolatum. The sequence continues at coordinate 2,701,765 of NC_089722.1, read as the reverse complement.
CTAATGATATTTTTATGATATGTATTTATTGATACATAAATAAATAAATGCACTACTTTCAAGCACTGTAGTCAGCCGTCTTATAGTTCAATTATTTCTCTAATGTCTTCTTCCATGTGGGTTCTAGTACATGTAACATTACCTGTGCTTCACTGTCTTTGGGTGGTTGATCAGTAGTTGGATGGCCGTTGCATGGACCATCTGATGTAGGCAGCCTGTTTGGACACACGTCAGCAATAGCCATAGGTGAAGATATCTGCATTTTCTGTGGGTGATCAAAGAAGGTGGAAAACATGAACCTTCTGCTTGGCATTGTAAAATGGCATAAAATTATTGATCAATACAGTTGGAAATCAGTTACAATGTTAACTGAATGGACCACCCTAAAGATTAATAAAACCACATAAAAAAGTGTTATCGAGGCCTCCTAATAGAGTCCTAAGGAATGTCTGAACATCGAGATATCAGAGTTATGAAAGTTGACGTTACCCACTATGATTCAAAGTTAACATCGAGCCTTGTTAATAAATTATTTGTGAAGTGTAACTGGTCGCTTGATTTTTTAATGTGTAGCTTGTTACATGTATTTCAGATCCAGCATTTGTCGTCAAGCATTACTGTTGAAATTGTTTGTACTGTGTAGTTGATCAAACTCCTGTGATTGCCACAAAGCCACAACGGAGTGTCTGCTTTGCCTTGCGTCAGTATACACAGACTAATCATTGCCAGACACCCCCTGAATATGAACTATAATGAACCAAGCTTCTTGCAAGAACAAGTCAGGCGTTGCCAGCCCTCCAGATTTTAAGGTTGCCAGGGTCCCCCCATGCAGACCCTCCTACACTTTGTACATATACGTCTATTCTACATGCCCATTGAGCATTACCTGATCCTCGTCTAGCTGAGACAGCCCAGCCAGAAGTTTCCCCTCCACCTCACCATCCCCCGTGTTGTCTTCCTCTCTATCAGACGACAATGTCCGCACAGGCTCAGCCCTCCCAACGTTCGCTCTCTTCGTGACGGAGCCGCAGCCGAAAGGGTTTCTCCTCTTCGCCTTCATTCTCGCGTCTTCTGAGGAGCCACACCCGTTCCTCGTCCTCAAGACACCGTCTGGCACGGTTAGCTTACTGGTCGGCTGACCGTTCTTCTTCCTCCGCTTGATCGTGATGACTTTTGGAGGTCTTTTCCAGTCGGGGGAGGGAACGTCAGACGACATATTTGGGTTCTTTTTCCGTCAGATCACGGTAATTTAGGCTCTGTTTTCCAGAAACTTACGTCAGAAAGTACTTTACAAGTTATCTCAAGGTGTTATGCAGAATAAAGAGAGTTATAAACGTCCAAATAAGGCTATATTCTTGATAATTTGTGTGAAATATACGCACAAACAAATCAGTAGGCCAACAAATTTCCCGCCTTTTGGATGAAACCTCTGTACTGTAGGCGAAACCATTAGAATATAAGGGCTGATAACCTATGAATTGTATTGAAATTATTGAACATATTGCATCAAACGTGTATAAATTCCATATAATAGTGCACTTTTCAAATGTTTGAATTCAATCAAGATGTTCAATTGGTAGCGTTTATCTCTTGATGAAGGATTAGGAATTGATAATACAGCCCCTAATATTCCATGTAATCTTCCAGCTCCCATCAGCCTTTGCGCGTCATCTCGAAGACGAACGCCATTTTTGTGTGTTTTTCCTGAGATTTCGTTGCGCAAAAAGTGTAAAAATGCCACGAATTACGATAAAGGGAGGAGTTTGGAGGAACACCGAGGTAAGTTCAGTTCACAAAGACTCTAGTGGAAACGCTATAGGTCCCAAAATAGAGTTTTTGTGAGGATTTTAAGAATGATGATGGTGGTTTTTACTAAATTTTAGCACTCACGTTTTCTTCCTTGACCCACATGTTGACGGGACGCTTCGCTTCCAGACGATAACAGTGTGATTATGAGTTGCAAAATTGACGGTGTAGACTTCCTATATTTGATTTCAACAAGGACGTTACATACAATGTCCTTGATTTCAAAGCCTATTTTTACGAACGTCTATCCAATTTACGCAATACACGTGGAATTTCTCTGTTTTGTGATGTACTCAATATAAAATATATTTGTGTAAAACTAGGTTTACGTTACCTTAAGTTAAAACTATCGCATGATTTAGAAGATTAAGAAAATGATAAATAATGATATCAAGGATTTGTCAAGAATATCTTGGACCCCTTACGGGGACCGCCTTAGGGTACCCGGAGGTATAATTTATGAGAGTTTGCATATAAATGCAGAAGTGGAACAACTTGAGATAGATTTAGTGCTCTATTGTCCAACTTATAGCAAAGAGAGAGATATGCTTTTACAGACTATTATTACTAAAACAAACTTCACCCTATCTGGTACACAGAGCGATATTTTCTATGTACTGTTGTCATGTCCGACTCCTATATCCATGTACATAGGTCAATTTCTCCATAAATCATTCGAAAAGCGAGACAGAATTACCCATACGTATATACATGATTATATATTGTAACAAATACACTGGTTTCGAAAATATTTTGTACTTAGAATTGTAGGATAGATTAGCCTTGTAGTATTGTTGATTTCATGCCATACATTGTACCATGTACGATTGTTGAGCAATAAAGTTCACTTCACTTCACTTCATCTACATAATGCAGGTTACCCCCAAATAACCCCTTCAGGGGCAAAGTAGGGGGGGGGCTTTTATTAGTAACTAGAAGTACATTAATTGAAACAAGATATTTTATTGATTTGTTTGAATCCCTTTTCTGCAGGATGAAATCCTCAAGGCTGCTGTGATGAAGTATGGCAAAAACCAGTGGTCACGAATCGCCTCGCTCCTGCACAGGAAGTCTGCCAAACAGTGCAAAGCAAGATGGTAAGGACATGTGGAGTGTTTTTTTCACCTCCATGACAAATAGAGGCATTGTTTTGTGTATTTGTGTGTGAGTGTGTGTGTGTCTTGACTCTGTTTCCAGATATTTATAGGTAGTATAACTGAAGAGTATTACACAAGCTGTATCAAAATGCATTGCACAACTAGCTAACTAAAAAGCCTCATGTTTTGTCCTCTGTCTGAGGTTTGACCGCTGTCAATCTTAATAACTCAAGAATGGCTAGATGGATTTTTATGATATTGGGTACACTTGTATGTCTTGTTTTGTATATCTGGTATACCAGCTCAGGTTGTAACAAACACATCATCTGAGTTTTGTGTTTTGGATGAGTATAGGGCCATAAAAATTGAGATAGGCATCCATTCAGACATTAAGAGGTGTGGGATGGATTCTAACCAACTTCTTTTACTGTGTTCCTACTATTTAAGTTGTAGCACATTGTATGAGCACAGGGCTATAGAAATGGAGATTTATTCATACATCAGAGAGGTGTGTGTGAGGGATTCTAACCAACTTCCATTACCGTGTTCCCCCAGGTTTGAGTGGCTGGACCCGAGCATTAAGAAGACGGAGTGGAGTCGTGAGGAGGATGAGAAGCTGCTCCACATGGCCAAACTGATGCCCACCCAGTGGAGAACCATCGCTCCTGTGGTCGGCAGGACGGCCGCACAGTGTCTGGAGAGATACGAGTTTCTGCTGTAAGTGTGGCCTGGCTGTTATACTGAGAGTGTTTTCCAATTGAGTTTGAGCATGGCAGAGTTTTTTTTATATAGCTACTGTAGTTGAGCAGGGGGTTACGGTAGCTAGGGACCAGTCACAGTGTCTAGAGAGATACGAGTTTCTGCTGTAACTAGTTGTGTAAGTGTAAGTGTTCATTCACCTGTTTCCCCACCTAGTACATGTTATTTTTTGTACATGTATTGTAAAGATTTGTCTTTGCGAAAACTTAAACATCTGTTACTTCCACAGTGACCAGGCGCAGAAGAATGAGAATGAGGAGGAGTCGGGAGGTTTGGGGGACGACCCCAGGAAGCTGAAGCCGGGAGAGATTGACCCCAACCCTGAGACCAAACCAGCCAGACCCGACCCTATTGACATGGACGAGGATGGTCAGTTTTTCATCTTTGGCTCCACCCCTGAAGTGTTGCCAAAAAATTTGTTCATATTATTAACATAATTTTCTTGTGTGTATGATGTCTCTGTCATTCCTCACACAGATAGGTTCAGATTTCATAATGAAGCCTTGACTAATCTAATATATGAGCAAAAATGCTGGTACTACCAGTGGTAGTTTGGTGTATTTTTGCTTTGTAAGATATAACAAGACCTCACAGTGATATAAATAAAACATAGTTAGAGCGGGAAGTTTGCTGGACCTTGATGCAAAGAAAATTGTTAGCCTTAAGCTTTTTGACCATGGCACCAGCACCCGTCCCTCAGTCCCGGGATGAAAATTTGCTAGTGGAGACGGACAAAAAGTTCACTTCATCTGTCCCTTGATCTGTACTTGATGGAAACGTATTTCATGAAATTGAGTAAAATCTTTTTCGTAAGATTATATTTTCTTAAATGGTAGATTTAAGTATAAAAATTATCAACATGGCCTCTTGAACAAGGAGTGGGAGAGAACAATATTTAAAACTTGAGACAGCCTTGAGAATTTCACCAATTGAAGTCTGCAGACTATTTGAGTGCTAAGTTACGTTACTCAATGTTTTTAAAAAAAGAAGTTTGTCTTGTATTTCCCAGAGCTGGAGATGTTATCCGAGGCGCGTGCCCGTCTAGCAAACACCCAGGGTAAGAAAGCCAAGCGGAAGGCTCGGGAGAAACAGTTGGAGGAGGCGCGCCGTCTCGCAGCACTGCAGAAACGGCGAGAACTCAGAGCAGCAGGGATCGAGTAAGTGGACAGGAATTTTTGAAACTTAAATCAAAGTCTGGGGAACAAAGATTGTAAGGTACTGATCTGATGTGTACTGGTTCCTAGCACCTGAACAGTAAAATCAAACTGTTGGGAACACACAAGCATTGAAGTAGGGATGTGTACCCACTGCCGACACAGTATCTCAAATATGATTTAGGTACAGCTCCAAAATACCAGAAAACCATTGTACAAATGTATCAGGACTGCGTCCAAATAGAATTACACTGATGGATGTAGCTTTTTGACTAATTATGTCTCAGAAGACCTGTTTTTCCTGTCACAAGGATGAAAATTTAACACTGGAAAAAGTTCAAAACATTGTTTGGTTTTTGACATCAGCACCATTTTTTATTTGAAAAAGCTCTGCATAAGATACCTGAATTCTGTTATCTGTTATTTCATGTTCCTGTCATTATTGAAGACTACAGGTAACTTTGTCAAATTGTTCAGTACCTAAACCTCTGTAGAGTCAATTCCATGTCACCGAGAGGGTTTTCAGATGATATTGCTAATAAGTTTGAACAATTTTAGAGAAAAGACTTTTTCAGTCAAAATAATTCCAGACTGTTCAAACAATTGGAAATGAAAGTTTGAACATGTCTGAACTCATCTATATATTTAGGAAATAGTATGAAAGTTTTTGCACAAATATCTCTTTATTTAGAACAATTTTCAAACATCTGTGTGATTGTTTCACTGTTGGAACATGTTCCAACATTTTGTATCATTCTCAAAATGGTAGATTTGGGTTATTGCCCCCATAAAAGTAGGTGCTAATCACGCTCTATTGTCTGCCTCTGTATATTTTTAGATTTCACGTCTGGACACAGGCAACTCTTTTGTTTTGAGGTGTCTGTGTATGGCACCTAGGCCTAATCCCCTATACTTTGAAGGGATGTGTGAATTGGCCTGTTCCCAGCCCACTGACCCAGTTATACCATTTTTGTAGAATGTTGGAACATCTTCAAACAAATGATCAATCTATGTTGCAACAGTTTAGAAACTGATACAAATAATGTGTTCAATGTTGGAAATTTTTTTAACCTGTTGGAACACAGCAGAAAATATTTAGAACATCAAATGAATGTTGGAAATTGTTCTTAACAGTTACTTATCTCACATAGATTGTTACAAAGGTTTTGTAAATGTTAGAACAAAAGGCAACAAACACCCTCTCGGTAATGTGGAATCGACTCTACCGTTAACATCTCTAATCTAATGTTTACAAATATCAACAAATAACACATTATCATTTCTTTTTTTGTTTACCATTTTAGGCAGATGAAGAAGAGGAAGAAGAAGCGGGGAGTTGACTACAACGCAGAGATCCCGTTTGAGAAGAAACCGGCGCCGGGGTTCTACGACACGGCCGAGGAAACCTACCAGCCGCTCAAGCCGGACTTCAAGAAGCTCCGTCAGCAGAACCTGGACGGGGAACTCAGGGATGACGTCGAGGGGGTATGTTGCTTATGCCGTATTGTTTGTTAAATTCCTGTTCGCAAAGATAACATTAAGTTTATCATGCTAATATTATTTATCAACTCAAAACACTTGGCTGAAAACACAGGTTGCATGTGCCCATTTATGCACCAAAAATTTGAACTGTGTACCTAATTTTTACTGTGAGTGCATTCTACTTTATTTCCTGTTGTACATCAAAAATGCACTTTTTAGTGCAGTTGATTTTTCGAGTTTATATTGCCAAAGTTTGAATTTCAAGCATTGATCATGCAAAGAAGTGATATTTCAATTTGAACCTATTGTGATATTTGATACGGTGGGACACTTATGATATCTTATCTCTGCCTAACTACTTGTATCTCACACACAGCGTGAGCGACGGAAGGACAAACAACGACAGAAAAGGAAGAAGGAAAATGAGCTGCCAGACGCCATCCTGCAAACACAAAGGTTTGTACTGTAAAACATGAATTGTTCACTGCCGTTTTTTTTTCAAGCATTTCAGAGACTTCTCCTCTGCAGATGCAAGACACTGCAAATATTTGTTGAGAAAATGTCAATGTATTGCTACCTTACTGCAGAATTGTTTGAACCAAAAACTTAAAGTACCACAATACCATATTTTTCCTTTCTACCGCAAAATCAAGCCCCTCGAAAATGAATTGATTAGAGTACCACATGTTGGTCTAAAATGAAGAATATCACATGTAAGACAAAAGTTTGATGAGTTACTGATTACTTTTAGCATTGAATGATTGAATAACGTTTTTTTCATTGTTTCAGAGCGAACAACCCAGAGTTCCAGAAGAAGAGGAGTAAGTTAGTCCTGCCTGCACCACAGATCTCGGAACAAGAGCTGGAGGAGGTATGTATTTGTATCAATAAAGACTGATTGATTAGCTGATTGACTGATTGATACATAGTTTTGAATATATCATGGAAAATTAGTATTACTAATAGTATGATTTGGAATCTTTTTCCATGCTATATTCAAAACTATGTATCAATCAATCAATCAATCAGCTAATCAATCAATCTTTACTATTAGTAGTGTTTTCCAAACATTCTTTGCTTTAAACATTCTTTGCTTTTAAATAGATAGCGATAGAGGATTGCAGAATCGCTTGAATGTCAACTGCACCAATGCTGACCTGACCTTGAGCCTTACCTCATTCCAAATGACCTGAAAGAAAAGCGGCCTGCATGTAGATTTGAGCTTCTCACGAATAAAAAAATAAAGGTTGAAACAAACAAGTAAGATATTCCAAATAGCAGTTACTGAAGCAACTGGGTATGATTGTGTGACGGCAGATATTGTTCCACCCTCGTAAACCAGGACCGCCTATCGCTTGACGTTACACCGGGAGCGTAAGCGACCCTGGTAAAATGGACCGCTACATATGGTTATAGCTACCAATCAGGTTACGTGTTACATCGTTGCTTTGGTTACCCAAAACAAATGTCAGCCGATGGTTTTGGGTAACCAAAGCAACGATGTAACACGTAACCTGATTGGTTGATAGCTTCCCAGCGTTCTTTGCGCGCTGCTTCAGATGTGGGGAAGCACGATACGTAGCTATAACCAAATGCAGCGGTCCATTTTACCAGGGCCGCTTACGCTCGCGATGTAACTTGGAGCGATAGGCGGTCCTGGTTTACGAGGGTGATATTGTTCATACTTTGGTGTATGTATCAATCATTGCATGTTTTTTTGCCAGGTGGTGAAGCTGGGCCAGGCCAGTGAGTCGGCCAGAATGGTGGCGGAGGAGGGCGCGGGGAGCGAAGCGTCCAGAGCGCTGCTGTCGGACTACACGGTCACGCCGCGACCCGACCAGCTCCGAACCCCGCGAACTCCTGCCACTCAGGACATGGTCCTGCAGGTTAGACATTTACACATGTACTATGTTTTGTGAAAATTGTTGACCATATCGTTTTAAAAAAAAAGCCTTACCCTACGTGATAAAGTTACTGAACAATGGTGTATCCGCCAGTTCCTAGTGTAATATCTATGGACATTATGTAGGAATGACTGACTGATGATTCTACGTCTGTATTTAACAATAAATTCAATGATATTCTTAGACTGATTTCAAATTTTGTACATAATGTATATGTAATGAATCATCCAATGATAATGTGATTTGAGAAGAGCTGCATTGAACGATGTATTCAATGATATTCTTACTTCTTAGAGAGAATGATTTCAATTTGTACATGTAATGAATCATCCAATAAGCTTTTAGAACAACCGAATGTAATCTTCAGCGCAAGTCAGGGAACCAACGGTTGCCTGCTAGGCTGTTGTTTGTTTTTAGAAATATTTAAATAAAACCATTTACATACATAATTTTTTTTTTGATACTAATAATCTATACTTTGTTGACTGTTGTTGTTAATCGTTTATAGGAAGCTCAGAACATCATGGCGCTCACAAACGTGGACACACCCCTGAAAGGCGGGCTCAACACCCCGCTACACCAGAGCGACTTCTCTGGAGTCACGCCCAAGCACCAAGCCCCGGCCACACCTAACCCCACATTCGTCACACCATTCAGGACCCCGGGGCAGAGTGATGGTATGTACATGTGTTACAACTCTGTTATCATAGACACGGAAATGTATTGCAAAAAAGAAATTAATTAAAAACAATATTGGCAATATTGAATAGAATTGGAAAGGGGGAAAAAATCTTTTTAAGAAGAAGCAAATAGATCAAATGAGTTGTGTGGTCTCACCATTGTAGCTAAGTAAGATCCCTATCAGACCCTGTAATAAAAACTGCTTGTTTGTTAAAGGTTGTGAAAAAATAGAATTCTTCTAGGATTTTATGTTGCAATGTATTTGTAGAAATGATGTGCTTCTAGACACGCTTTTAGGAACTTGAGGTATTGACAGAAATCCGAATTTCTCCTACGGAGGCATGCAGGATATAAACTAAACTATTTCTCCTACGCAGGCATGACTCCAGGCCGCGGTTTCACGCCTGGCCGTGCTTCCGTGACCTCGGGACAGACGCCGCTGCAAGCCTCCGTCAGAGACAAGCTGAACATCAACCCTGAGGAGGGGCTGATGGAGTATGATGATCCGCAGTACGCCAAACATCTGCAGGTTAGCATCCAAATTCAAAGGTTTAAAGCACATTATTAGATATGCCAAAAAACAACTGGATAAAATTTTGAAATTTATCCAGTTGTTTGAGTAACTTTTTTGGGCGTATCTTATTACCTGGATGTCTAACCTTCATAGATAACAACCAATAGTTTGTTCTGCTAGTAGTAATTTGGTCAGAAATACATTCTCAAAGAATATTTCAGTCAATAGATTTTGGGTAATCGTTGAGTATTTGCAAATTCCGAGTCTTTCATACATGCATGATCTGCTGAATATACAAATGTAATTGCGCATACAGAAAAGCAGGGCTAGCTTTAAAGCATAATTCTTAAGACAAATGCCTTTTGATACCTAGTAGTACCATGTGGCTTTGCCACAGCTTGCACCTTCAGTCTACACAAATTGGGTAACCCCTGCTCTCGACTTCTTGATAAGTGTGTTCTTATATGGAGGTTGACACTTGAGGCCACCTCCTGAAGCTCTTCCATACACGGGACTTCCAGCTCTAAGTGCCCTCTTGAATGCAACCCTAACAGTTTTTCAGAGCGGGGCTTGAACGCTAGCCCCCTGGATCCACAGAATTTTATCTATATATAGCAGTGGTGTTGCTTAGCACTTACACTACAGGGACTTGGCATGTCCTTTGTTCAAATGCTATCCATATATTATTCCATTCATCATATGTTACATGTCCAAAATAAACCAGTTTCTCTCTCTGTCTCTTTCTCTCTCTCTTTCTCTCTCTCTCTCTGTGATTACAGGAGCAGCACAAGTCCCAGCTGAGACGCGGTCTCCAGGGTCTGCCCCAACCGAAGAACGACTTTGAGATCGTGATGCCGGAGGAGATGCAACAGGACATCGGCATGGAAACAGAACCGCAGGCCAGCCTCCGCCCTGATCGGTCTGACATCGACTCCGCAGAACAGGCCAGGGTCAACGCTGAGAGTAAGTCACCACTTAGATAAGAATGCCTCCTTTCAGATTTATTAAGAACTGCAGGCATTTGTTTGTTGTAAACTTTGGACATGGGCACGGATGTGGAGCCACAGGCCAGCCTCCGCCCTGATCGGTCTGACATCGACTTCGCAGAACAGGCCAGGGTCAACGCTGAGAGTAAGTCTCCACTTAGATAAGAATGCCTCCTTTCAGATTTATTAAGAACTGCAGGCATTTGTTTGTTGTAAACTTTGGACATGGGCACGGATGTGGAGCCACAGGCCAGCCTCCGCCCTGATCGGTCTGACATCGACTTCGCAGAACAGGCCAGGGTCAACGCTGAGAGTAAGTCTCCACTTAGATAAGAATGCCTCCTCTCAGATTTGTTAAGAACTGCAGGCGTTAGTTTGTTGTAGATTTTGGACATGGGCACGGAGGTGGAGCCACAGGCCAGCCTCCGCCCTGATCGGTCTGACATCGACTTCGCAGAACAGGCCAGGGTCAACGCTGAGAGTAAGTCTCCACTTAGATAAGAATGCCTCCTCTCAGATTTGTTAAGAACTGCAGGCGTTAGTTTGTTGTAAATTTTGGACATGGGCACGGAGGTGGAGCCACAGGCCAGCCTCTGCCCTGATCGGTCCGACATCGACTCCGCAGAAGGCCAGGGTCAACGCTAAGAGTAAGTCTGTATCTGTATAGCCCGCTGCTGGTATAACTGCCCTTTGGTGTAACTTGCCAGATTTGTATACAATGTAGGCACATGTCACAGCAGCAGCTTGTTAGATTTCACCGAACGACGTAGCACATCAAATTGTAAGAGTCTAAACTAAAGCTATAAAATCAGTTGGATTCTCCTACAGTACTTCGGTCAGTCCACTTGTTTATCAGTTGTTTTTTGTGCATTGTCTGGACAATTTTGTTCTGTCTTCGAGTGGTGCCCATTGTAGATCTTTCTTCATGTAGATAAGAATGCCCTTTTTCAGATTTCTTAGAAACATAGGTTTATGTTGTGAATTTGGGAAGTGTAGAAGTAAGTTTTGTTTGTTTGTTTGTTTGTTTGTTTGTTTTATTAAGATCTCCATTAGTGTACAACAATTTATACACTAATCTTCCTGGAGTCCGCCTAATTAAATACAATTTTATCAATACAATAACAATAACAATACAATTAAATCAAATACAGGAAGAACGAAAACAATTGTTATATAGTAAATCATACAAAATCAAATATGATGAACTTAAAAATGAGCGGAGAGGTCATTTGTGCGTTGTATTTCCAGGAGAGTGGGAGCTGAAGCGGCGTCACCATGCCGTGCAGCGGGACCTGCCCCGCCCCCTGGACCCCAACTCCTCCATCCTCCGCCCCCTCGTCATGGACCCTCCGCTCACAGAACTACAGCTGGTACGGACATTCTACCTCATCTTAGAAAGTAATCAATAACACACACTCTGAATGGAGTTTAAACTGTAAACGGTAACACAATAAAATTTAGACTTACCCAAATTTTCGACTGATCAGCTACAGTCTTTGTCAAGGAGTGAACAATCCACTGCTTCTGTGACGTCACATTCACTCCTTGACAATCTTGCCAGTCTGCATATGTTGAATAAAGTTGTATAAGGAAAAGTATCTGACAATTTTTTCTATCAGAATTTGTACAACATAACCAGTCCCAATAATGTCCTCAGTTAACTGTCGTGGGCCCATGTTACGTAAAAAGTTACAGTGCCCTCAAGAACAAATAAATATAAATAATAGACAGAGTCACACACGAAGATTCGCCCCTATATACGTTCTTGTTCTTGTATGTTGCAAAGCACATGACTTTTCATTACATTAACACAAACACGTTTCCGAAGCCTTTGTCAGTATGAAGAAAATGAAGAAACGCAATTGAAGTTTCGCCACAAATGCTCCAAAATGTTACGCACTATAGCTTTCTGTTCAGCTGAAGACCTGATAAAGAGAGAGCTGGTGACCATGTTATAGAATGGTGTTAACTGTGTTTTGGTACCCACAGGTTGAAGAGCTGATAAAGAGAGAGATGGTGACCATGCTACACCTTAACACCATCTACACGTACAAGCTCATTTGTTATTTTGTCCATGTCCATGTAGGCTGAAGAGCTGATAAAGAGAGAGATGGTGACGATGCTGCACCACGATGCCATCTACACGTACAAGCTCATTTGTTATTTTGTCCATGTCCATGTAGGCCGAAGAGCTGATAAAGAGAGAGATGGTGACGATGCTGCACCACGATGCCATCTACAACCCGTCAGAAGAACAGGCCGCCACAGCCGCAGGCGACAAGAAGAAGGGTGCCCAGTCCGCCGGAAACAAGATGGCTGAACACATCGCTTACCTGGAGGAGTATCCGTACAACAAACTAGATGAGGACAGTCTTAACTTGGTGAGTGACTTATCTGCTTGCATGTAACTTGAAGTGTATGTCATTGTAAGGTATTTTTCTCAGACAAGTGATGTTGCACACACACAATATAGCTAATATTGTGTCAATATGTAGAAAAAGTTCCGACCCAATTATTTTCTTGCATGTTGCTGGTAGCGATTGAAGTAATGTGTAAGGGATTTTTCTGAGACATGTGATTTTGCACGCACACAATATGGCTATGTGTCAATATGTGAAAGAAATGTAGACCCCATTTTTAAAATTGTGTTACCAAGATTTATCACCAATCATAACGAATTGTTGAGTATGCACGTGCACAGTGTGGCACTTACCATCAAGTGATGGGGAGTTTGCTACATGTATGTGTGTGTTTCTTGCACTGCAGTTTTGGTATGTTTTGCTAGATGGCGCTTAGCATCAGGGGGTTAAATCTGCTGTGTCTTCCCCAGGCTAAAGAGCTGTTGTCCCATGAGATGAAAGTGGTTATGGCCTGGATGGCACATGGGGACCTATCTGTGGAGTTTGGGCCTCTCTAGCAGATTGCTATGGAACTGCAGGGGCATTTTTGTTAAGATCTCTGTGTGTGCTGTGTCTCCCCAGGCTAAAGAGCTGCTGTCCCATGAGATGGAATGCAACACTGTCTGTGGAGGTGTTAAACCCGTTTGTGTTCCAGTGTGTTTCTGCCCTGCAGTTCTGGTATATTCTGATAGATGGCGCTGACCACCGTGCTTGTTTTCCCCAGGCTAAAGAGCTGTTGTCCCATGAGATGGAGGTGGTGAAGGCAGGGATGGCACATGGCGACCTGTCTGTGGAAGTGTTAACCTGTTTATGTGCAAGTGTGTATCTGCTCTGCATTTCTGGTATATTCTGCTAGATGGCGCTGACCACCATGCTTGTTTTCCCCAGGCTAAAGAGCTACTGTCCCATGAGATGGAGGTAGTGAAGGCAGGAATGCAACACGGCGACCTGTCTGTGGACGTGTTTAACCAGGTGTGGGAGGAGTGCTACAGCCAGGTGCTGTTTCTGGTCTCACAGAACCGCTACACCCGAGCCAACCTCGCTAGCAAGAAGGACAGACTGGAGAGTCAGGAGAAAAGACTGGAGGTACGCTTGTGTGCACAGTTGTTACTCTTTATCAGTAGTATCCCTTCATCCACCAATCCATTCATTCTTCCATCTGTCTATCCTCCCATCTACCTTTTAATTCATCCATCCATCAATATATCCATCCCTTTATCCATTTATTCATCCATCTGTCCATTGCTTCATTCATTCACCTATCCATCTATGCTATCCGGCCACCCATCCATCCAACCCTGATCCATCCCTCCATCCCCTCTGAAAAGCAGTGGTAACCACGTAGCAGGGCTACCCTGGATAAATATGACAGGATAAAAAATAAAATAAAAAACCTTCATATTCATATAATCTATTGTCTATTTCTGGTAATCTGAGCATTTCTGTACATCTGAGCTGTTTCATTCTCAGTATCTTTTATCAAAGACACTGAGATTATTTATCTCCTACTGTAACGTACAGTACATTGTATGTTTATAGCAGATATGAGAGGAATATCAATAACACGGAAGGCCACAGTTTTTTAGAACAGTGAATTTCCGATCCTGAGTCCCTTTTTTCCTTTTATCTTTCGAGCACAATGTCTGTTTGGATTTCTTCTTACTCATTTTACTTCACGTTTGTGTAACCTTAGATGAACCGACTCCAGATGACCAAAGAAGCCAAGAGAGCCGCCAAGATTGAGAAGAAACTGAAGATCCTTCTGGGAGGCTACCAGGTGAGATAGGTGTACTTACAACTTGTGGGATGAATCAGCTTGTAGATGATTTGATTTGAGCAGAAACGTTTGGTTGTATGAATTGCAATGATTTACTGAATAACATCTTGAATTAAAGCAATAAGTCCTTTAGGCCACACCAATTTAATTAGTTGGTTCTCGGAATCGCCGCTTCCGAAAAATCACGATTTGCAAAAAAAAAAAAATCAATTTTCACCCTCAGGCACTTCTTCAGCTTGCAATTTTGTCAAGAGCTGCTAGGTGTCTCTCTTAGCAGTTGAGGTCATGTGACATAGGGAACCAATAAACGTGCTTCTTTCAGTTCCAATAGCGAATCAGAGAGCATGTATTACTGGACCTTAGGAGTTGGAGGTCATGTGACATAGGGAGCCAATAAACGTGCCTCTTTCAGTTCCAATAGCGAATCAGAGAGCATGTATTACTGAGCCTTCTGTCTAGCAAAGTTTTCACAAGTTTTGGAGAAGAAAAGATGGTGCCCTGTCAAACTTTCGGGAAAAAAAGCTGAGTGGCTGTCAGAGTAGAGTAATGTAGTGTAGATTGTTGTTTAGAGTAGAGTAGTGTAGCCAGAAGTTGTAGGAGAAGCAGAAGTAGAAGTAGAAATGCCAGCAGAGGGAGATCCTGCTTCAAAGCCACTCTTTGTGGTGATTAGAGTTTTCTGTGAGGAGAAAAAACAGGCTGAAACGTGCGTGGAAATTCAAGACGACCAGGAGAATTTTGCTCAGCTGTACAGTACTCCAGAATCATCGGGGGCCAAAACAATGACTCTGTGCAGGTGGGTTTGAACTTTATTTCCTTGATACAGTATGGAGGAACAATATAAGTATTTTGAAGTATTTAGCCATCTGAAAAACACTACAAAGTGTTGTAGACACCGTTATAATTTGGTTTGACTGACAAAGATGTGCAGCCAGGCCTGTCCAACTAGACAATGACTGTCATATTAAAGGCCAAGCTATTACAAAAGGCTAGCCCTCCTGACAAAAAGATACAGGACAGAGATTTATTGTACTGGTGTTTTTTTTCTTCTCCAATTTGGGTAGCAATACATAATATATGTATGATGATTGCAAATGTTTTGTCAGAAAAATCAAGGAACTGTGTAGTTTGCATGTACACAAAGAATCCTTACAATTTGGATGGTTTGCCTTTTTATCTTAGTTGTCTTATTTTGATTTATATCCAGGCATTCATCTCACAGACTACACCTCCACTTGATAGGACCAAGGGGCATGAAAAACATGGAACACGTGCCCCATTGTCTGCTCCTGTTAAGATGCTGGTTAAGGACTTTTCATGCCACTACATTACCTACTATGTTCACACAGAAGATGCCCGTTGTGAAGAATCTGAGTCACGTGTCCAACGAAATGCCTTTGACTTAATGATGAAAGCACAGCGAAATGATTCTTTCCTGCCTCCTAGAATTGTCAAAGAGAAACTTATTGCTACAGAAAGACTGTACAACATGGTGCTTGACTACATGCAAGGCGTCAATGCAGGATTCACTCATGATTATGTTGCTCAGTGAGTAGGACATGTGTTGTGATTGTATTTGTCACACAGGAAGTTGCTACTAGTATCATAGTGGGGAGAAGTGAACTGTTCTAGTGTTTGTTAACATAGACAGGTTCCTAAGCGATTCCCTACTATCATGTATGATAGTGTAGGAGAACTGTGTTCTCAGTGAGTAGGACATGTGTTGTGATTGTATTTGCTGAGTTGTGATTAAAAGTATGGTTGTGTTCCCTTCACCAAATATGAATTCTGGTCTTTTTAGTCTTTGTCTTCACTATTGTTTAGAAGCCTTACTCTGGTAGTGAGAATAGAATTTTGTCAAAAGAAAGAAGACAAAAATGAAGACTGTTATTTCAGACTATTTAATTTCAATTTCTTCAAACCAAGATTGTACATACATCAAATAATTGGCCTGTCACCATTTGTCAATGACCATAATTTTGATAACAGTATAATTGACATTTTGTTAAATAGAAATCAATACAATCAATTATCCTTGATACATAGATAGAAATAATATCATAGGCTATGAAAAGAGCAATATATGTAGCAGCAATATATGTATGCTTTGTTTTGTTTATCTATATCATAAAATAAGAGCCCCCTATTTCCAGCCCTGGCTTTACCATCAGAGATTTTTTTTATTTTTTTCGCCCTGTCGCTTCATATTTTTCATGAAAAAATCCGAGAACCAACTAATTAAATTGGTGTGGCCTTAGAATACCTTGCTCAGCAGCTTGCTTTGAAACAGAAAGATTTATTTGAATGTATAGCTTTCAGCTTTTGTTGTTTATTGTTTGTTCTTTACTGTTTGTTGTTCCCGGCAGTTCCGTGCCACAGGCCTGTTTGTTATTTATTGTTTGTTGTGCCCTGAAGCCCCGTGCCACAGGTCTGTCATTTGTTGTTTATTGTTGTTGTTTATAGTTTGTTGTTGTTCCCTGCAGTCCCGTGCCACAGGCCTGTACAAACAGCTCCAGGAGATGCACGACCAGACTGAGCAGACGTACGTGGAGTTGAAGACGTTCGAAACCCTGAAACAGAACGAAGATGTGGCCATTCCCAGGAGAATTGAGGTACATGTACTGGCTTCTACAGAACTTTCTTGTTTTTGTATGTTGCAATTACATTTAACATAAACACTTTTACCAAGCCTATGTCAGTATAAACAAAAAAACAACATAATTGAAGTTTAGCCGCAAAGGCTACAAAATGTTAGGTAGTATGGCCTCCTTCTTTATTTTCTTATCAGTTTAATTTTTTAAAGTTATTTTTGAGTGAAAGCAATACTGTTTTGCGGTCCTGGTTGTAACTCTGTAGATTGCTACTGACAAGCTTTGATATGAGAATAGTTTGTTGTTTGTTTGTTCGAGTAGTTCTGCCAGTCCATTCTAGTGATGCTGAAGAAGAGAGATGGAACGTCCAGAATAGTGCTGCGTACCGGTACTGTACCGTAAAAATTGATTCGGTACAGGTCCAAAATACCGGATCATGAAGTACCGGTACTGTACCGATATGAATTTACACCAAGTATGTTCTTATTTTGTGACTGATCTCCTGACCTCATGGCCTCATGCAACACCAAGTGACACCTTGGAACAGCGTAACTAATATGGAACAGATCATTCAGGCAAGCCGGGAATTTTGATAGCAAGGCCAAGGGAGTTTGGTGGCAGGAGACTTAGTTATTATCTTTCAATAAAGATACTGACAAGTTGAAAACAGTTTATTGTTTTGTCATTGAAGAAGTTCAGAAAAACACATGTTGATTTTGTTCAGGTACAGGTGCAGGTCCGGACCTGTACCTAAACCTCTGTACCTGTACCTGATGTTACGTTTAGGTACGCAGCACTAATCCAGAAGTATTCTCTAAATGTTATCCAGTTGTAGAGATTGATTTGTACTAAAATATTATCATACCTAGATGTCTAATAACCTTCATAAACATAGTTTGTTGTTTGATTTCCCATTTGCTCATGATATTGAAGTAACCGATTTAGGATATTGGAGTTTTCTTTCTCACAACCAGGATTGTCTCTCACCTGCTTACGTTAAGAAACCTATCAAACATCTTCCTCAGAGCTTCTGAGTGGAGTGCAGCTTCTGCCACTGTATGCAGAAGCTTGGACGAAGATGTCTGATAGGTTTATTAATGCAAGCGCAGTGTTCAAAATACCCACCTGCAGTCTGCAATTTGCAGAAAGATTTTCAAGATTGCAGAAGAAAAATGAAACAATCTGCAATTTTGCAGAATGGAAAAAGCAGGATCAGGATTCAATGGTTCTCAATTTTGTATGTTTTTCCTGTTTCAAACTTTGCTTGTAAAAATTAAAGATAGAGTGAGAGAATAAAGAATTACAGCAATGTTGCAAAGCTAGATATAATATAAATAGCCATTATTAGGTTGAGAATGTTGTAGTATGGAGGCTTGTTTGCAGAAAATATTTTCAAATTGCAGAACAAACTTTTGACATTCTGCAATATTGCAGAGCACTGGAAAAAAGTATTTCTACCACTGAAGCAGGTGAGAGATAGTCATGGTTGTGAGAAAAAAACCTCCAATATCGTACGTTCCACGAACCTGATGAAATTGTTTGAGGTAACCAATTTGCGTCGCGTGTGTTCCCGTAGTCGTTGAAAGAGGACATGACTCGTCAGACGGACCGTGAACATGAACTACAGAAGCACTATGCAGACCTGATCGTGGAGCGAGACATGCTGGTCAGCAGACTACCGGGGAAGGCCAGCAACTGAACAGAACAAGTCACATACGGCCACAACTAGTGCAACTAAGCCTGGACCTGACCTGGACTTGTAAAAACGTTTAGGTTCAGGTCCAATAGCACCAGTAAACGTCTGGACTTGCAAAAGACATCTCTTGCTTATATTCTCCTTTTTGTTCTAAACCATCTAAAACCTTCCATAGATCATGACATTTGCACTTGAAAAAGACTAATTGCTGTTTTTGGGTGTTTATTACTGAGCTTTTGTGTTTAGTACTGACTGTAATATATTGCATGTATGCTTTTACATGTAAAATTGTTGAATATCGATACCTGAACCTCTAGACCTGAATCCAGACCTGAACCTGAGTTTAGATACACAGCACTAGTCACAACTAGTCACATCTGGCCACAACTAGTCACATTTGGCCACAACTAGTCACATATGGCCACAACTAGTCACATATGGCCACAACTTAAGTCACATATGGCCACAACAAGTAGCATCAGGCTATAATAAGTCATAAAAGAAATCATATATTGCCAGAGCAGTGAACATAAAGCCCAAACTACATGTAGCCACATATTGCGTAACAGGTTTAATAGTAAATGTGCTTAAGCAATACATTTTGTCCTTTACACAAAACTGAAAAAAAAATGATTTGTGTAGTAATTGACTACAATTTTGTACATTCATAGACATCACCATCGTCAAAACTATCTCTAACAATAATCATGTTTCCAGGGCATGTTAAGACAGCTTAAGTTTGATAAATCCAAGAATTGTCTTGAATCACACTGCATTAATTTGTAAAGAAAGAAAGAAACAAACTTTCAGTAAAATGTGACATCTTAGGATAATTTGACTGTGCCTGTACAGAATATGTCAATGTAATCAATCTAAGTTACAATTCAAAGACAAACTTTCTTAAGTCAGAGAAAGAACAAGATAAAAGTATTTGTCTTGGATTATGTACTCTAAGTCTTGATTCAGGCAAACTTCAACAATGGAATGTAAGCCAGGGATATTTTAAATGAGCATCGAAGACAAGATCAATCCTATAGTAGACAAGAAATGTATACATTATGATAGATATACAAGTCATTGTTAGTTACAGATGTCTTCTTACCATGTGGTCAAATTATCTGTAAGTCTACTTTTATGTACATGTATGCCGATATGTACAAGCCATGTTCTTCTGTCACATCTGTATCTGTAATTGATTTTTCTTAATGAAACATTAGTTTTTGTATTACTGAGAACAGAAGTTTGAGAATGGGTACCTGTATGTTTATGGGGTCAGAAATTAAAGCATAGCTTTTTCAGTTAACTTTTCAGATAATTTTTTTTTCTCTTCCATGTGACAACACAGATGAGGTATTCTATTACAGTCTAGGTGTCTACAATAAAATGACATATCCATTTGCTGGACAACATACAACCTTGTGAATTGTACTTTTTTTGTCTCTGCTTATGTTTTGTGGCAGTGGTCATTGTAACCAGATAGATTAAAAATCACCCTATAAATGATTGAGTGAATCTGAAATGCTAACTTCAAATGTCTTTTTAATAGTTTTTGTCAGTAATTTTTTTTTCTTCAGTAAATTGCACTGACTGAGAGGTAAATATAGCAAGTGTGAATGCTCCCTTTGATGTATAAGTTGTCTACATAAAATCATTTTGTAAACCCCTATTTACATTTGTTATTTGATATTAAGGTAGCTTTCTAGATACATGTAGATGATCTTTCCTACAATTTGTTAAAAGTCAGTCACATTTGACTTATGATTTTCCTTGTAGGGTTTTCAACAAAGATTTGGCAGAACAAAATGTTGAAAAATATCTGGGACAATCTTCTTCTATCAAAATTTGTACAACAAAACCAGTCTCAATGCTGTCGTGAGCCCATGTTACGTCAAAAGTTACAGGGTCCTCAAGAAATAATAAATATAATAATATGTTATGGGTAGAGTCAGACATGTAGACTGGCTCCCCATAATGGTTCTTGTTTGTTGCAAAGCACATGACTTTTCATTACATTAACACAAACACTCTTCCGAAGCCTATGCCAGTATCAAGAAAAAAATTATTAAGGTACTGCCTTCTGCAGAACTTTCTCGTTTTTGTATGTTACAACACATGCCTTTTCATTACATCAACATATTAAACACTTTCCGAAAGCTTTTGCCATTATAGATTGATAAAAGAATAAAGCCATTGGAGTTTCGCCACCAAGGCTATAAAATATTACGTATTATAGACATCTTCTTCTCAAAGCTTTTCCCTTCTTTTGAGTGATTTTCACCCAAACACATTTTTATCGGTCTTTTCATGTAGTCTTTTTAAAAATCATTTTTGCAATATGAATAGGTAGTCAGTAGGGGTGGGTACCGGTACCGTGTACCGGTACAAAACCGGTATTTCTTAATGGACCGGTCCAAAAAAACCGGTCCGTAAAAAATCAGTGGACCGGTCTATGGACCGATTAGAAAATTCATAGTACCAGGCGGCCACATAACTGGTCTAAGAAAATACAAAACAGCAGATTTAACTTCGTTTTCGAAGACGTTAGCTGTGAATCATACCTAGAAACACTTAAAGGAATAGTAAACAGACGGCGAGAAGAGTATAATTATAATTTTGAGACAAAGTGCAAACCTAAGAAATTATATCGTTCCAGACATGACGTTTGGAGACTTTTGCGTGTGTCTCGCTCTCCGAAATATGATGTACTGCGACACTACTATAATCAGGTACTGGTACAGGTACAGGTCCGGACCTGGACCTGACCCTCTAGACCTGCAACCTGGACCGGACCTGAATTGTTTGTACCGGTACCCACCCCTAGTAGTCAGACACGAAGATTGGCCCCCATGTCCTGTTTTTCCTCAGGTGAAATGTAATGATATTCATCGGTTTTTACGCTGACACTGACGTGCGAGACATCTCCCGACACATATTGCATGAATCATTTCATGAGAAAGACGGGAGTAAATTCTGTACTGTCTGTCAAGTACACAGCAAATAGCCTCCAAGCAGGCCCACTAGATTGCAAAGACCGTATCTAACTGGAAGAAGGAGCTTGTAAAACATACTTCGTCTGCCAGTTTGATACGGTCTTCGCAACCTATAGATCTGCTTGGAGATTACACAGGAAAGCGAATTCTTTCTTTATTCGAATATCAAACCTTGTAGACAAAGCAAGCCCGGATGGTGATGATATTCTACAGAGGTGTGACCATGTAGCATTAAAACTCTGATAAATCTCTGCGTGTAACATCTCTACGCGACCGTTTTTGTCCTACTGTCGATGCCATTACATTGTCGTAGACGTGATAGTATTAGTTCGTTTGGTCATTGTCTTTTTTGTAAACATGTTAGCTCAAGTTGTCGCTGTCATAACCGTAGTTGTTTGTAAGGTGATTGTTAGTCTCGTAGTCGTAGAATATAGCATCGTTTCCCAAGTTATCATTCTTGTACAGATGAATATTGTCGTTGTTGCTATTATGAATGCGTCGTGCCGATTCATATCATCATAACGGCTGAATTTGTCGTAGATGTAAATCCCTTAGTTTGTATGGTCTGTCATTTTTGAAATTATGAGTATCGTGCCTCTAGTGGTCTTTGTTATTTCCGTTGACTGAGTATCGTGGCTCGTTTCGTCGTTGTCTTTCTCGTAGGTCGTGATTTTTAGTTCACATGTCTATTGTCATTCCCATAGACGTGGTTTTCGTTGTCCATGTTGTCGTTGTCGTTCTCATAGACGTGGTTTTCGTTGTCCATGTTGTCGTTGTCGTTCTCATAGACGTGGTTTTCGTTGTCCATGTTGTCGATGTCGTTGTGAGTATCGTGGACTGTTTCGTCGTTCTCACAGACGTGAATATTATGACTTGAATTGTCGTTTCTGCCGGTAGGCAGCGGATTCTGGATGTGCGGCATCGGTATGTTGACTTGCGGAGGAGGCAAAGCGTCCTTCTCGACTCGACACTTGTGCCTAAAGACCACATTTACCAGTAAAAACACCATCACCACGATTGCCACAGAGCACAGGACTTTGAGGAGGGTCAGAGAACTGACGCTCAGCCCGGTAGTGTTTGAGTCGTGCCCATCATCTTTGAAAAGGGTAACAGTTTTATTTGCGTGGGTTGTGTTGGTAGTGGACGTGCCTAGGGTGGACGTGACCGGTACCGTACTTGTAGTTCCTAGTACGAGGTGTTCCTGGCTTCTCGTGTTGGCTTCCGAAGATGTCCTCGGCAAATGGAGACTCGCTGTGATGTGGTGGCGATCGTTGGATTGAGGTCGACTTCGGATATCGTCACGCCATGCAGGTTTTCTGGAGAGTTACAGACGAAACCTGAGGTAAGGGCTCGACTGAGACTCAGGTACAACGGGTGAATCTGGGCTGGTTTACATGCCTCGCTAAATCGTCCCTCTCCATCGGTCTGACATTTCTCCAGCCCTCGGAGTAGTTTCTGCAGCCAGACCATCCGGCAATCACAGAGCAGGGGGTTCCCTTCAACGTAGGGTTTGTAGCTTGTGGTTAAATAGATCAGGTCGCGTGGCAGAATACCGAGATCTTCCTCCGAAAAGGTTTCCAACTTGTTGTAGATCACTGAGAAAAGAATCAACTGCCTTCTAGGAGACGCGTCCACGTACGTCAGGCGGTTGAACGACAGATCAATCTGCAGTAAGTCCGGCATATTCCCCAGCGATTCCCACGACACGTTACTGATGGCGTTATGAGACAGGTTTAACAGCTGCAGGCTAGCCATGGGCGGGAAGTGCTCGATAGTTTCTATCAGGTTATTTTGCAAATTGAATCGGATGACGAAACGAGAATAGGTCGTTTGAACGAAGGAAGTGATATTACGGCCATCGCAGTGCAAGTCGACATAGTAATTGAACCTGGGAACTACTTCGCATTCGTAGGTCCTGCAATTAGAGCACTGATCGGACTTTGCAGTGACCAACAACAGCAGAGACGCGAACAGAATTCTATTCATCGCAGCAGAGTGTACTTTTCTACTGCGATGCCGGCTAATTTTTCCAGTCCCTTAAATTGCCAATTCTTATGGTCTTCTTGTGCGTTGTTGGTTTCAAAATACTAATACTGTCTTAAGTTTTAACCACCGCCGCTAGATACTGTCATTATTTGAACAACAGTGGGTTATACTTTTATTTGATACAGTGTAAGTCGACATAGTAGTTGAACCTGGGATTCACATTCGTATGTTGTACCGGAAGCTGAACTTATCAACAGTAAAAAGGTACTTTCATGGCGCTGTTTCTTCTGTACATTTACAAACGGCAGAAGATTTTAGGTACCACACTTAGGATTGTCATTTGATGAATGTTTTTTCTTACTTTTCGACTGCTTTGGATTTTCCAACTTCTGATAATTATTAGGTCTTAAGTCCTCGTCCGCTTATTAATGTAGACGTGGCCCTTATGCGACACAATTGCCACAATTGGGCCAGCTGGCTTTCTATGTGTTGGTGTGACGTGTTATGTCTAATAGTATGTGTAGGTGTGACGTGAGCTGTCTATGTATGGGTGTGGCGTGTATTTTCTATGTGTAGATGTAACATGAGCTGTCCATGTGTAGGTGTGACGTGAGTTGTCTATGTATGGGTGTGGCGTGTATTGTCTATGTGTAGATGTAACGTGAGTTGTCTATGTGTATGTGTGACATGTACTGTGTATGTGTAGATATGTGACGTGAGCTGTCTATGTGCAGGTGTGACATGTACTGTCTATGTGTAGATATGTGACGTGAGCTGCCTATGTGTATGTGTGACGCGCCTTTTCTCGATGATAGACCCGACAAACACCTTGCCACGTAGATGACGTCTTCAAGACGAGGATACGTATAATCTTGTTATCAGCCTGTTTTAGATGGTCAATCATTAATCTTAAAAAGAAGGAGGAACGGAAAAATAAGATATCTGCGTACAAAAAATATGTTTTATAGCAGCCGTATGATTCTTCAACATAATTCATAAGCAGATTACTTTAACTCAAATGTCAAATAATCACAATTTATACCTTACATTTTCATATTGCTACCCTTTTTTTTGCAGGCACACACACAGTAAAATTTTTAATTCTTGTAGCAGTATAACGTACAGGCGAAGAAAGTATATACAGAGAAATAATACAGACGCAGTGGTAAAATTTATCGTTGGTGAAACAGGCTAATGCTGGGTAGCAGAAACAGCTATACCGTGTCATAAAGACGCCATGGTGTTTTTTCCAGTTTTATGACTCCATCGTAATAAAAAAATCCGCACGCTCATTATAAATACGCCTGTCATATATGTATAGTGCGTCAGTCTTCAGCGTCTGGCACTTATACTGTACACGTATACAAGCCCCTCATAGAAAACAACTTGACTGATACTGTACAAAATTTGCTTTACCTACACAAGATCTTAATAGTTCCTTATATGAGACATAACCCTTACCTGTTACATTCAAACTGTCCTGTGACCACAGATGAGTTCGGCACAACGGTGACAGCACGGGGCCATGCAGGGGACGACTTGAACAGAGCAGTGGTGGAGTTGGAGTGAATTGTCTCAGAGCCTCTGATGCGTGTGGAGTAGGCTCTATCAGCCTCCGCGGGTCGCTGAGAAAATAGTAGAAATTGGCCGAGTAAATTGTATGAAGGGAGTCGGCTACGGAGAGAGGCTCAAATATTGCAACCTAACTGCGCCTGCGAATGTTACCCTCCATGGCCAAAGTCCCCCGGCAAATGTTCTCCCCACCGGCGCGGTTAGTCTGGTAGAGACTATTTGTGCAGATTGGCATCCCGCTTTTCCCATCAGCTAGCGGGCCTTTTGTTTAGTCATGGTGACGTGAGCACTTCATCGGCGATTTGTCTGGGCGTGGGTGGAGGAGTTACGTCACTAGGCCGCGTACATAATCTAAGTTATGCTAGACAAGACAACAGTTTTTTTTTCAAGTGACACTTTTTATAGAACAGCTGAGTAAAAGAAACTAAGAATGAGAGCGATTGTGAGAGAAAGATGAAAGAAAGAGAGATTGTAAGAGAGGATGAGAAGGTAAAGGTTTTAAACCCGATGCTGAATTACCATTTGAGGTAATTTGGCTGTACGTAGGCTATAATATTTTGTGTTTGTACATGTGATACTTCGATTATCTACAGTTTGCATACAAATGATCTGCTGCTTGGTCTGCAGTTTTTTCTTGGTTTTCTTAAAATGTAAAGCAAAAA
This sequence comes from Branchiostoma lanceolatum, assembly GCF_035083965.1. Lineage (NCBI taxonomy): Eukaryota > Metazoa > Chordata > Leptocardii > Amphioxiformes > Branchiostomatidae > Branchiostoma > Branchiostoma lanceolatum. Next base: position 2,675,712 of record NC_089722.1, on the reverse strand, counting down.
ATATAAACGTCGTGAATAAAAAAACTCTTTGTACAAAACCAAGTGTTTTATTCAACCGACGTTTCGGTGACCGTCTGTCACCTTCCTCAGGGCAGTTCTGACTGGTTCAGTTTGCACAGCAGCACAGGTGTTGGTGCCTACAGATGCTTTCCCAAAAGTAAAGTATCTACATGATATACAGAGATGGTAAATTAAGTTGTACAATGCGGTTGCAAACGTAAAGGAGTGTATTACATTTCATAAATGCTCCAGCTTACTTATATGGTTATATATTCCTAATCTACAAATATGCCAGCACTCGAAATAGTCTATGAGAAAAGAAAAACCTGCAAAATTCAACTTTACACAATAATTTTTTCTTCTAAAGCCATTGGTCTTCTCCATGGCGCTACGATGAGTAAAACGAGCATGCGCACAGCAAAGTAAACACGGCCCAAAGCGTGAGACTACAGGCTGTCATTCTCCCACTAGCTGCCCGGGTGTACGTTCGGTATCATTTGCTGAGGCCTTACCTTTATGCGATAGACGTATATACGACAATGTCGTTTTGGAGCTTTCCAGCGTTCGGCAGCCTACAGGTGATGTTACTAGCCGTTCTGTGTGTCCTCGCTACACTTGTACTGTGTGGACGGCCGAGAAACTTGCCACCAGGACCGAGAGGACTGCCGATTCTCGGCAATGTCTTGAGCTTTTTTAAGGTTGGTGTTGATTAACTGCAAGGCTAATGTTTACATATTAGCTGATAACGGGGGGGGGGGGTCCATAGTCCGCTAATCGTTCCTCTTGGTTCTAAGGTTAGTGTTGAGTAACTGCGAGGCTTGTTTTTGTTTGTTTGAACCTTTGTTTATCCTTTACTTCAAGAGTCTCTTAAAGGAGGTCAGATTCGGAGCCGTACGTGTGTCTGGCGGTAGGCTGTTCCAGACATTTGGTCCGCGGTAGGCTACCGATCTCCTGAAGATCTCTCGCTTGGGTTTGGGGACAACCAGCTGACTGCTTGTTACGTATTGCCCTGATTTACGTACCGTTTAAGAAGGAGGCGGAAACAGCAAATGACTAAAACATTATCTGATAATAAACAGTTACAAATTCTTCCCAGGTGGAATTGGAAATCTGGGCAGTTTAGGGCTAATAACGGTAGGGAGGTTTACATTATACTTGTTGTATTTTTCGGATACTCATCGCCACTCACAGCTGCGCATGCAGTCTGGCGGCAGGGAATAGTGCCCCTGCCCATTCAGAAGTCAAAACAGAAAACAGTGACCACCCCCTCCAAAACAACAGTGCCCCTTAGCCCACCGTTCCTTAGTCCTCGACCAATATTGAGGTTTGCACGTAAGAAGAATAAGAAGAATTAAATAAAGATCGAATCTTTTTACAGTTTGAATGTTTTGTTTTGTTAAAATGGTGTCTCCGATAGGTTCTGTACCCAACCAGCCCCAAATCCTACAGTCTTTACATGGTCGATGTACAATGTATGTACTCAGGCCACCAATAATAATACTGCTCGATAGATACTATGTTCGGTAGGTACAACTATCTAAACACGGGATTCTATGTCTCTGACAAAATATTTAGAGCATGTTAACACTCTATGCGGGGTAAGATGCCTGACCAAATCCTTACAGTTGTAACATTGCCTATGCCCGTAGCCAGGGGGGGTTCGGACGACCCCCCCCGGCTTGAAGGTCCACTTTTACAGGCTTGAAGGTCCACTTTTCAATGTTCAAGATTTTTTTTTCAAGACGGACTTATTTGTATTTGCATCCACAGCAAGGCCACAGAGGTTTGATATAATAGAATCCTATAAAAAAACTGCTCACTTTGACTTTGTCTCTGATTTTTCCTCTCAAATTCCCTCAAAAACACAGGAAATGCCCTTTCAGAAGGTTCAATTCTTAGAATTTGAAACGCTCCAGCGTCCACTTTTTAACGTCCAAGGCGTTTTTTTTTCAAGGCGGACTTATTTGTATCACCAGCGGGGCTGGAATCCTAGAAAAACTGCTAACTTTGTCTCTGATTTTTTTCTTTGAAATCCTCTCAAAAACATGGGAAATGCCATATCAGAAGGTTCAATTTTTAAAATTTTCCGGGGGGGCATACCCCCGGACCCCCCTACAAAGCTCGCACCTGCGGCGCTCGTCGCGCGCCTACGGCGCTCGATGGTACCTCAAACATTAAAAAGAACCCCCCCCCCATTCAAAATCCTGGCTACGGGCATGCTATGTACAGTATATATAAGACCAGTTAGAGCTAGGTATAAACATACACACATACATAGTCATACTCTAGCGAGTTTAAGCGTATACAAAGTTCTGTTTCGTGAGTATTCTCGGTTATTCATCATATAGGTATATGTAATTTACCGATAGAGAGATAGGGCTTTATCTCAAGAAAGCAAAGGTAACAAGAGTCCGAAGACCCAAAATCTCCATGAAATTTGTTTTTATATGAGATGTGTTTATTTTCCCTAGTTATTTGTTGTTGCCGCTGGTTGTTTTATTTTGTGTGCCAGAGGGTATCCACGTAATAGAACCTAGAAAGGCAACATTTTCGGGAAAATGCAGGATATTCCCCTCCCGTTACCTACACCTCAAATATGACGCCCTTAGCATTTACTGTAGTGTAAGGGAATCCTGAAGTTTCTGCATAAATTATGCAAACAAGGTCTGTATTAGCATGGTCAGGTGTGTTCAGCTTTCCTAAAGGTACCTACATCTGAAAGATATCATCAGTAGCTTTTAAAGTAAGGGTTATGCATATATTATGCAAAAACTCCTCATTAGCATGATTTATGGCCAGGTTTTCTGACCTTTCATAAAGGTACCTACATGTCAAATATGAAATCCGTAGCCTTTACAGTAAGGGAAATACAAGGTTATACCTAAATTATACAAATGAGGTCCGCATCAGCATATTTTATGGACAGGTGTATTCACCTTCCCTAAAAGTACCTACATCTAAAATATGACATCCGTAGCTTTAACGGTAAGGAAAATACACATTTATGAATACATTATGCAAATGATATTCATTAGCATAATTTATGGCCATGTGTGTTCACCTTTCCTAAAATTACCTACATCTGAAATATGACATCTGTAGCCTTTACGGCAAGGGATATGCCTAAATTATGCAAATGATGCCCTCATTAGCATAATTTATGGCCAGGCTTTTTTACCTTTCCTAATGGTACCAACATCGCAAATATGACATCCATAGCCTTTACGGTAGGAGATATACACATTTACGCATAAAATATGCAAATGAGGTCCTCATTAGCATAATTCATGGACAAGTGTGTTAACCTTTCCTGAAGGAACCTACATCTCAAATATGATATCTGCAGCTATTATGGTAAGGGAAATACAAGTTTCAGCATACATTATGCAAATGAGGTCCTCATTAGCATAATTTATATCCAGGTGTATTCACCTTTCCTAGTGGTACCTACATCTCACATATGACAGCCACAGCTTTTACGGTTAGGGAAATACACGATTATGCATAAATTATGCGAATTAGGTCCTCATTAGCATAAATTATTGTCAGGTGTATTGACCTGTTCTAAAGGTACCTACATTTTAAATATAACATCCGTACTATGAAACAAAAGGTACATATAACTTTCTGCAACACCATTAGTAGAGTTACCACCCTTACATCTACTTGGTTTTGGGCAGCGGAACCACCAGCTGTTGGGAATTGGGGAATACTCGCCCTAGATAAGAGACCAATGGATTCAACAGGTGTGACCTCAAAGCCCATACCCACAATGGAGAAGTAGATATTCCTCATTACTTATGCAAATTCAGTCCAAATTTGCATATTTACCACTTCAGTTTGTACATCTCTGCCCAACCCACTTGCGTATCAAATAACATGAAAATCTGTCGCTCCTTTCTTCAGTTATTCTCCTTTGAAAATATTTACAAACACGCCATTGCAGTTCCAGTGACACATACCAGGGGCCCCAAAATCGACCTTGACCTTTCTCCTCCCAGCACCTACCCACATACCAAATATCATTTCAATCCATCCACACGTTCTTCAGTAATGCTGATTTTAAGCGTCCGGTGACACATACATACAAACACGGTGACACAAACATACACACACGCGCACACACACACAAACACAGTAACTTCGCATGATTTGCACTTCAGTGTGTACATCTCCGTCCAACCTACCAGCGTGCCAAATAACATGAAAATCTGTTGTTCCTCTCTTCAGTTAAACCCCTTTAGAACATTTTTACAAATAGGCCATTGCAGTTCCAGGGACACAAAGCAGGGGTCCCAAAATCGACCTTGACCATTCTCCCCCCAGCGCAAACCCACATACCAAATATCATTACAATCCATCTACACGTTCTACAGTTATGCTGACTTTAAGCATCCGACGACACACATGCAAACGATTTACCTCCTAACTTATGCAAATTCGGTCTCATTTGCATAGTTTGCACTTAAGTGTGTACAACTTGGTCTAACCTACCTGTGTACCAAAGAACATGACGATCTGTCAATCCACTCTTCAGTTCTTCTACATTTAAGATTTTAACAAATACGCCATTACAGTTCCAGTCACACATGTCAGGAAGCCCAAAATCAACCTTGACCTTCCTCCACCTAACACCCACCCAGATACCAAAAATCATTTCAATCCATGTACAGGTTCTACAGTTATGTCGACTTTAAGCGTCCGGTGACACATACATACACACAGACACCAAACGCAAGCAAAACAGTATCTCATGAAAAAGCCTTTTTTCATGGAGATAATTACCGAGAACAGAAAGAGCTGATGTGCAAAAGAAAATCACCTATCTTACAAAACACGAGTAATTTCAACCCCGATGTGTCTCAAGTTTAGGATAAATTTCTAATCGCCAATAAAGTGGTAGGAAAGCGGTAGCCCGCTCATATGGGAGCTTCATCAGACGTTGGCCTCAGTACAGTATCAGCCCTATACACTCGAAATAGCTAGGGATGACCTGATGTGTTTGGCTAAAAAACATCATTTGAATGATAAATGCATTTTGAGTGTTTTATCCATAATTGTGTCCTAAAACAGGTAATGTTAATTTGAAAGAAGCATGATAACGTTAAGATGCAAAAGGCGTTCTTTTCCAAAGGCAAAGACTGACAAAATCGGCGGTAAACATCACCCCCCCCCATCCTTAAACCACAACTGAGGCATAAGACGACCATCGCAACCCCCATCCATCCATCCATCCATCCATCCATCCACAGCAACACCCTGTGTCACGTGTGGTCTTTGATTTGACTTCTAGGTCATGTGAGAACCCATTCAGACCTAATAAAAAATGGCGTTTATAGTCGGGTGTACGAGTGTTCATTACCTTCGCCAAGAAGGTTATGCAGAGGGTAGCGTTTGTATGTATGGATTTATGTTTGTAGAAGACCAGAATAACTAAAGAACGCCTGGATGGATTATCTTGATATTTAGTATGTTGGTAGGTCTTGGTGAGACCTGAAAACGACAAGATTTTGGGCCCCCTAGCGGCTCATTATGGTACTGCAGCGGAACTTCCTGTTTTGATATCGCATGTTCTGGACATGCTATGGTACTAATTTTTGAGTGGTAGATAGCTCTTTGGACAGAGAGTAAGTGGTATAGATTTTTCTTTATGTGGAATCAACATGTTTTGTATTCTCAACAGGGTGTTCCTCTTACGGACGTCTTCGCTGACTGGTCTAAGAAGTACGGTGACGTGTTCACCTACTGTCTTGGGCCCAAGCGTAGGATAGCTCTAAACGGTTACGGCGCCATCCACGAGGCACTGGTGAAGAACGCCGAGAATTTCTCCAGCCGTCCTCCGGGATCAGATATCCTAAGTCCAGATGAAAAGGCGTTAGGTAAGAAAAGCAATTCATTAAACGGTTAGCATAATGATGTTGCTCTGTCATCATTTTTTAATATTCTCGGCATTATGTAACTGGCGTTTTTAATATAATGTTTTCAAACTTGATTTACCATTCCCAATAGACACCTTTCATTCTATAAAAAATGTAATGACATATCCTATAAAATTAGCACCCTGTCATATAATTACCTTTACCTAGTTCCGTCTTCATGCCCGAGGGCGGAGACTATCAAGTACCAGCCTCCTCCATTCCCTCCTGTCTCTGTGAGACACCCTCGTTAAACCAGGACCCCAATCGCTCCACGTTACATCGCTCGCGAAAGGGTCCCTAGTAAAATCCGCCACATATGGTTATGACGACGTCGCCACCAAAACAGCTTCAGCCAATCAGAGGGGTTTGCTTCCTCTCATCGGAAGCCAACGCGCAAAGAACACTGGGAAGCTATCAACCAATCAAGTTACGTATTACGGCTAGCTCATTAATTATTCTTGAGCTACAACTGCCGTTTGTGCCAAATAAGGTCAGCTCGTTAATTATTCATGAACAAGTCTCGTCGACCTGCCATAACCATATGTGGCGGCGTTTTTTACCAGGGCCCCTTTTGCGAGCGATGTAACGTGGAACTATTGGGCTCCTGGTTTAACGAGGGTGCTGTGAGAACACTCTGCCAGTAATATGCCCATCCAGTATCGGATATCGCCAGCCCACCTCTTTCGTCTCCCACTGTTCCTCCTACCGCTGGTGGCTCCTTGTGACATGTGAGTGGTTATTACAAATATTGCTCTATTCTATCACCCTCTTATCTGCAGGAATAGTCCAAGAACCCTACGGCCCGAAATGGAAGAAACAGCGCAAGTTCACCCTGATGAGTCTCCGCGACTTCGGAGTTGGGAAGAGAAGCATGGAGGGGAAGATTCTCGAAGAGGCGCGAGCCCTTGGAGACGAGATCTGTACAACAGACGGTCGCGCCTTTTCCATCACCCAGATGATGCAGAATGCAGTTGCAAACGTCATCTGTTCAATTGTGTTCGGTTGTCGTTATGAATATGATGACGCGTCTTTCAAAGCTCTTCTCAAATCGATGAATGGACTTTTATCTGGAAATATTTTAGGGTATCTTGCAATACTGTTCCGTCCATTGAGGGTCCTCCCTGGTTTTAGCAAAAGCTATCAAGACGTAAAACAGAATCAAGATAAGGTCGTGGACCACATCAAGGACAAAATCAGAGAGCATGAGGAAACGTTTGATCCGAATGACATCCGAGACTTCATTGATGCTTTTCTATTGGAGTCAAAAAAGGTACAGAGGGACGAAAACTCCACCTTCAATGAGCAAGAGCATGAAGCAGTAAGAAAGTATTCTTTCTCACAAAGTTTAGTTACTCCAATCAATGTAACCTTAGAATATTCTCATCTTATATAGATATCGTAGTATATCTAATGAATCCCCAATGTGATCTGCACTATGCCATAAAAAGGCTTCAAGTTGGAACAAATTCAAAATAATGTTCGTTGATGTATTTTCTCCCGAATGCTGCAGAAATAATTTTCTTAACTAACACTACACACATGAAATGTAATCTTTACGCACACGTTAGCATTCGTAAAGCATTATTTTCATAGAAAAGTATATTTACTCATGCTATAAGTCAAGATTGAATTCCGCGCAGTTTAACGCGATGCGGTTGACAGCTACTCCTCCGATTATTGCATGGCAGTTGTTATCAATAGTTTCATTCAATCTTGTTGCGTCTTATCGTGCCTGGCCGGCTGGGGGCCTGCCCGCCATATCCCGGGACCGTAACCCCCAGCCCTGCTTTGCCACTGATATATGGGGCTATATGGGGGTACACTTGATGATGATTCACTGAGACGCAAAAAAAAAAATCCAGGGAAGTTTGTGCTTGAGTGTGCGTCGGTGTGTGTGTGTGTGGGGGGGGGGGGGGTCGAGGGGGGGTTAGTAGGTTAAACGATACAATACACTTTTCCATCATATTTTCCACTGACACATATATATATACGCTCCTCTTTCCCAAGATCGTCTATCAGCTGTTCCTCGCCGGTACTGACACGACATCCACCACCCTCCGCTGGGCCCTGCTCTACATGATCCTCCATCCGGACATCCAGGGGAAAGTACAGCAGGAGATAGACAGCGTGCTGGGACCCAACCTGGAGCCGTCCATGAAACATCGTAGTCAGGTGAAAGAGAAATTCCGACGGTATAGTTGAGACTTGCTATCTGGAAAACAGACAGCGATGCCTCTTGTGCTATTCAGAATAGACAGGAATATGCTAGAATACGATTGTTACAGAAATTACTGTGACGAATGTTGCTTCCAATTAGGAACCCGAGTACGAAGAGATACACACGATTACATTATTTTATTTGATTAAGAGCAATCGCATTTTTGTATTAGGTCGTATTTGTGGTACAATTAAAAGCTGCTGACACTGCGCAAACGAGGGATCTACCAATGATTATCATCATCATCATCATCATCATCATCATCATCATCACTTCACTAATGATGATAAATAACAGGTACGTCTGGTATAACCGGACGCACCTGTTGTAAAATGGTTGTTTCATGCGTCACATGGAGCGATCATTATTTCTTTTGCTACATGTGTTTAACTTGTAGCAGATAATTAAGTCTGGGAATTATTGCCTCATCATAGCGATGGTATACCAGGTATAAGCCTGATGCAATGATTGTCCAAACATCAAGAACCAAAAGCAACCGTTTCTAGACTAACCTGGTATTTATCGCCTTTGAGACATCCCATTTTTTGTGCAGTATGATGCACAATCACCCCGACCAATCAAACCATGTGAATCGCATTGAAACTCCGATTCGTATCAGCCATGACCCGACAAATTGCTTTCTAACTTGCGTTAACGACTACATCTGACCAAACAAACTCGCCAGTGAGATGAGATTTTTTGAAAAAAAAAATAGTTTCTACTACTTTTCTCTAAACGTTAAATCGCGGGCGGATTCAATCACTTCCAAAGTGCCAAAATTGTCAATCTGAAAACATCTTTTGGAAGCTGACACCTTCCACCATCTCACTGGCGAGTTTGTTTGGTCAGATGTAGTCGTTAACGCAAGTTAGAAAGCGATTTGTCGGGTCATGGCTGATACGAATCTGAGTTTCAATGCGATTCACGTGGTTTTATTGGTCGGGGTGATTGTCACACCACGTACCGCAACTGCATGCAATGGACATATAGATGCCGTACACGGAGGCCACCCTGGCGGAAGTGCTGAGAATGGCCCCTGTTGCACCACTCTCCGTTCCTCACGCCACGAGCAACGACACGGTATTCAGGGGATACAACGTCCCAAAGGTAGGCCAATGCCAGTAAATACATCATAACCATCCCTAAGGCCCCCATTCCACTAGACGGCGATCGCACTGCGCTCTCTCTGCGACCTACATTGAATTTGTGTAACTCTTGACTTCATAATGGGAATATCGTGCAAGATGAACACGTATGACTGAAAAAGCGACAAAACACACAAACCGTAAAAAGATTTATTTTTTAACTAAGAAATTCATTGAGGGCTCTGTCAAATTCTACGTCGCAGCGCGATCACAGCGAGGTCGCCGCCCTAGTGGAATGGGGGTGTAAACAGATACGGGGTGGGGGTGGGGTGGACTTACGATCCACTGTCCACGTCCTCTATCTGCATACCATGACTTCTTCAGGGCTGCGGTAGAATCTGTGCTATTGTATGGTTCATCAGCGTGGACTCGGACAAAGAAACTTGAGAACAAGCTTGACGGAACTTACACCCGCATGCTTCGAGCTGTGCTCAATAAATCCTGGAAACCGTGACAATTGAAGATACGGAAGGTAATGTTCCATACAGTTCCGCCTTGGTGGGGACCAAGGCGGAATTGTATGGAACATTACCTTCCGTATCTTCAATCATACGAGAGAGAAGGGTACGGTTTGCAGGACACAGCTACAGAAACAAAGAAGAACTTGTAAGCGAAATGCTGCTCTGGGCACCAACTCATGGGCACTCCTGTATGATCGAGTCAGTGGATACGGTTTGTTATTTGTATTAATGCAGCAGCAATTTAGATTCTGTGGAGAAAATAATTTTCTAGTTCACCCCTAAAAAGACTTGCCATTTATCTTTATTTAGTTTGCTTTTGAAAATGATATTCAGTTGCAGTCTTGTTTGGTCATGGACAGGATAACTAAAAACAAACAGAAAGGAATCCTTAGATAATTCTATTTAGGTTGGTGATTATACGCTATACCTTACCCTTATATGATGTTTTACGTAATAAGTTATTCACATTTCTCAAAACAAATAAAATTTTAAGAGTATCGATACTACCGACCGTTTTGATTTTATATTTAAATGCAACAATCCCCATAATACGAAAATAGGTAAATATCTTAACGACCGCTTTCGCATTAGGAAAAATACCGAAGCGTATGATTAAACCAACTCGATCAAAATGTTACTCTATATCAAAATGTATTATAGCCCTTATTGTATTGTATGAGTGATTAAGGTGCTATATCAAAATGTATGCTAGCCCTTATTGTATTGTATTAGTAATTAGGTTGTTAAGTTTTATTCTATACTTCTACTTTGTATTATGTTTACGAATTCTTTGTACCATGTACAATTGTCGTGCAATAAAGTTCTTCCTCTTCTTCTTTTATAAAGATATATTGTATGTTCATAAGTTTACTAGATTGATATAACAATAGTGATTCATCATGTCGGTTACACACAATTTTGTTACCTAGGATACCGCGGTGGTAGTGAACATCTGGTCGGCGAACCATGACCCCAACCTGTGGCCGGAGCCGGACAACTTTGACCCAACTCGCTTCATCAATGACGCCGGCAAATATGTGAAGAGTGATAAAGTTATAACGTTCTCCATGGGTAACCAAACCTTTTTTCTTTGGATAGATAAATTTATTGTCAATATGTGTGTATAGTAATGATATTCATGAAGTTGAGAAAATATTTTGTACTTTGCAGAACTCAGATGAAATTAAAGATATTGTCAAGCAAGTCAAACTAGTCAAACGATTGAACCAATGCATTTCTTAGCGTCGCCTTTGGACAGAGAAGGCACTGCTGTTTTGGACAGTGCCACGTACAGAGAACAATATAAAGATTTCAACATGCCCGAATATATATAAATGAATGACCGGGAAAAGTCGTGTTAAGTGCCTTTCTCATATCAAGGACACAACATCGATGGCGTCAGGGGAATCGAACCCGCGACCGCTGGGTTCTGATTCGAACACCCTACCATTACACCACACCACCACACCCCACCCAACAAATCAATTTTGAGCGATTAGAATATTTTAAGAACGCTGGGGAGAATAAAATCACAAATATGTATTTCCCAGGTCGTCGTGTCTGTCTCGGTGAGCAGCTGGCCAGGATGGAGATCTTCCTCATCTTCACATCTCTCCTGCAGCGCTTCACATTCAAACTGCCAGAGGGCGCTCCTAAGCCTTCAGAGAAAGGAATACATGGGGGAATATATCAGCCTGTGCCATTTAAGATGATGGCTGAACAAAGAGAGTGATAAAGAACATTTTTTCACGTGATATGTTTGTTAAGCCTACAACGGCCGGACGCATTAGTTACTGTCATATTCACTTTCTTGTAATCAGATTTGCAAATCTATACGTTCCCATAATAAACTGGATCATATATTAACATTTTCAGAATGGGAAAATCGTATAAATTGTCTCCAATGCCTAGCAAAACTACTAGTGTAAAATGAAACAAAACCAGTTTACTTTTATGCCTGTTTCATTATATCAAATACATGCTATTTGATGCTATCTGAATTTTCAAAAGATGACAATTTTGACGTCGTGCTATAGTTCCGCGTGATAAATCATCTTGTTATATTTTACTCCTTATATACTAAGTTATCATTAACGTCATAATTAAGTAATAGCTACTTTATTTCGCACAAATATGTAAGTCCAGAAATAAGTTACTATATAACGTTAACGCAAAAAAATGATCTAATAATCTAATGATAACAATTTTCTTACTTCTTGGTTACATACATGGGAAATGATCTGTGCTTCTGCATTTATATAAGATATATGTGTATAAGATATCTCGTTAACAGTATGGCTGTATCCATACAATCAGATAGCTAGTTATGAGTACAGTAGTGGTCTGGAAATTACAAAGCTTATGATTATAAATCACGGTAATTGAACTTATTCTAGCAATGGAACGTTGATAAAAGCTAAATATGTCAAAGGCTACAATGCTTGATTCTTCTCATTCAATAAGCAACATGCAGTGATCGCAAATTGAGCACATTTACTAGTTACAATTGCTATTAAAGCACCCTCAAATAAACTGAATATTCTGATATGTTCAACATATAAATCCAACTACACATTGTTGTACAGAGGCTAACAGGGTGTTGTGTACTGGCCAATTCTGACATGTAAAACAGATCGACACACAAAAACATATAAGACAAAATATCAGTGCATTTTCGCATTTTCAACCACCCTACCAAACCCTCCGGGAATTTTTTATTCGTCATTGCAAACAAAAACATTAAAACGTTCATCTGCCAATACCCGGGGCTCATTGTTTTCATTTCTTTCTGCGACTGAATTAGACTAGTGTATTATGTGTTCATATAATTTGTCTACATTCTTCAAAGCTTCTAAGCTCTCAATCGTAGGTCCTTTTAACCTTTTTGTGAAGTAAAAAGGTGAAAGTTACTTTGAGTCTCTAGACAGGCGCCTAGGCAAACACTGTATCTGAGTCAGGACGTGTTCTTTATTTCTCCATATGATATCATGTCGGGAGGGCGGCAGCAGAACCGGGCGTCGGGCACAGGTGTGAAGTGGTTTTCATTACAGTTGTCTCCCTCTTTCCTATACGAAAAGAAAAATCGGCATGTTTAGATATCTTTACGTCATTGGTGGTGACATGTTTTTTTGTGTTCGACCTGTTGCAATTATTGTTGTTCGAATGGCAATAGCAAGATGGCCCTGTTAATATCTTAGATACGGGTTAGCAATATTATAATAGTAAATAGCTGTTTTACTTCGGCGTTCGCTTTGTAGTTATCTCCATGAAAAATGGAGATATAGTTTTGGGTGTGTCTGTGTGTTGCATAATCATTTATCTGAAATGGTTTACTGCCCAGAAAGAGACCAGTTCTAGCATGAGATATTCTTTTCCACAAAAAGTGTCATGTCTTTTTGGTTCAATCTTAGTTTGACCAAGAGCTTAAAGACTAATTGATTTCACGACAGGTCACATTTTTTGTCGATGTGTTTTTATAATAGTTATATAATATTGGATCAACACACCATGCATACCATGTATTTTTCTGGTTTTACCTGGATGAAAGTTAGACATCCAGGCACTAAGATACGCCAAAAATAGTTACTCAAGTAACTGGATAAGATTTTGAAAAAGTCAGACGTTTGGGACAGCATCTGCTCAGACTGCTGTCTTTCGTTAGTGACTAGCTATATAGTCAGTCTCTGAAGAAAGACAGCGGATGCTGTCTCCAACGTCTGACTGTTTCAAAATCTTATACAGTTGCTTGAGTAACTATTTTTGGCGTATTTTCTGGTTTTATTTGGATTTTTCTAAATTTTTCTTAGCTTTCTGTATGAAAAGGATGATACAGTTCAACAAGATATCATTATGTCCACCGTCGGTTGTGAATTTTTTCCAGGCACCGCACCTGTGCAGCAGCCTCAGACTGATTGGAGGGCACTTGCGGACGCCACTGCAAATATTCCCAACCCTATGTACGGCTCAAGAGCAGGTGAAATTATTTCCAACCTCTTATGAAGTATAATTGCATGGTTTATCATCAGGTGATGATGAAATGCTGTCTTGATTTATCATTGTCGATATAATTACAGGCTCATGAATATGTGCAGATTTTGAAATATCTACAACAATGATATGTAGTTTGTTGTCATAATATTTTTCGGGGGGGGACGAAGGAGCCAAATTGTAGCAACATGCTACATATTGTGGTGTACCCTTCCAACAAAACGTGGTCCTCCTGACCATTTTTACATAAATTCTTACAATGAGCATGGTTCACAGATGAACCTTTAAAAAATATCAAATTTTATATTGTTGAAGCTATATATGTGCAATGATCACCCAACCCAAATCAATGGAAACAAAGAAGATGTAATTCAGCAATACACAATGAGGTCCATTCGGTCATTTTAGGCGGGGTGTTGGGGGTGTTTAAGGGTTCACTTTTTCCATGATGCAATTTACCAACTCAGATGAACGTTCATGCTGATACACTTTTTGAAACTGTTGATAGGCAACAATAGAATTATTCGTTTTTTTCTTCAAATAGACGCCACTGATGCAGGTGACGACAAGAAAACGTGTCCCGGCCTACGGAAGAAGATGTTGGTAACCGCCGGACTTGTCTTCGCTATGGTCAACGTCATTTTTCTTCCATATTTTGCAGGTCAGCTTTTTCTGCCAATCAATGTTTGATTAATTTTACTGGAATTTCGACGAATTAATTCACAATTCAACAGCCATATTTCTTGAATGGCAATGTTCTTTGTTTAAGAACAAGATATCTGACAATACAAAGTAATGGTTTGCGTTTGGGACTGCATTTTTAGCAGCGACGCCTAGCTGCAGTGCAACAAAGAACCGGTCACTATTTCCCGAAAAAGGTGACAGACGGTCACTAAAACATTAGCTGTTGGTACAATGTTTTGGTTTTAAATAAAGATTATTGTTATACAGTCATTTACTAACCTGATGAAATTGTTCATGGCTGTGATTTCTTTTATTCTTGAAATGCAGTACGAATCATTTCCCTTTCTTGGGAATTGGAACGGCTTTCTCGGGAATTTGCGGTTAGGAACAAAATGGCTGCAGTACGATTTACCAACCTGGAAAGTAAGTCCTATCCTCCGATATCATTTCAAATGTTGATGGCACAGAATACAAATTAAATTCATACGATTTTGCTGTTTTAGTTTAAAGTTCTGCTTCATGGATACTTCATGTAGTGTTAAACTTTCTAATTGAAACTGATTGTATTATCAGACTATCAGACTATTTACTGAATCTAAGTATCACCCTATCTTCTTTTTTCAGAAATGTGTGTGTTGCGTACACGCCGGCCTTCTGGTTTTCCAGCGGAGACTGGTCATTTTGATCCGACTAGTCTTACGAAAACGCCAGGCCCTCCAGGAATAAAAGCCACGGGGCGCGGTCGGCCTCCCGGACCTCCAGGAGAAAAGGGAGCCACGGGGCCGGCTGGCCCTCGGTCTGTCGGGCCTCCTGGACCCCCAGGAGAAAAGGGAGCCACGGGGCGGGCTGGCCCTGGGTCTGTTGGGCCTCCCGGATCCCCGGGAGAAAAGGGAGCCACGGGGCCGGCTGGCCCCGGGTCTGTCGGGCCTCCTGGACCCCCAGGAGAAAAGGGAGCCACGGGGCCGGCTGGCCCTGGGTCTGTCGGGCCTCCCGGACCCCCGGGAGAAAAGGGAGCCACGGGGCCGGCTGGCCCTCGGTCTGTCGGGCCTCCCGGGCCTCCGGGAGAAAAGGGAAGCAGTGGTCCTCCGGGGCCAATCGGTCCTCGAGGGCTGATTGGGACACCTGGTATCCAAGGAGGCTCGGTGTGTTCAGGACCTACTGGAACAATTGCAGGTGAGTCAATTGCAGGTGCGATATCATATACATAAGTATTGGCTTATAAAGGTATGATTTTAGTGTGCTGCAAAATTACGTTTGATAACTTTGCCATGTTGTGGCCCTGCAGTGGTCAACAGTTAACTGTATTTCATCCCTATTTCAGCATCCTGCCCTGACGGTTACACGAAGTGGCGCGAAATGTGCTTCAAGTCGTTTGGCAGAGTTCAGACCTTCTGGCATTCCGCCGGTACCTGTCGCAAAGATGGCGGCACCCTCGCCATGCCCCGAGACGCCGATACCAACGCCTTCCTCGGCTCATTACTCCATCTGCAGGCGGTATTCTTCTGGTTTGGCCTGCACTATCAGCACGACAAGGAAGGCTTTGAGTGGGTAGATGGCACTGCACTTGGAGTGTACAGCGCTTGGGCTCCGGGACATCCAAGTTTCCACCATGGCGAATGCGTTGCATACGACCGAGAGTCGACAAACAATGACCAGTGGCAGATGGCAGCGTGTAACTACAGGTTTACCTTCATATGTCAGGTCATTCCAGGTATTCCACGTCATCATTTCCTTCCGGCTTGAAACTATTTCAAAATTGACGAGTGTAAATCTGCTCATCAGTTGATCTATTAAGAAATAGTTTTTTTAAACATTTTTTTCTGTTTTTACTAATATCTAGGAACCTTCAGCTGCCAAAGCAATTATTCATTTTCTTCGTGTATTGTAACTTGAGTTCGTTTATTCCATTCCAGGACGTAAATAGCAACATGCCGAATTCTCCATACCACGGACGTGTTGTTTTCAGTGAAACGTGAACACCTACAGGTCAACAGTAACATCTGATATGAAAAATGGCCAAATGTAAAGGACAATAAATCAGAAAAAAACTGAAGAACGCCACATTGTAACTGTAAAATTATGCCTAAGTTCTTATTAGTAATACAGACGGATTTCAACGAGATCTCTTCATATTCGGTTCTGTTGTTTTGTTGCTTGTTTTTAACATTGCAAGGATTAGTCTCATACGTTGATTTTTAAACATTCTCCCACACAGACCCGAGCCCACGTAACACAGCTTGTTTTTGGATGCGGGTTTCGGGTCTCTTTTGGGAGACGAAGTAATTGTAATTGTCTGCTATGATAGACATAATCCATATACTATAATGAACTGTAAAGGTGGAGAGGGTAAGGCATTTAGTTTAATGCATTAAATTTGCCATTCATTTTAAAACCAATCAGTACAGTTGATCTAAAATCAATCAAGCGACATAAAAGGTGAAAAAGGTCAATCAAAATGAGCTGAGATTTGCTACATTCACCAATTTTATTTCGTCCATTAAACAGTATGTTCATAGTAGACGCTTATTGTATCCATAGAAAGAATGTTTAATTTGTAACTATTGAGAATTGTTTGATGTAAATAAATGAACAAACAATGTGTAGCAAGGTAAAAACTACTGAATCGCTACTTTATCGATGTATGTGACTGCCATGGTAGCCGTTTTTGCATCTTATGTATGTTTACAATGCTGAACCATTTAAAGTATCATATGTTCAGACGTATGCCGATAGTGAGTATCTTAAATTTGCAAGTGACGCTTGTGAAACATGGAAAGACGTTGTACGTGTCATACTGATTGTTGTGAGGTTTTAAACTTTGAATTCATGCTGACATTGTTTCTCTTTATTATTTTATATGGTTTACATTATCAATCAAGAAATTGTCTTTCGTTCTTGCTTGAAAACTGATTATATTTGTTAAAATGAACATAGTCATGTAACAAGCTAGACCTGAACCATGGCAGTAGTTTTGATTATGGTGAGGTGGAAGATTTTCTTTAGTTGCAGTAAATAGTATTTTAACATTCAGTAGTTTGTAGCTACATGTATGACGTTCAAATAACAGGAAAACTCATACTGACATGTCAAATTTACTTAACACACAGCTTAATTACATTGCCATAAAAATCTGCATGATTATTTTCTTGATCATATCTTTGATATTTACAGATGGTCTTACACATGCGAATTATAAAATGTCACTACACTCATATATCAATACCACTTACAATTGATTAATCGCTCCTTGTGATTAATATTTTCAATAAACTGCAATGAACAAATAATAGAGATTATATGGGAGGGCAACTTGTAAAGAAGCTTCTGCACCTGTTTTGCCCTCCATTTCACAGTGTGATAAACTCAAACAATAACATAAAACAATAAAACAATCCTCTATGCAGATTTGATCCTCTATAGGCATTCATTCAGCTTAATGATATGAGATAATGAAAACAAGCTAGATGAATCATAACATATACATATTAAATGTTTTCATTCTGTTTTGTTTATAAAGATGGCACTTTGTTGTAGTTTAATGATTCTTGAATGTCATAATTTTCTGTAGAAATAGCAACTTAGCAAAGTTATAACAAGGCTTAATCTTATCTGCCCGCTTGTGCTATCTAATTACCTTTTAGATACTATTGCATACATTATTCGCGAATCTTATCAATAAAAAGCTACAAATTTCAAGATACGAATCAAAGTAAAACAGACGTTTATTAGAATTGTTCGTTAGATTGTTATGTATACATTGTCAGATCTATGGGATACGGTGTGTTGTCGTAATGTACATTGAACCAACTACAATTGCTAACGTTGATGCCGTGGTTGCTTTTGTCCCACATAGATATATATGATAGTACTAGTGGTGCTTCATCAAAAGTACCAAATGGCAAAACACAGCTTAAGGTGCAACTATGATAATTATGGTGTGTCGTATTTCCTTATTTTGTCGATGGTTAAAACCTAAACACGTTTTGAACGCACGGATTTCTGAAATAAAATCAATTGCCATGCGCAAGTTTATCTATTTATTTATCCATTGGTTCAGCATGTTGCTAAACATATGCGCCAGTTACTTGCCGTTCTCAATTGCCGTGGACCTCTTCATTAGTTGAGTTTTAGCTCTGTTGGGGAAAGTGAAAGAAACTTGATTTAGATTTCATTATTGGTACGAACATTACAGGCTTAACACTTTTATCAATATCTGAACCCCTTCCCAAACAAGCTAAGAAAAACTTTAAGTGCATAAGACGAAATTCCATTGCGGAATTTCACGATTTTCACAACTTCGATATCCACACCTTACTAAGATCTCAAAGGAAGATCTGGTCTGGCCTACACCTACTTAAGAAGCCTATGGCTTTGTAACGTTTTGTTTAATGGCCCACTGGCTATAACAAAGGTATAGCTATAGTACATAAACCAATTTAAAACTATCATTTTAGCCGAAGAAATAAATTAACTGAAATGCACCAGAGCACTGTCTTTTTCAACATCATATCTAGCTTTGGTTTTTTTATTTCTTAATGCAACAGCAGTTAGGAGAAAATGTTGGAAAACGGTTCTGCAACGTGTTTATCACTAAGACGTTAGAGTAGATTTCATCCCCTTCCCCGCGTTGAATCCCCTAAAAAGACTTATCAGGCTTTTGCAAGGAGTTCTTCGGGTATCCGGAAACAGAACATCGTTTCCTAGACCCTAAAAGAGCAACTGTTAATGTTGGAGTTGTTAGAGGATTTTGATTAGGTGTCCGCGAAGCAAGCAATACATTAATGCGCACAACAACGACTAAAAAAGAGCACAAGATTGACAAAGTACCTGACAGTTTCTTCGATTTAGATCATCTGCAACTTTCTGCAACCCCGCGTCTTCCAGAGCCTGTACCAGAACCCCAAAGGTTGCATTCTCCCCTTTGCGGTTAAGCCACTCATTCAGCAAATCCATGCAGCAGGATTTGTCATCCAGGTTTCTGCTTGCAATGTTATCTTCGTCAGCTGACGTGAATCCGAGATGGTACGAAAGATCCTTCCAAGCGGCACTGACGTTTTCTTTGACGAAGAAGAAGTGTCTCCTTACACCTTAACGATAAAAAGGGACAAGAATTTGATATTGATATCTTGTATCTGATACATTATATAAACTTTGTTTGTGACTAATCTGCTTTTACGTCTATGTTTTTCCAGCTATGGGCTATATTCAATGATAAAAAGAAATCAAAATGCGAAATCTGAAAAAAAACTTCGTTATAATCATACGGCCAAGCATGCACGCTATGCAACATTAACGTAGTATGTGTTTGGTTTTACTGACTCTAAAGTTTTTGTATCTATTGAACTATGAAATGTATGATGCGGTATACAGTTTTTGTTGCAGATTTTTATACATTTCACACCTTCCATTTTGTAAAATATGTTTAAGTATAAACGTATTCGCTTTTGTATCAAAGTATTGATTACTAAAGGCAAAATTGCACAGAATAGTACAACATTGTAAACGTTTGGGAGTATTAGTTACTAACTTACCATCTTCATTATCACCATGTATCTCATCTGTATGTAAAAGAATATTAACACAAATTAGAACATATGAGTGTAATCATCTCCATGAAAAAAATGCAAGGATTGTTTGGGGCCTTTGTAAGTGTCTGCTTTGGTATCGTAATCAACAAACTCAAACACTAAAACTAAAAAGGCTTTAAATATTTCATGGAGGTATGAGGTCTCTGAAGTGAAGAAAGGTTAGGTTGGATCAGTAGCTATATGTGCTAATAGACGTAGCTAGCCAATCAAAGAAAAGAATGTGTAACACTTACAGTGATCCATTTCCAAAGTACGGTAGGATGATGTTGTAGTCCTGGTCCTACAAATGTGACAACAGCTGGACATCCACATGCACAGGCTCCATGGAGCTTGTGGACCAGGTGCTTTAATTGTAAAAACATTGAAAGAAACAATAACAACTTAGACGTAGCCAACTCTCATTCATTGATCCATCTGATTTGTAACTTACATGTTTTTTCAACGATTTCAATATTTGCAGTGAGTATACAATAGCTGCCTGCATGTAAATTTGATTCAGAAAAAAATTCAAATCTCGAATATACAGTATAACACAATAAATGTGTTTTTTCTGCTGTGATGTGCATGGCAAAACTATAACTATTGTTTTACCTTCAGTTGCCGTACGGGATGTCACTTGCTCTGAGCGCTGCAGACAAGAACAAATGTGAGCTCATGAAAATATGAAGGAATTAGGGGTTATATACATAACGTTACTTGGCAATAGTAACTTGTCGATGTGTTATTTCTGTTGCACATTATAAAATTCTTCTATGATATTGAAATTGAAAAAAATATGTACCTGTTCTGTCAGCCGAGGAGGTGTATACGGTACATGAATTGGAAGCTGACACAGCTTTTGAGGTGGCTGTATATCTCCGTCAGGTTTCTCGCCCTGGAGAGCTTGTCGAACTTCACTTCTCCTAGTTGGTTCAACAACAACACACGGCAACTCGTAAAACACAACGTAACCTTGCCCTTCATATCCCTCCTCGCCATCTTCAGCCTTGACCAGCACTTGAAGACGATTGAACCTCTGACTGTGAAAGGTGATGTGTTGTTCAGTAGCACTGTTGTTCCCGATTTGTGAAAAGGACAAGTTGCCTTCCAAGCTGACTTGCACTTGTTGGCCCTCAAATAGTCTCACTATGTCACTTGGTAGCGGCCCTTTGTAAGACTGTTGCGATAGCCGTGCATGTTTCTCCTCTGTCTCTCTAGCTTCTGTGCATTCTATAAGGAGCTGTTTTGGGTTGCACTTGGGCTGCATCACGATGAACTGCACATCGCACTGTTGAAGCCATTTACAGAGTTGTAACGGAATTGGTCCGATTTCTTCTGTTTTTTCATAACTGTCTTCAACAAGCATCGCAATCCATCTGTAAAAAAATTTCAACCTGTTAACGGCTAGATATTATCCTTTCGAGGTTATTATCAGATGTTGGCCTCTCTGTCGGCTTTTGGTGTAGCGCAGAATTTCCAACGTTTTTACTGTGGAATTTTTTACATTTAATGTGAATGTTACTCTGCATTTAGTGCACCATAATGGAGACTAATAGAATGTTTTGATGTTATTGGTCCGTGTTAAATAAATGGTATGATGTGACATGATATGATAGGTGCCATACTATTCGGTACTTTCTTAGCACATAATGGATAACGGTATAAGCGATGCTGTACCTTGAAGAACGCAAGACGTCAAACTCAACAAGTCCTTGAGGTGTAACCCGGACGTTGGCTTCCTCCGTTACATCTACCCAGCTTTCAACTTCGTCTTCACTCTGGACCCTGAGTTTTGTCGGATGTGCATGTTGGATGTGCATGTAGTTTTCGGGATGTGGAACTTGCACGGTGACTGGGTTTTTGAACTGGATTGTTGAGTCTTCAGTAGATTTCACTTCAACTATCGGACTGGTGCCGATAAGTCCACGGGTGGAGTGATGTACTGCCTTCATATCCTCAATCGCTCTTCTTGGAACATCTTGCACCTTAGATTAAGATTTAAAAAAAAATTGCTGTTGGTGTATAGTAAAAACAAATCATGAACGTTTCTATTTCGCATCTTTCAAGGATAACTTTTAGATCGTTGTTTTCCTGTGAGTCTGAATTGTAGGGGCAGTAAAGGGTAATTAAACCATTCCAAATTTTGCCTGAAGCCCTAGTCCTATCAGCATTTGTATAACATGATTTATTGCTGAGTTACACAAAGATTTAGGTCAAGTTTGAAAATTTTTGTCGTTCAAAAATCCAGGTTCTTAACGTGAGAAGCAATCAAGACGTTAGTTGATGCATTTTTCGCTTCATGCAAATAAAATTACCTGTAGTTTAACTTCAGTCCGTGTGTCAATGGCTTGCTTCGGGAAGTTGATTTTTACGGCAGGTTGTGTTGTTGATATCAGCGTGCCCCCCTCTGTAGGCACTGAAAACTGGTCCTGTTTGAGTTGACTAACGACGGCAAAGGTGGCAAAGTGGTCCACATACACTGCCACAGTGACTTCGCTCTATAAAAGAAAATGTCATAAGTGAATTTGGAATATGATCACCAGAATAGACTATCCAACAGTAAAAAGAAGTGTTTGAAAAAACAAAAACATGTTCGATATACTGCATATGCATACCATCGCCAAGGGTAAATATTGCCTCATATTCACATTTGATTTAGTTCGGTGAAGTTAAGAGACTTCGCAGTTCAAAAATGAGAGTAAACTGTGGTAGCTTTTGTCATTGTATCGGGTATACTAGTCCCAAACAACACGTCATATAAATGTATAATATGAAAACTAAAGTTGTGCATGTATATTTGCCTTTTCATTAGGTTTAAGCTGCATCCAATGCCATTTGTCTTTTGTGGCCCACATAACAGCCTCCCTCTCCCCATCTACTGACGTTCTGCTGTACTGCATCTTTACAGTGACTGGCTCACTGAAGGTTGTGCCGTGCGGACCCAGCTCTATGATGTCACTCACTAACATCTCTCCGTCCTTCAGGGGTAGAGTGACGTCATTGGGGTTCAACACCTGACAAGTGATTTCTGTTTCCGTGGATACAGCGTCACGTGGTACACTGACAGTACAAGACGCGGTTTGTAGGGCTCCGCCTCCAGGACCCACTGTGCAGCACACGGGCCTTCAAAAAGAATTGGGAACGAAAATCGACATGATTTTGTTTTATCAAGTCAGTTGGTCTTAGGAGGATGGCATTATCATCACAACTTATCGGGCTCTGTTGAAGCCAATTGGAGAAAATCATATTTCCACTCTCATAATATTCATTTAAATCAAGTCCTTTGGAACTATACAGAATTTGATATAAAGGCAAAAGAGTCATTTGACGATTTTATTCACATGAACCATAATTAAGACATGAGTGGCTTGTTTAAAACATGGCCTGAGCTCCAACATGTAATAGTGTTGGCATATCTTCTATATCTTATATACATAATGCATATTTGTTTCACCTAGTACAGCAGTCGCTGTTGGTAGAATGGAAATACAAAATGAATCTGCAAATTTTCGTACCCCATCACCTTTCCGGTTTCAAAAAGCTCGAGAATCATCTTCCTTCCCTTAAGAACATCATCTTTGTTCTCAAAGAGGAAGTCATTTAGAACGTCTTTACTAGCTGCAATGTCTTTTGGAGTCTCGCCAACCTGCACAGAACACAGTAAACACTGAAGTTACAGTATTGTGTTAATGAGCTCTTACTGTCAACAGATTTCATTCTTTTACCTGAAGATCAATCCTATAACCTGTATCTGTCAAACAAGATATGTATTTAAAAGAAGATAACCCGAAGCAGCAACCAGTATGCTTTAAGTTACGTTATAAATCTGTTATGGAATTTTTTTGATTGAAAAATGATACACGTTTTGGGTTATCATTATGATGCATAAACCATCTTTATGACAATTATATCCTATTTCGTTTTATTTTCAATTTACTTGAAAACGAAGGGAATTCCATGGCACGGCAATTGAATTTCTTAGGTACCGTATTCTAAACGGATGCAGCTGTTTAAAGATTACGGAATATACGGAACATGTGCAACGTTTAAGAGGTGTAAAATAATATTTACCTTATTTTCGCTGTCCATCTGTGCTCCAGCCGCAACCAGAATTTCAGCAACACCAACATGTCCTCCGTAAGCTGCCAAGGAAAGTGGGGTGTTTCCGGCCTGTATAACAGTGTACAGAGGAGGCATCACTTGGCAAGTTAACCTGAGCTCTGCCAACGATATGACTTTATAGTATGTTGACAAAAGAAAGTAATCTTTTTCAAACCTTTTAAGCCGCCAGAGTTTCAGCCCAGTAAAAATAAAAAATGTTTGACCCCTGACCTTCCTCACGAAACCTACGAAACAGATGGCCGCCCTAACTCCCATACCTTCTGGGCTTCGCGCTACACGAACACAATGTTTCTTATATTCTTCTGAGGAATACGCTATCTCAGTTATAACCACTGCACACGGCATGTTTCTGTATCCCGAATATTTCCGAGCCCAGCAGCTTACGGGTTCACATCTTACCCCATCCCTGCTGTCCACCTGTGCTCCAGCCTTAAGCAAGAGTTCAGCAACACCAACATGTCCTTTTGTAGCTGCCTTGTGAAGTGGGACTCCTCCAGTCTGTAGTAACGTGGAACAGAGTCTGTATTAATTTATTTGACTATTTCCGTAAACACTCTAGCATACGTTGGCATTAAACACTTAAACTTGACTTGCATCATTATTCTTATTGCATAACAAATGTTGGAAAACATGCCTAATCACAGTATCGGACTAGCCGTTACTTGGTAAGCAAAACCTAGTTCTGCCATGGGGAATAATGCTGTAGTATGGTGACATGGAATATAGAAATCTGTTCAACATCAGTTGTTTATATCTTACCTCATCCCTGCTGTCCACCTGTGCTCCAGCCTTGAGCAGGAGTTCAGCAACACCAACATGTCCTCCTGAAGCTGCCCAATGAAGTGGGACACTTCCACCCTGTAATAACGTGAAACAGAGTCTGCATTATATTCTTTGACGATTTCCTTAAACACTGTAGCATACGTTGGCATTAAACGCTGAAGCTTGATTTACATCATTATTCATATAATATAATATAATATAACACATGTCAGGAAACTAACCTAATCAAGGTATCGGAGTAGGCATCATTTGGTAAGCAAAACCTAGTTTCATCATAGAGGATAATTCTGTAGTTTGGTGACATGGAATATTGAAATCTGTTCAACGTCAGATGTTTACATCTTACCTCATCCCTGCTGTCCACCTGTGCTCCAGCCTTGAGCAGGAGTTCAGCAACACCAACATGTCCTCCAACAGCTGCCATGTGAAGTGGGGCTCTTCCAAACTGTAATAACGTGGAACAGAGTCTGTATTACATTATTTGACGATTTCCGTAAACACTCTAGCATACGTTGGCAATAAACACTGATACTTGATTTGCATCATCATTATTCTTATTGCATAACAAATGTCGGAAAACTTGACTCATCACAGTATCGGAGTAGGCGTCAAATGGTAAGCAAAACCTAGTTCTACCATAGAGTACTGTAGTATGATGACATGGCATATAGAAATCTGTTCAACATCAGTTGTTTAGATTTTACCTCATCCCTGATGTCCACCTGTGCTCCTGCCTTAATGAGGAGTTCGGCAACACCAACATGTCCTCTTGTAGCTGCCTGGTGAAGCGGGGCACATCTAACCTGTAATTACAATTACACAATTGCTATAGTAAACGGCAACAATATTAGGTGGTTCGTACGTATTTGCATTTTTAAATGTGACTAAAGTTTGCTTCATGCGCGCCACCAACTTCCTGCATTTCTCCATTAGCTGTACCATACTATAGTTATTACCCATTAGAATTGAACTATTGTGATAATCGAAAGACGAGATGGTATGTCATTCCATAAGGGGCGGTATAACCCTTCGGTGCTTAAGCACGTCGAATCAGTTCAGCCGTTTTGCACAATAGTGAATGAAAGGCACTTAACACGACTTTCCTCACTTCACTCAGGTGTAAATGAGTACCTAGCTCATCTAGGGTTAGGGACATCCCTCGGATAGGACGTTAAATGGAGGTCCCGTGTTTGGGGGGAGCCACATTCCGCGCACGTAAAAAGAACCAACCACACCTTTCGAAAAAGACTAGGGGCATGCCCCGGTGTGCGATGGTCCAAAAACCTACAGTCGGCCGCACATGAGTTCACCCTTAGTAATAGCCTCTGGCTAGATGGGTAACCCTGGCAACATGCCGAACCAATAAATAAATAAATAAAATATACCCGAAGAAATTTACAAACAAGAATGTTTGACTACGCATTGCCAAGTGTTAATCCCTTTCTGACAGCTTTTACAACATCAACGATAGTACCTGGATACCTGGACAACTGGATTAATATTTTGCTGGTATGAGTGTATATGAGCGGTCGCTACCTTAACCCGTGACAGGCAAACGAATCTGGTAGAACATGTCACATAATAGAATGTAACAGTTTGATAAGTGTACATAAAAGGTATACGGATACGTATACATTGGGACCAGCTATATCTCTAGTACACTGTATGTAAGGCAACAACCCTGCAATGTAAAGAAAGGCTTTATCCTACTCACATAAGGAATGTTGACATCTATTCCGTGCTGGAGTAGTTGCGTCACCTTCTCTACATCCCCTCTTCGACTTGCATGGCATAGTTCCTGAAGGGTAGAAAAGAAAATCACTGCTAGCCTTAAGGCTTTTTATTGCTGAGAGAGAATGTACATTCTCGAAACCATCAATACAAAATCGGCATTCTGTATCTGTCATTTCATTTCTTAATGTTTATATTTATATGGCTGTAAACATAATGGTAACCTAAATATTTCTAAGTAGACAGTTGGAATTCATTTCATTGCACGTACAAATATACGCACTGAAATCTCAACAAACATTTGGATCATTAATGGCAATGCATAAATTACGACATACATGACATTCTGGACACTTGACCTTACGGATACATGACGTCAGCAATTTAGATAAAAAACGGGAACCTAGTCGGGAACCTAGCAGCCGAAAATTTGGTTCGTATAATCGGATACATGACGACAGCGATTGATCAAAATTGCCGGGAACCTATCAGCCGAAACTTTGCATGGTTCGTATATTTCATATTTCCGTTGGATTAAATTCTAACTATATATTATGCATGTTTACTACAAACACAAATAAGCGTTCATTATGAAAATTGACGCATTTTTGACAATGTGAACACCATATAATAACCAAGGTTATACACGATATTTGAAAACTCTGAAAAAATCTTTCTCTTGATAGGACAAAATAATGCAGCAATATATGTAGTAATGGATAAACTAAATCCATCTAGTTTCATGTTTTGAATTCCATTCTTAATTCATTTTAAAGAAAATACTTAGCAAAGTCAACCCCTACAAGTGTCTTTATTAGGTTGTACTTTATGCCAGACCTATGGTAAATCTAAAATACCTTTTCCAGTATTTGTTTTCAAATAGTCCGTCAGGTAACCTTGTGATATGTTATCAGTTACAATAGTGCCGCAGGGCAAACATGTTATTCGAAAGGCGCCCATGTTATCACGCTCAAAGTCCGTGAATGGTGAACAACGAACGCCCAATTCATATAAAACATTGGGCATACTGACTTTGTGTTCTGGGGTTGAAACCTTATTCATGGTTTGCATTTTCCCCAATCATTAGATCTCCTTGTACAACATTTACCCTAGTTCTGGCTAGGGACAAATCGTTTCTCAATAATT
The DNA here is from genome assembly GCF_035083965.1 of Branchiostoma lanceolatum. Lineage (NCBI taxonomy): Eukaryota > Metazoa > Chordata > Leptocardii > Amphioxiformes > Branchiostomatidae > Branchiostoma > Branchiostoma lanceolatum. The sequence goes on along the minus strand of NC_089722.1, from coordinate 2,647,950 downwards.
GTTATCACCAATAGTTACTATAAATTACCCATATAATCAATCTTAAATAGTTTACCTTAATGCTGACATTATCTTCTTCAGATGTGGAATCCTCCTGTTCAGATGTAGAATCATCTTGCTCAGACATTTTGAAGTTCCCTCTGTCTTTCAGTATTAGATAGATGTAAAAGAAATCAGGGCAGTATGCGCTTTGGTCCAGGAGTGTTACACCGGGGCAGAAGTTTCCGTCTACTTGTCCGCCATCTTGGTCGATGAGGCTGGACACTTACGTGATGTTAATCATTGACTTGGTAGGGGCTGTTCTAATAAAGTCGGAAAGGGTTAGAAGTGTGTGTATCTGAGTTCTTCTGTAATGTTATGGCGCCATGAAGCCGATGGCAAACTATGCAGACCAGTACATAAACCAACAGGTGCGAGAAATTAAACCGTTGCATTATGCGAGCAAATGTAAAGTATTTCCTCCCCTCAATGCCCCCCTTCCAACCCTGTATTGAATGGAGCTGATGCGAAATTATATCAATTTTGTATTGTAAGAATTTTTATCAAGTTACATATCTTGAATACTATTTAGCTTTGTTATTCTAATTTCAAACCACAGAAGACTAGAATAGTTACAGTCACAAGCAGAATGGACTATTTTAAACTCTGCAACTCACACTTAAGAAATAATGCAGTCTAATTGTGCTACAAAATTGGGATGTCTTTAATCATCATAACATAATATCTAACTGGGGGAAAATAAGGTAGATAACGTATGATAACCTGGTCCTTGTGTTGAATGGTTGTTCAGTCAGCTTGAAGCCTTAGTTCTCCAATGCATTGTAACAAATGTCCTTTATCTTATAATTGCTGAATACGTAGTTACATGCTTACAGTGTATCTAAATTTGACATAAAGACTATACATACATGGAGTTATTCATGTATGTTACATTGTACTGAACAGGCATGGCTTCCAACATAACATGGATGTATATACAAATGGATGTATTGCAAATGCTCATGATCAGTTATATTTGTGTGAGATATCTGTTGATCAGAGAGGCCGAGGACAGAACAGGATGGGCACGGATCACTGAGGCTGGCTGTCATGACGCCCCTACGACCACTGAGGTCATGGGTCATGAGTGAGTGAGTGAGTGAGATATCAGTTATAAAGTATCTGATACAATATTATTATCTTTGATGTTTTACCACTTCATAGAGTGACATTGACACTAAGTAATGATAGTTAACACTTAGCTGTGAATGAGAATGAAAAGAGGTGATCTACTTGTACATTTTTTTAAAAAACAAAGATAGGGTGCAGGATATGGGAGATTCTTAATACACAACCAGGTATTGTTCTCACCTGCTAACGTTTCGATGTCTGTCAGACACCTTCTTCAGAGCTTCTGACTGGAGTTCTGCTTCTCAACGCTATATGTAGCCGATGTAGGTGGCGCTATAGCGGTGAGAAACAGTACTCCAGTCAGAAGCTCTGAAGAAGGTGTCTGACAGACATCGAAACGTTAGCAGGTGAGAACAATACCTGGTTGTGTATTAAGAATCTCCCATATCCTATATTCTACCAACCTGATGAAATTATTTTCCGAAGTAAAAGATAGGGTACGTTGGGATCTCTTTCATTGTCATGAATGTATATGTTGATAGTTGTTGTTTCAACCCACTTCCATACCTTACTTTGCAGGCCGGCCCTTAGCCCCTTACAATATACCTGCATGCCTTTAGCCTCTAGTTTATAATATCTATTATTATTACTAGTAGTCATTTACAGTAGAAACTGCACATGGATATATGAAGTGATTTTATCATCAACATGTTATATTTCATATATAAGATCACTTTAAAATTCATAAATGTGACTTCTACCAGTAGTAATGGCAAGAACAGTACTAGTAGGGAGGATTGTTATCCATATCATGTAAAGTTTGATTTTTAGAACATAACATTTAGCTCTATCTTTGACACCGTTAAAGTTTGATTCATTATTACTTACCTCTACCATTTTATCAATATTTTATCATATATTATTATCTAACTCAATTGCTAATAATGAAAAATGCAGACATTTTGGATGTTCCTGTGGGATTAATATTAGCTTTGATACGTACATCAATAAATAAGTACCTACATATTCATGTAATAAATAGTATTGACATAACATACATACTCTATTAATACCTACATTGTCAACAGAGACAGCATCATTTGCATGAACATGGATAAATAACTTGCATATTTGCTATAACACACAGACAAGCCTGGAGACAGATGTCCATCTTCATTGCTACCTTGTTCCCCCAACGACCCGGAGGTCAAGGGACTGGGTAGGTAGGTAGTAAATAGACTTAAGAGGCCACCTGTTTGGCAACATTATGGATGTAACAGTGCCATTTCATTTGGTTCCTGTTCTCAAACTTACGATTACAGATCAGACAAAGGAACACCTCCTCCAACTTCAGCACCTGTGTGTGCTGCATGAAGATGTGTCCCACAAAGTCCTCCAGCTTGGCAAACTGTAACGTGTTCTTACAGGTCACGCCTTCGCACCTGAACGCCCTCCGTCCCTCGGAGTGGTAGTTGAGAACGTGTTCTTTGTTGAGCTGTAGCGGGCAGAGGCCGCACCGCCATTCGCGTATCCCCACCGCCTCCATGTAGAGCTTGTGGATGACGTCAGCGTCGTCTTCAAAGATCAGGACAGGATTCTGTCGGATTTCGGGCGGGATCTGGTACAGCCAGTGCCAACCAAGATGGCTGAACGACTCGGACAACGTGTACAGTACCGGAGGTTTCCTTCGAGACAGGATGCACTGGTCGGAGCAGAGAGTACAACGGAAGAATTGTGACTGCGGGGAGAAAAGTCCTTCCCCCTCCTCTCCCCTTGGGTTTGCCACGTGCTGGTTGTGCCTGTAGAAATGCCACTCTAGGTCCGTCCTGTTATAGAAAGCCACAAAGCACAGTTCGCATATGAACAAGCTCTCCTTGTCCGCCTGCCTCCTGAGTTCACAGTGTTTGAAGAACATGTGTTGGATGTACTTGTCCCGATTCTGGAACGCCGCGCCGCAACACAAGAGTGGCGCGCTGGCTTCCACGTGTTCCCCTTCAACATGGTGATACCTATTGCTCGTGGTAGAAAACCCCTCCCCGCACAGACCACACCTGTACGGTTTCTGCTCCTGAACCTTAAAACCGAGATACAGCTTTGCTAACAATGTTATATCATCCTCAACATTTAGTGCTTGTTTTTTATAGTATAGTTCAGGTGGGACTTTGTTTCTGCGTATCGGCGGCCCTCGCTGTTGTTTGGGGGGTCTCCAGTGGTTCTGAAGATGTTTCACGCCTTCCTCAAGAGTTAAGAAGGTGTGAGCTCTGGCTCGCGTGCTCTCCAAGGAGCACAACTTACAGTAGAAGATCCTTCCACCAACCTGTGCTTCCGAATGTTCCTGTTCTAAGGAAAAACTTTCAACAGGCTTCTTAAAGGGCCGTGACATTTTTAAGTTATGTCTTCTTTTCTGTTGCTCTTGTTTGAATAGTTTGTCTCTCTCCATTGGGGTTGACTGTCTCTTTACATCTGCTTCTTTTCTTTACATCTGCTTCTCTTCTTGAAGATTTCGGTTGGCTCTATTTTCCTGATGAAGTCAAGAAAGGTTTGATCAACACACACACTTTTTGTACCAAAACTAATACTTTTGTCTCTTTTCTTGGGATGCTTTCCGCTTCTTTTGCGTGACTGCTTCAACTGATCATGATAAAAGTCTTCGGGCTGTTTGCTCGACTGCCTCAGAATTGGTGTTGTAGTCCCGAGTTCATGAATTTTGTAAAGTGTACTGATACTGGCATGGTGAGCTCTCTTGGAGAAACTAAGATCTACAGGGGAGTCAACAGCAGGCTTTGCATCATTTGTTGAGCTGGAACATCTGTCCATTCTTCTGCTGGACTCATGACTCTACTGCAAGGAAAATGAATAAAAGATATCATTAACAAACATGCATACAACTTGATACAGGGTGCTATATATACAACTTCACTGTCTCCATATGTGTGTATATAGTTTGGCTTAATGTGAATATAGGGCTTAAACTTTAAAGCTCCCTCGAGCTCATACATGTTACATATTAAAGGCTTGACATCACCATCCGAAATGACAAATGAAATCCGTGGCCAAGCAGTGGGGCTGTGTTACCGCTTATCACTACTAACCAGGTAACATTGAATCACATAAATTGGTGGTCGGAATGAAGAGGAAGGGGGGAGATATGTTACGTGGGCTGGCAAATGACTGACATGTCAAGTGCTGTAACAGACTGCGCATTTCCAGCCCTGACTGAGATACGTTAAGCAGCGAATATCAAATGAGGTTTTCATTTGGCAGGTGATATTCTAGTCTGGTGCAATCAAGTAATCAACAAAGATGTATTTATGGCAAAGATATTCAATCGTAAATATTATTCATCTTTGCTGCCCACCCCCTTCACTACAACGCCCCTCGGCCATGGAAAATAACTCCCCTAAGCTTGTAATCAGAGATAGTGTTGCTGCAAATGTAAGGAGAACAAACCCACCTCTTTCAAGTACAGGGTGTATCAATAATAAAGCTGTTGCATTCAGAATTCTCTCTGATTTTGAGGCCAAAATGAGCAAATCTTTGCAGCTTCCTCCATCCTTCCGGATTTCACATTTGACCTCCCCGATTGGTGTGTACGAGCGACACCTATCTCTTCTGGAGAGAACTCCAACACAGACATTTTTCAGTGACAGTGCTTCGTCACATCTACACTAAGTTACTTAATTACTTACGTACATCTACAGAAAACTACTTTAACCACCTTTTTGCCTCTGATGGTGCTATCTGTGGGTAACTAAGAATTAGAGGGAGGATCGAGATAAGCACGTTTCGTATCTGTATTAAACTTTGGGGAATTTTCAGTTTTGGGACATTTAGTGCACAATTATCGTGAAATGCGTTGGGCCGGGGCGTCATAAAAAAAGGAAGAAAAATTCCCGATGCGGAAATTTTGATTTGTAACTTCTGCAAAATAACTTCTGCAAATCTATATTTGACGTGGAATTTCCCTGCCAAATTAAGGAAACGGTGGGGAAAACCTCAACGTCATGTGTTGATGCCAGAGGCTACAGATCAGAACGACGCCTTTTGTTTAAGCTGGCGAGCGCTAGCTGCCTGATGACCCTAACTAACTCGATGACAATAGCACACTTCTATCCCGTGTCATTGAGCATGAGATAATAAGGGGGCCTTATCAGGCAAGTTCGGGCTTGACGATTTCAGCTTTGGAAGGAAAAATATACAGAGGGACGTGATTAACATAAATAGTGACCAGGCAACTAATCTTACCTGTTTTCCAGACGGCATTATATAACATCTACGTACTAATATAATTCCGACAGGGTACATAATTCTACCACCCTGAAAATATACGTTCAAATAGATCTCCAGGACAACAAACAATACGTATAACGTTAATGCACACCTGTATATCTAAACTGTGCATACCTGGAGGCTACTGCACTAGAGATCTCTCAAACCCACTGTTTTTTAACGTGGCGGATTTATGTAACCCGGCGGATTAATGATAATGGAGGTTACACCCTAGCCCATAAACCCAAAACTGATTGATTTTGTAGAGTTAAGGTGCTTAATTTTCATGTACGTATTTGTCTTGTATATGCGGCAAACTTTGCAGGAGCAGAGCTGGACTAGCCGCACAGGGCCGCGGAGTCCATCGACGTTGAACGGAACGTCCGTCAGGATGACAAGAAGAAGAAGGTGTCTTGTACGTACGCAACATACGACACAAAGCATAAAGATTGATCAGCCATGTTTGAAATTATAATTACCTCTATTAGCTGGATGTTGCTATTGATTAGAAGAACACACAAGAACTTTTACTTCAAGCCCTTTCTCCTAAGATAGGGTCGTAGCGATTTAGATAACCTACTATTGTACCAGGTGATGACACATGACCGTAGAAAATTCGCAAGACTGTCGTGCATTCAACGCAAGACAACCATACGACTATTGCATGGCAATTTCAATGATGACTTGCATATCGAACGTCAAGCTGAATCTGATCTTATACTGCTGTTATGTTTCTTGAAATGCCATGAGAAACTCGCGTCCTTTTCACAAACGCCAACAGACGCCGCAGGCTGTTCCTCTTTTGCCATTTCAGAAAATCCCCTGACGATTCAGGTCTTATATTCTTTAAAAAAGTTCAGTTTACCTACTATAAGGTTATTTTAGATTGTCGATCCAATATCTATCAAATATCTATTGTAGACGACTGTATTAAATCTAAACTTAACTCTATATTTTGATCCAATCATATTTTGATACCACCAATTGCAAGTAAAAGGCCTACAGAACGTCACCTTTATGCTTGGTACACCTATCAAAGATAATGATACTGCTACCATTTTTGCTAAAGGTCATTTCCTTGTGACGCTTTGCACGTTAGCAGCTATATCTACTGGGTAGGTAGGCCAGACAGTCACTGTCACCCCGGGCACGGCACCGGACCGACACAACCCAGAGTTCTGCACACTAGTCTCTGCATTCCTTCCATCCTGCTACCAGACTACTCTGTCAGATACAGGTATGCCCTTTTGGGGCAACTTTTCTTCTAGCATTTTTGCATGCATGCCTTTCATTTGTGAAAGAGTGGGTCTTTCGAGCGAAATATATATTTGTTTTCATTCGTTTTTTTTACTAATAGCCGATTGGAGTTTTTTAATGCATGCAATGTTTATGCGCTAGATCCGCACTTGAAAACGTGCAAGTGTATAGCGTCGAAGTCTTGCTTACCGACATAGACTGATAGAGAATGACAGTAATGATAATATCCCGGTTTATAGAGCCCTTGATATGATGTTTTGTTCTTTGTAGTTGCATGCATATCAGGTAGAATATGTGTCGTTTTTTGCACAGTTAATGCGGTCTTCTTGTTGTGAAACTTTGGAAATTATTTCCCTTTTTGTGCACTTGCGTCAAGTTTTGGTTCTCAGCGCGAAAAGTCCAGTAGAGGGTGGGCGTACTGCAATAGGAGGACGAAGCATGAAGATTTTTCGTCTGTTAGTAGAGCAATGCGGTTTTGCTATGGCTCACGTATTTTTGGCCAAACCCACCGGGTCACCCCTACTTCGGTACAACGTAGAATTTGCCGGCCTTAAAATGCGAAAAATGAAATTTCAGAGGCTTGAAACATTCCAAAATTGTTCGGGAGGGGGTGGGTTATGTCTCTGGACTTTTTTGAGATTGAAGGCGCTTGATCCTCTCCCAACATTCCGCCGCCTCTACGACAGCCTGCCATCTATGAAACTTACTTGGTGTGTTTTAGTCTTCATGAAGACCAACGAGACCTTGCATGTAACTTTGGAGCACCCGTGCCTTGTGTTTAAAGCATTCACAACGTAGCAGACGATAGTAGCCTGGGTACCAGACCACCGTGCTACAGTCGCTAATCCCTCGGCAGGGGAAGCACATGGCCCCGCCAACACAGTTAGCACCGTCGGCCCCTAATGTTCTCTCGCGCGATAGATTGGCTGCCAACAGAGACCGGGTTCTAACTCTATATTACTCTGCAGGAAGAGGAGTGGGTCCGGCTATTTTCACGTGTTTTTAGGCGTTTTTGTCGGGATTTCTACTTTGTCATGTTTTTTTGTGTATTTGTCAAGAACAAACATGACAAAGTAGAAAGCCCGACAAAAACGCCTAAAAGCACGTCAAAAACCAGCCGGACCCACTCCTCTGCTTGCAGAGTACTACATAGTTCGATAATTGTCGGGGTGCAAAGTCAGGGAAAGGTCCTGAATGTAAAAGTTTGAGCAAAAAGATATCTATTTTGAAGTCAGGTTATTGGCTCCGGACCTTTTAGGGTGTTATGTAATCAGTAAACGTAAATTTGAAGGTAGCTGCCATAGCATTTTTAAA